>NC_056746.1:1075783890-1075904385 GCF_019279795.1 Protopterus annectens
TGGTCACTTACTAGAGCAAGGTAAGGTAAACTAGTTGAGTGGTCTTTCTTCTTTGTCAGGCTGCAAAAGCAGACTGCTCTGAGACTTCAGTCTCATCTAGAATTTGAAATTAGTATCTAGTATTTAATAACTGAATGTCAGCAACACCAAAGAACTAATTCTGGACTTCAGAAGGTGTCAGGAAGGACATCAACCTCTAGAAATAAAAGGGGTGTCAATGGAGAGGGTCAAGAGCATGGACTTTCTGGGAATACACATCTCAGAAGACTTGTCCTGGTCAGAGCACACCAATTATGCTGTCAAAAAGTGCAACAATGGTAGTTCTTAAGGAAACTGAGAAAAGTAAACTTGTTCCAATCCATCCACCAAACATTCTATAGGGGTACCATCAAGAGCATCCTAGCCAACATCCTAGTCTAGTATGGGAATTGTAATGCTGCCAACTGTAGGGCCCTCAGGTGAGTTGTAATAGAAGTGGAGAAAATCATTGGTTCTTCACTTATACCCTTGGAAGTCTTGCACGAGACTCACTGCACAGGAAGAGCCAAAAAGATAACCAATGACCTTACCCATCTTGCAAATGGCATGTTCTCCAACATTTCCTCAGGTAAAAGATACAGATGCATGCACTGCAAGACTTCCAGGCTGGACAACAGTTTTTTCTCCTTGTCCATTAGACTGTTGAACTCTGTCACCAGGCAAACCAGAAGAAAGTCAGCTCCTTCATCCCCCCAGTCACCTAGGCATGTATATAGTTGTCTGATCAGGAATACTACACATTACAGGCTCGTCACATTCTACAAATTTTACTAATTTTACACAGTTCATATGAGTGCAATAAAGGTTGCTTTGACTTTGACTTTAGTATTAAAACATCATTTTTGCCCTGGATTACAGAATCACCACATACATCTAGTTGTCTGATTTTGGTTCCCATACTACCCCCTTTCCTAACAATTGACCCAAAATCTCGCACATGTATCAGTAATACACATACAGAGTTTTGCTGAGATCTGTTACAGCTTCTGGAAGTCATAAATCAATAAATCACTTCCACTCTTCCTACAGGAGCTAATAAACCATTCTCTGTCACAAACATTTCATCTCTGGCTGCAATCTTTATGGCCTAAATTAAGTAATTTAATTTCATACTATTTCATACTATTTTTCAAAGTTAGCTGGAGCTGAGCTTAACCTCTTTTCTTCCATTATCCTCTGTTACAATATTAGTTTCAATAGTTATAATACAGTCTGACTCAGAAGTACATTTCTTTTTCATTCCAGGAGGACACACTGTTGGTACATTTTTACCACAAGCAGCTTTACGCATACATTTTTCAATACAAGCATCTGTACAAATCAGTTTGATGTACAAATGACATATAATTCTTTACAGAACTCCACATAGCTTATGCTATGTTACACATCCACTGCCCTATTTGTCCTGGTATAGCTGTCAATACCTCACATCATCACAGACCCCCTTTGTGCAAGGGGATTACTGTTGCTGTTCTCCACTCTGCTGGAACAAAGCCAGTGTTCAGGCTTAAAGACAGTGCCAAGTAGTTCTGCTAGGTCTTATTTTAGATTGTTTAGTAAGCAGCCTAGGATGTTATCTGGTCCCATGTTTTTGGCCTTGGAGAGCATGGATATGACCTGCTTTTTGGAGATACTAGGTAAAGGACTGGTGTCAGGTATGCTTTGGTGTATGGTTGGTGGGGACAGGTTGGTGAGGTTTGTGCCAAATTGGTCAGCTAGCAGGATAGCAATTTCCTCAGGTTCTGTATGAGAGATACTGACCACTGTAAGTTCGGGACATAGTTGGGCATTCCCTTTTAGATTTCAGGTATAGCTAAAGAATGCCTTATGATTACCCTTATCTAGAGATGCTAATTTAGCTTCATAACTAGCTTTAGAAGACTTTACAAGATATCTGATTTATTTGTTGAAGCTGTGGAGGGTATTCTTCTTCTGCTGAGTAAGTTCCATCTTGTTCTCAGACATCAGTTTCTTAATTTTGTTATATAATCTATTTATACTTGAGATCCACCAGCGTGGCCTGTTTTTTCAAGAGGGCCTGGTTTTGATCAGGTCAGGTATAGCCAAGTCTATACAGTTGTTCAGGGGGTTATACAGGGAATTTGTGTACTTCTCTGCATAGGACTCATTGTTAGCTGTAATAGCAGGGAGTTTGAAAGTTCTTATATCATCACCTAGTAGACTGTAGCTTGCTTTGGAGAAATTTTTCAGTTTATTTTGCTCTTGTAAGGGGTGTCAGGTCTTATTGTTACTTCAAATGAAATAGATTTATGGTCTGATCTTACCAGGGGGTTCTGTAGTGACGTCCCATGTTGGTGAGTACTAAGTCTATGACATTTGAGCCCCTTGTGGGGGTACAGACTAGCTTTTCCAGGGCATTTGTATTGACAAAATTCAGGAACCTCAGGGCTGGAATGTTTGTACTCATGTATGTTCCCAGTCAGTGGAAGGATAGTTGAAATCACCTGAGAGCAAAGTGTTTGGCTGTATAGTGATTGACTCTAGAAAGTACAAGTAGGCGGTGTGCTTCTCATGGTGGGGGACCTGTATCTAGCAATGATGTGGTAGGGTCCTTTACCTATAGTTAGTTGGATCTGGCTCAAGAGAGTCATACTGTTTAACAAGTCTTGAGGTGTATTTGGCTTTAATGAAGATGGATACACCTCCACCTTTTGTTCTTTCACACTCGTTTTAGTGTCTGAACTTGTGGAATACATTGTATCTCTGCATGGCCAGGGTGCTGTCTACGGCCTTGAACCATGTTTCAGTGACTGCACAGACATCAGCTTCTTCCAAGGTGAGGAGTGTTTTTAGGGAGTGCAGTTTCCTGTTTAGGCTCCTAGCATTAAGCAGCATATCCTTGAGTTTGTCTCGAGTGGATTTTTTACACTGGAAGTTAAAGCCTAGAGGAGACAGATGAAGACAATCTCTGGGAAAACAGCATGGTTTGTCAATCATGTCTTTCCAGGCTGATAGATACCGGATCCCCTGGACTGACACCAGAAGCTAAGCCATTTGTTGAAGTCAATTATTTTTTATCTGTATTGTGGCATCATCCTGGGTAAAGGTAGAATGCTGCTTAGGGCTAGGGATATACCTACCTGGGACACATAAACTGAGAGTTCAGTCATGTCTGTCTTCATATAGTCCAGAGAGGTATGTCTCAAGTCATTCACCCCTACATATACTATAACATAGTCATAGCGGTAATTGTTGTTGAATGACTTGAGTGCATGCATGATTTGATGGATCCTGGCACATGACAGGCAGCTAACCATGATCTTCTCCTTGTCCAGTCTGGTGAGAGGGACATCTGTGTGCCTCACTTTGGAGTTGCCTATGACCAAGGCATTTGATTTTGAAGTGTTTTGCCTTATGGGCTTATTTGCTGAGACACTGGTGTGTGTTCTGTTATCTGTAGTGGATTCTTTTTGCTTTGCAGTGTGTGCAAGTAGTTTACTTTTGGGTGGTCTCTGATCTTTTGCTTGGCTTCTACTGAGTACCTCCATGTATGTTGGTTTATGTGTTGTAACCTTGTTTTGTATGAGAGATGATGTATGTGTGCTTACAACCTGTTTAATGTCCGGTCTGTTATGTGATAGAACTGATTCCAAATTCATAGTGTAATTACATCTCTCACATGTTGTATATGTTTTAGGAGTAAGTGATTGTCAGTATACATAAGGCTATTACAACATTGCCTTAGGATGTCCATGTCAATCAGGCTGGCAGGAGAAATGGTTGGAAACTGACCAGCCATTATGGCAGGTTTTTACTGTAACTACTACTGGTGAGTGGGCTAGTTTGACCAGATTTTACTATACATTTAACAAAGGGGCTCATTCTACTGAAGGCTAGGGATGAAAACCATGGCAACACTTCTTAGTTCAGTTCTTAGTTAACAACTGAGTTTCTCGCAATGCAGTAGGGAAGCTTGGGAGGGTTAGTAACAGATGTCTAGGAGAAAATTGTCTTTAAATGAGTTTGCATCTGTACAGGGCACCACGGAATCATGTTGGGTGGTGTGCAACTACATGCAAATGTGAGGCTTAAATATAGGTGAAATTAAACTCTTTTAAGCTAAAGTACCAATGGGAAAGCATATATTGAGCTTTCCTGCAGTAATCTCCAACTCAGGCGAGGCTCAGACTACATTTCTGCCACAAGGGTGCAAGCAGGGCCCTTGTAATATAAGATGACTGGAATAGTGCTCAAGTGTAACCATACAGTCTAGAATCAGCAGATCTGAATCTAGTCTATGTTATATACTAGCTATTTAAGGCAACAGAACCGCTTTTTTAAAGTGTAGAAAAATGCAATAAAAATCAGCAAAATGAGGCAGCAAAATGATAAAACACAGTCAGCAAAATGCAACGGAAACTCACAAGTACTTATTTTTTTTACTTTAGCAGTAGATGCTTTGGATTTCAGCAGAATCTCTCCAGACTTCTGGCAAAAGTCGCCAAACGTTGAGCAGCTCTGGTTAAAAGAGGGTAAACCCACCCAAACACGAGGCTTAAATACAGGCAAAATTAAACACTTTTAAGCTAAACTACCAATGGGAAAGCACACAATGAAGTTTTCTCCAGTAATCTACAACTCATATGAGGCAGTCTATATTCAGCAGATCTGAATCTGGTCTATGCTATGTACTAGCTACTTAAGGCAACACAACAGCTTTTTTTAAAGTATAGAAAAATACAGAAAATCTGCAAAATGAGGCGGCAAAGTAAAAGTCAGCAAAGTGCAAAGAAAACTCAAAGTACTTTTTCGTTTTTAGCAGTGGATGCTTTGGATTTCAGCAGAATCTCTCCAACCTCTGACAAAAATTGCCAAATATTGAGCATCACCAGTTAAATAACCTGTGGCGGTACTGCCCTCTGCACAAACTGGCAACTTTTGAGCAGCTGTGAACAGTGAGAGACTGTGGAGAGCGTGTCCTATAGAGGATTTTGAACAGGAGAGATTTGCTTATATACTAGACACGGGACCGCATTTGCGCACAGCAGGATGAAAGACTTTCAAATGGTTAATCCCTCAGGCCAATCAGGTAAAAACACAATAAACTTAACCAGCAGTTTCCCACTTGGATGGGTTGAATTCAGCTCTGTTCCCACTAGAGTGCAAAATACCCAATCTAATATAAAATGAACTGGTTTTGAGCTCAAGTGCAGTATGTTAATAGAAGAAAAATATATCAATTTTGGGGGAGCTAGCCCCACCCCAGATCCCTTCACTGTTATGAAGCAGGTCTCCTCTAAGTCCCATCAAGTAACTATGTTAGCATCTGAGGGAGTATTACAGATAGCTTTGAAATATGGGGAGTTTGCCATAAAGTAGCACATGCTACTATGTAACTCCTTTCAAAATCAAGATTTTCATTACGTTAGGAATTCAGATAAAATCCAATTTTTTAAATTCAGGATATGCAACAGTTAGCTTAAAACTATCAGTTTCAGTAATTTAAGTGGTCACTTAAAACCAGTGTACTATGTCAAAAAGAAGCTCTTTGTGTCAGAAACCCAGCAGAATGCTTCTACTGCTGTTGGTAGCTGTACATGAGGGGATCAGGGTGACAGAAGGGTATGTACTGGGCTATAGTCATAATGTACTGCCCATAACCTACCACTGCTTTAATTGCCTTAGCTGTAATTGGTGAGGCAGACCTGTATATGTCCTGTTATAAGTGATGGTTTGAGCAGTATAAAAGAACAAAATGCTTAGTAAGTATATGAACATCAGTAGTGTGCATCAAGTATACAACATGTCTGAATAGCATTATGCTTCCTTTCCAGGATTTGGCATAACAGGATATTATGTGCATTTTTCAGAAGCAGCCGTTACCCACCCAACATTCTTCTTGCCATCGAAACTCATTGTTTTCCATATCCTTTATTACCCCTTGAAGCTTTGCAAAAACAGCTAGCATCCTGCCTTCTAGCTCCACTGACAATGTGATTGATATTTCTTGTCTACAGTTATGTTAGCATTACTCATCTAACCTAATTGTACATTTTTAAAAGTGTTTTTCTATTGCTAGCTGGTGACCTGGCTCTACCTTTGTATCCTTTATGTAAACTTGCCCCCTGTGTGAGTCACATGGTTACTGTACCATGAGTCATTGTGTTTTGAAGATTATTCTGCATTACACTGCATTTATTTATTTAGCTCCCATTGTTTATGTGCACAGCGTCATGTAACAATACAGACTGTTCCTGCATTTGATTCCTATAAACATAGATTGCTCTAACTATGATACCGATGATGTCAGTTAGCCTGTAACGTTATTAACCCAACAACCGAACAACACACACAAAATCAGTAACTGTAGATGGGCACTTAAGTGCAAGTAAATTTTTAAAGAGATAGTGTGACTGTATTCAGCTGTGGGTACGAACAGATGTGAGCTATTAGGGTCAGGATATTGAATATTGGTCAGTGGGAGTGGACATTTGGGAATTGTGAGGTGTGCAGTTTCCAGGCATAGACAGCAGCAATAGGTTACTGATAATGTATGATGTAGGTATTCATGGCAAAAGACATCATAACAACAGCACTTTTTAATGTTTATCCTACTTGAACATGTTGTTCAGTTTCACAGCACCCTAAAGCAGTGCAAGGACAGAAAAACACTTCTAGTTGACAATGAGGGGTCATTTGATAAATCTGTCTTTACTAAAGAACAGGTAACATATGTATGGCAGCTTCCCAGTCTTAATGTGTAGTAGAGTTCTGACAAAAAAGTTTGTATAGCAGCATTTTTAAAATTCTTTTATTCAATTAGGAAATGTAGTGAGAGTAAAATGAAAGATGTTTAGCAACTGAGGGCAGCAGAAGATCTGTGGAGGTGAATTAGTGACCGAATGAAATTGGGAGGGTGGTGGTATCTGTCGAATAATGTAGTGGTATATCTCACTCACACTCTGTCTCTCTCTCTGTTTTTCAGTATCTGTCTCTCACACACACATACACACACACACACACACACACACACACACACACACACACACACACACACACACACACACACACACACACACACACACACACACTGCAGATGCAACTAGTGAAAATAGGAGGCAGTGAAAGGGAAAAGAGGATATGGCATATAAAAATAACCCCCCACTCACTGGACAGAAGCACAGACGACCAAGTCTCCAAGTTGCCAATGAAATCTACAGTCAGCCCCAGCAACACAGGAGCAAGTGCAAGGTAGGATGCCCAGAATTGACATGGGGCACTGGAGGTCAGGCTGGTATAAATGAGGTCCAAGCGGATCAAAAGAATTTTGAATGTCTACAGGTTGCAAGGTATGAAAATATTTTAGGTCCTGGCTACTGCCACTGAGATTCAGGTTAGAGAAAATTAGTGCTGCAGGGCACATGAGCAAATTCAGAAGTACATGGATATGATGAAGCCCTGGATCAGTGACATGGGGGAGGGGTTGCTGGTTTACTTAATGGTTAAGGGCTTTACCTCACAGATACAAGGTATAAAGTTTGATTCTGATATCTAGCTTTTTGCTAGACTTGTAATAGTCTGTGGACTGATGGCCTAATATTAACCTGTGAACCTATGATTATCCTCATGCGGAGCAAAGTAGCTCACATGGCTTCCATATCAGACTCTAGTGATAGTGCTAGACATGGCTGAGGGAGGCTCCACATGCATGTTGGATGAGTAAATCAGACAACTTGTGTCACAATAAAAAGCAAAAAGCATGCATGTGGATTCACTGAAGAATAATGCAGTTAGATGTGGTCAGACTTCCACATCATGGGTTTGGACCTCTGCGATGAGATCCTAACCCTGCTGCACTAGTTGGTCAATGTCATAATAAATTTGCTACAGCTATATGCTTCTGCAGCTAAATTTTACTTCAGCTATGTCTCCCCAATGAAATGGACCCACTGAAAAATGTCTCACCACCTAACAGCCTGAAACCCATGATCCTCTTACTTTTCCGATACCCTTACATTACTCTTCTACAATGAAATCACCATCCTGTGACATTGCCACCTGGGAAACCTACAGGTTTACTTTCTTCCCTTTCCAATAGTCCTCTCTTCATCCTTTTAAAACTGCATTCCTGGAAACTAACCTGTCCATTTCTTAACATATGGAATATACGGTATTCTGTGCGTACATGCTCAGTACACCAGCTATAGAGCTCCTGTCCTGTAAGTTGTAACACTGCCATTGCTTAGTTTTGCTACATGTACTTTGCATAACAAGTAAAAAACATAAATAAAAAACAAGCAACAAAATAACTAAATAAACAATAATATGAAAAAATATTCTTTATGGTGAAATGTCTCAAGAACAGTGCAATGTTTTTTGAAGTGAGACTGTGATGTAAGTAGTCTGAAAGTTTGGCAGTGGGAAACCCAGAGGTCATCTGACAGATTCCATGTTGTGAAATTTGCTAGTAGTCTTCCTGAATGCAAAATTCTAACTATTAGGGTACCATAGGTATTAGTGTTGGGCCTTCTCCTGTTTGGCATGTATTCTGCAGACTCTGAGCCAGTCCCCCAGAAGTATGGTTGACTAAGTTTGCTAAAGACTATAAACTCAATATTATTACCTGATCATGCATGGAGACTAATTAGCTCCAGCAAGGGCTGGAATATGCACATAACTTTGTACTAAAAACTGTCTGAAACTAAATGCAAAAATGTGCAGCATGGTACCATTTGGCAAAAAAAAAAGCTGCTCCCACCTTGTACTTTATAAATGGTACTCCTCTTCTGACAGACGTAGTCAGAAGAAACATGGGTACTTATGTGGACAGCTATCTCTCATTTGATTATCATGTTTCTACCATGGTCTGGAAATCCTTCTATATGGCTGTTAATTTCCAAAGAAATATTCACAAGATGCAAAGAAGTCATCCTACCACTTTGCTCTTCCCATATTATGCCCATCATCAAATTCAGTGCCCCTTTGATATTTACAAATCCAAGCATATTGGTCATCTAGAAAGACCCAAAAGATTTTACAACTAGAAAATTAAAAGAACTAAAATTCTTCGACTGTTCTGATAGATTAACATGACTCTTGTTTTTTTCAAAAACTTTTCATTAAGTTTTAAAATTTAAATAAAAAATTACATTTAACAAACCATAGCAAGCAAATAATTATATAGAAGGTCCATAACAAAGTTTTTTATTAAACTAAACCATTAATATATCTCTAATAAATCACTAAGCTTTTGCCAGGATGAATATTAATGTGTAACATTTGACATTCTCATTTTAAAAGTTTGCAATGTTTTATTGCATACAATCTTAGATAGACAAATTCAGTAAAAGAGAGAATATTCTTATTCTTCCAGTTCTTGTATATTTTTTCTGGCTATAGCCAGTATGAACCAAAGGATAGGCACTTGTGTAGTTGGTAAAGAATGTGGAACTGGGGCTTTAAATAAAATCAAAGAGTTTGTAAAAATGCAATATTAGACCACAATGCTTTAGCAAAATATCTAAATTTTAACCAAAAGGAAATAACCATCTTACATTCTATAATCATATGAAACCAATTTGCATCCATCTCATCACATATCCAGCAGTTAATTTTCTCTGTTTTATAAATTAAAGCAACCTTGTGATGAATTAAAATATTCTATGCAAATATGTCCAAGTATACATTTAACAATAGTGTGATGTAGTTTTCCCTACAGATTTTAAAGATAATTTTTATTCACTTCCTAAAATACTTCATCATTACATCTTGTTGAATAATTCCAAAACAAATCAGAATCTATAAAATTAATTCTTAAAATTTTATATATGTTAGATAAATAAAATGTATTAATCATACCATTATTGATAATAAAGAACATTTCTAACATTTTTGAATGGAATCTGTATTCATGTTTAAAAACACCTTTAATTTATTAATAAATTCTTTACAAGTTCGCATGCTTATCCAATTGTTATTTCTTATACTATATGTAGCCAACAGATAATTAGCTGAATGTATTTTATTACCATTTAACAATTGATACCAAAACAAAATTTGAGATAATTTTCCTTAAGAGCTAACGTTTTACTTAATTAAATGTTTCCAAACAACCATTAGTATAAGCAATAGGAAATATTAAAATGAACAATTCTTTAACGATATAATTAGATTCCATAACTCTCTTGAACATACTCAGAATATAATTAACAAAAGGAGCAGAACTAAAATACTTTTAATATTCATACAACAATTCTTAAGGACCCAATATATTAGATTAAAATCCAACTGAAAATTAACATGGCTCTTATACTCAGTAGTGTAATGACTGCTCCTAGATAACTTGGAGAGCAGAGCCCACCTACACCTACTCAAAACAAACCACAGCTTGCCACATCATATTCTCCATATTAATTGCACTCCTTTATCTATCCTTCTCTCTCCAAAGTACACACCTATCTCCAGCCACCCTGTATGCTAACCTTACACTCCCTTATGCATATATCTTCTATTTATCTGTTATAATTGCACCACTCCTACTCCATAACTTCCCTTTATCCCCAAGCACCTATCCCACAGACCATTTTTGTTCTATCATTCTAGCCCACACACTATTCTAGCCATACTCTAACTCCATCATCTCAACATGAAAATCATCCTCTTTCTCCTATCTTTAATAACTATTACCTACTTTTCTATCACCACCCTCTGCACCAGGAACTATCAAACCTCCCTTTTTGTCAGTGACAACTTGATTAACAATAATACTAGCAGTCAATTTCTCCCTAATTCATGCCTCCACCATACTATTCTATAAGCACAAACTACTCCGCCATCTTACTGCTGCAACCAACAAATACCTCTGATACATAAGGAAATTGTGGTGGCTTTTCAACCATCACTTTACCCCAAAAAGATACAATTAAGTGGTGATGTGTACCTACACAGAGGCCCAACAAGCTCTTCTTGTCTAACCCACTCACTCAGCTCAACAGGTTTACTCATCTTAAATGCTAACTTGAGAAACGTATACAATAAAATTCCTGAGGTACACACTTGAGTATCACTGCTATTACCTGACATTCTGATAGCCACAGAAATATGGCTAATGCCAGTAACTTAAGTGGGAAGTGGTCCCACCAGCCTATAATGAACTAAGATGGGCTAGAATAAAAAGGAAGGCAAGTGATGTAGCCATAATATATAAACAAATCTCAATCCAGCTACTCACACACTCACCCCTCCTACAACTGGCAGTTCAGAAGTTCTCATGACAACCCCCAGTATCAACAGACAGAAAAGTATAACCATCATAGGAGTATATGTCCCCTGGCAACAACTATGATACCTTTGAAGAAATGCTCTCTTTGGTGGTCAATAATATCAGCTATGAAACCCTAATACTAGGTGACCTTAATATTGACTGGTCATCCCTCCGATAGGACTCTCCCCCAAATAACATTAACCTCTGTGGTTTCTCCCATCTTATAAATAATTTAATGAGATTCAACAACATAGTAATAGACAAAGTACCCTTGATTGGCATTTTACTAATAACCCTACAAGCATTGTGTCTGCAGGTGTACTGCTGAACAATTTCAGTAACCACCTTCTCACATATGCAGTCAGGAAACATATAGCTACCCCTATAACTACTGCTACAACCTATCACACAGCATATCTAACTTTGAAAAAACAGTTTCAAAGCTGAACTACAACTTCTTAATTGGGCTCAGTTTAAAACACTAGAGCATGACAAAGCTGTCTCTCGATTTAATAACATATTTTCTCAATACACTCAAATGTGCATCCACTAAAAACCCAAGGGTCAAATTCTGACTTGCTCCCTGGCTTAATAAAGAAACAAAAACACTTATGAAAGAGTTAATACTTGGCTCCATTGGAAAAAAAAAACAACAACACTGAAACTAACCTTCAGAAATATAGACAATTAAGAAATCAAGTCAAAAACTTAATTAAATCTGACAAAAAACATTTCTATACTAACTTACAACACTCCAGACTAACAAACCCAAAATGTTTTGGTCATCAGTAAATAGTGATCCACCCTGGCTATTCCAACAACTAATGACTTCTCTGATACTATAGCTAGTCTGTTCAGTTCATACTTTATCCAGTCAGTAGCAACCCTCCTGAAGGACAAAAACCCAAACCTTACACTTAAAGAAGAAAGTAAATTTTCTCCCTCTATAATCTGTCTCTCCAACCACTTCCAATCTCTTCAATCTGAAAACATCTCCTATAATTAAATGCAATAATACTGGCCCCCTGACAGCATCCCAGCTGAATACATCAAAATTGCAGCTGATACTTAGTTTACCCAAATCCATCTTCATCAACTGCTCCACTGCAGAAAGCTATGCTCCCATACTCTGGTAAGCATCCTATATCTTGCCACAACATTAAGGTAGCAAGTCTTTCAACTTTATAACTGTCATCCTACTGCTATCCTTTCCCCTCTATCCAAGATTCTTAATGCATTCACCATCAACTCCTTAACTCCACACATAGTAATAAGCTTCTCTCCCCATCGCAGCATGGCTTTCTTCCACATCATAGCACTATTTCTGCACTCCTCAACTTCTCCACGTCCATTAACACAAACACAAATTCTGGTAAACTGGTATCTTGTCCTTGATCTATCCAAAGCCTTTGATGTAGTACCTCACCTCAAACTAATTCAAAGACTAAAAATCTTGGCCCAGACTTTTCCTCTTTAGAATGGTTCAACAAATTTCTCTCAAATAGGCAAGAGGCTGTGAAATGTCAAAATTAAATTTCATAACTTCTTCCTTCTTCCTTTCTTCTTTAGACATATTCAAGATTATCCCACACACAATTTTAGCTTTAGGGCTTAGTTAATGTTAGTTTGGGTAGAAGGGTGAGACATCAAACAATTAACTGAATTAAGATGCTGATTGGAAGATGTTTTGTTTAAATTGTGAGTTTTGATGTCTGTTATTCATCTGATGAAAAGCATCCAGCTAGCATTGATTATTGGACTTATAATTTCTTCCTATAAGTGTTGGTGTTCCTCAAGGATCTACCCTTGCCCCCCCCCTCTTATTTAACATCTTCATCAACAACCTACTACCCTCATACAGTACGCAGACTGCTCCACAATAATCTGCTCTGCAAAGACCCTTGAAAACCTCAGCAAATAACCCATTAATCCTTACACATGGTTGAAACATGGCTCTCCAACTCTCAACTCCTGTTAATCCCCCCAAAAAACAAAACTAATCCTGTTTACACTTAAATCCTACAGTGTCAGAAAAGCCCAGACTTCACTATAACTTTTCTTAGTAACATTAAAATAGAAATAGTCCCACATGGCAAACTTCTAGGAGTGACTGTTGAGGAAAATGTGAAATCTAATATTCACAGAAATGAAGGAATAAAAAAACGCATCAAAAACTGGTTAAACTCCATAGAATTAAGCCCTATCTAACTGATGATGCAAAGAAAATGTATTGCTTCTACCTACTCATTTCCATCCCTTTTTATGAAGCGCAAATCCACAACCTGCAGTGCTTCCAATCTCACTTACCTGAGCAGTGCTATCACAAAATATCAAAATTTGCTGCTAATCTGCCTCACAGATATCATCACTGCTCAACCCTAAAACTACTCCACTGGACAGAGCTCTCACACCAGCCTGCTTTCTCTCATCTTGTTATCATTCATACCCTTAATTAACCCCAGAAAAAAATGCCCAAGCCTCGCCTATCTTATCCAGTAGCATCCACCCAGTAGATGCCTTTACTCAGAGAACAAGCACCTATTCCAAGTAATCACATCCAATAATTGACCTGGTGATTCATTACTCTCCTGTTATATCTTAAAACTCTGGCATTCCCTTTTACTCTTCATAAGACATCAGAGCAAAATTAAACCTTTTAGAAATCAAGTCAAACACATGATGGATAACTGGTCTTGCTCTTGCTCTACCCCTGGGTAAAATATCTAACCTTTACTGTACCCTACCTAACATTCCCTTCCACTCTTCTATCCTTTCTCTGCCCTCTCTACTCATACCATCTCCCATACTACCTCCCCATCTCGTGTCTCACTCTGCTGTCACCTCCTTGCCTCCTGTCTTACTCTACTGTTCTCTCGCAATTCCTCCACCTTGACTACCTCTACCACTAGTAACTTAATTAACCAAATTAAATTAAAAAGATTATGATTCTATTTACTTTTACTGGGTCTGTTAAACTGACTTCAGTTCAATGTATGTATCATTTTACTCAAGAATGTATCCCATATATTGTTCTCTTATTGGAAATTTTCCCCTTGGGCCTCCATTGAAGAGGGACTTTTGACCAGCTGGTGCATCCTGGTACACAAACATAAATAAATAAATAAATAAATAAAATATACAATGTATTTTATGTACTGTTTTAAACAGGAATGGATGAGTTTGTTGCATACCATGGAAACATGTTAGTAACATGTACTGGCACTTCCTTTGTATTGAATGAAACATCTGCTAATTTTCTCATCCAGTAGGCGGAGACCAGCAGTAGCTGATACTGTAAATGCAGCAAAGATCAGAAGAGGAGAAATGAGTGGGCAGGCAAGCAGCTGTAACAAAAGTAAACAGGAAAAAGTTCTCATATTAATCTTGGAAAATTAGCAGCTTGCACCAATGAACAGTTATAGCCCATAAGTAAGTCAATAAAGGGAATTACGTGAGATTGCTACTAATGTCACGTTTTCCAGTAAGCAATGATGCAGTAACATGCAGTTCATTTGTATGGTTAAAAATACACTTCTGTATGCTGTTTAAAAATTCAGTTTGGCAGGTTGGTGATTTAAACCAAATTTTGCTAGATAATTCTTACTTCAAAAACAAATGTTCAGTCTTGACATTTACAGTTTTATAGAGTGTTACTGTACATCATTCACAGCACAAACTACACATGAAGATTTCCACTATACATAATGCATCTGCACTGTTACTAATCTGTTTAAACAGGAAAAATCTAAAGTAAACTCAAACTCCTGGTGATGTGTAACTGGCCTTTGCACACGGTGAAGATGTAAATATTATGCTCCTTGCACCTCTGCTCCATAAGTGTTCATCTGAAAAGGTGCACAGTCATGCAAAATAAGTGTTGGCAATGGCAGGTAGTTAAGACAACAGTTAAGTACCAGATTTAAAGGTGCGAGCACCCTTATCAGACAAATCAGTGATGCTTTTTCAAAGACTGTCATTACTGGCTTGGGATATTTAAGACCTAGAAATAAAAGCACGTATGACATCATATCTGTTAGAAGTCAAACAGAGAAAATCTACAGTTGAGGAATTTGTGAACTGTATACAAATTTCTGAAAAAGTGGAAGATTCACATCAATTGTTTTATCACACTTAAAAGATTTTGAAATGACCTCAAGCTTAGCTTGCAGTCAGATAAAGACTACCATTGTTCATTTAGAAATGTGAGCAGATAAATCTACAGAGGATATTCAAGAAGCTAAGCACCCTGACCCTAGGCTGATCATGTCCTTTCCAGAAATGATTGAAATGCAATGGCAAAAATTCAGATGCAGCTGAAGAAGAAATGGTAACTACAGTTGAATTTACTAGCTCCCTGTTTAGTAATACTTGTTAAGCCATATTCCATGTAGGGCAAACAGGGCTGAATTATTAACCTCTGAAAATGGTGAGAGATTTATAAAGGAAAAACAGACTAGTAGAATACTTATATGGAGCAAATATACTCTTCCAAGTTTAGGAGTGTAGGAGTACCACATTTTCCATCCTGTGTTACCATCGCCAATGTTGCTCAATTGATACACCTCCAGAGCAAGGGGAAAGGGTAGGTAGAGACTTTTGCCAAGGATGAAAGGGAAGAATTAAAACTTTTAGAGAAATTGGATAAATTGATAGAAGATGGAAGTAAGGATGTGTGGTATTAATTGTGATGACGTTGTAAATTCAAACATATGGTCCCATCCTCAAATTCATGAATTCTGGAAGTTAAAGCATATATCAATTTGGAAAGATGCAGGTTTCAAGGCAGTAAAACAATAAGACTGTTTTTGACCTGATAGGATTAGCAAATATGAAGCTATCAGAAAACACATATTAGGTCTATAATATAGGAAGGATGTCAATATGTAAACCTACGTAAACTCAGGGCTCTCAAGCTTGTTGCAAACAGATGTCCCCCTAGTCTTAAGCAGGTTTAGAATGGATGGAGAGGTATTCACAAAGGTAGGAGGATATAATATATAACATAAGTTGGAGAGAAGGCCTAAGGCTATCCATTATGCTTTACTGAAAAAATGTACGTCTATGGAATACTTTCTTATTATACCTGAGAACTAGAAAGATATATGGGGTAGAATTATTTTGATCAAGAGATGGTCTTTGACCTCTGATCAAGCCGTGAGAGTAACTGACAAGTGCTGAAAAAGACAAATAACTTGTGTAAGAGTCATGGACTAAAAATGCCAAAACATGCATAATAGTGGCCTTCAAGAAGTCATCCATCCCTGGTAACTATCAGATTGAAAACACTCTTTTAAGAGTCGACCTATTACTCAACGACTTGGGGATACACATAGCCAGTAATCTAGCCTTTACCATCACATGTCTACGGTGCTGAGGAAATCATTCTATGTTGTGCAACTTATAAACAAAGGTATGGCATTTAGGTCCAAGGAGGTCATTGTTCCACTGTATTCAACATTCATCAGACCTATCATTGAGTACAATGCCCCCTTTGGTATGTACCTAACCAGGCACATCCAACAACTGGAATGTCCACAGACATTCCTCACTAAAAGAATGCAGGCTGTAAGTAAAAAGTACTATGCAGACTGCCTCAAAGCCCTATCCCTGTATTCTGTCTCCTACAAACTGTTGAGGGGAGATCTATGCCTCGTATACATGGCATTGTCTGACCCTCACCCTGTTGGACCATCTTCCTATCTTTAAAACAAGCAGCACCAGAATTACCCATTCTAAATAGGACCTTCTGGAGAGACAGGTATGTATTCCAGAATCTACCCCTTCTCTGGAACAAGCTCCCCATCCATGTGAGGCAGAGTTCCTCCTTAACCCGGTTCAAATGTAACTTGGACAATTGGATGGGGACAATAAATTCATCCCTGGTTTGGCAACTATGTCTCTAATGGACACAGGCAGGCTGTGAATGGTTCATCTCTGAGTTCTGCTTGCAAATGATTCATCTCCAAAGCCCCTGCTTACACTTATCAAGGGTGCCAGAACTTGTCAGAGATTTGGGATGTATGGCTTGGCTTAAAAAGACCCTAGTGGTCATTAGCCTAGTACACACCTATGAACCTAGGGTACCTTATTTCAGTCGGTCTTTGTCTAAGGTAAGAAAACAGATAATTCTTGCAGGAGATGTAGTATACAAGGAGTGGATTTGGTCCATAAGTTTTTGTTCTCCTTACAGCCTGCACGTTGCAAATAGTGGCAACATATTTTTCAAAACACAGTTGTATTCTCTTGGGAATCCTGCATATGGTTAGGGGTAATGGTAGGTTATTATTATTATTTTTTAATCTAGTTCCCAGCCAGAAGTGGTATCATCATCATCTACACAGGCACCAGGGTTTTCTCTCTCCGTGGCACTGACTTACCTGTACATACCACATGAGCATTCTTCTTGAAGGACTTGCCATGGGACTGTGACTCACTTTTGTGAATGATGTCATTTGCAGATGCATCTGTCTCCTACAATGAACATACTATGTACTTTTCACCACTCTCTACTAGTGAAATTGGTGCACTTTTTGGATGCTGGACACATGGCTCACCTCTTCAATTGAGAGAGAGGTGAGCAGGTACAGCAGCTTTGCTTTCCATCCTCAACCAGCTACAACAGACATCTGAGACACTAATCAAGCTCTGACTGTCTGAGTAGTAGTCAGGACTTTATTATTCTACACAAGTTCAACAGACAATGATCTAAACATTAGGGTTGTCCTGTCTTATGTGACTCTAATTTAATTAACAATTTAAAGGAAGCCCAAGTTTAATGTCTGCTTTACATTTAGGTTTGAACACTCTGAAACTGGTACACAGAATGGATAAAATGATCTAGAATTTCAGAAGGTAACTCTGATGAAGGACTGGAAACAGTTCTCATAGCTTGTTAATTTGTGAATCATCTTGGTATGCTAATTGTTTAGCCTTGTAATATGTATATGGCAATAGCTGATTTTAATTATGCTCAGCATTCAGTGCTCAGTGTTATAAATTACAAGCTTGGGGCCCACTAGAGGCTATTTAAGAGTTTTCTAAGAGATAAACCAGGCTTATAAACCCTACAGCCAAACTAATCATCGACAGATGTTTTTAAAAACCTCGGTGCAGTCAGCACTTCGAACAGGAAGGGAAGCATCAACGCAGTCAGCACTTCGAACAGGAAGGGAAGCATCAACGCAGTCAGCACTTCGAACAGGAAGGGAAGCATCAACACAGTCAGCACTTCGAACAGGAAGGGAGCATCAACGCAGTCAGCACTTCGAACAGGAAGGGAAGCATCAACGCAGTCAGCACTTCGAACAGGAAGGGAAGCATCAACGCAGTCAGCACTTCGAACAGGAAGGGAAGCATCAACGCAGTCAGCACTTCGAACAGGAAGGGAAGCATCAACGCAGTCAACACTTCGAACAGGAAGGGAAGCATCAACGCAGTCAGCACTTCGAACAGGAAGGGAAGCATCAACGCAGTCAGCACTTTGAACAGGAAGGGAAGCATCAACGCAGTCAGCACTTCGAACAGGAAGGGAGCATCAACGCAGTCAGCACTTCGAACAGGAAGGGAAGCATCAACGCAGTCAGCACTTCGAACAGGAAGGGAAGCATCAACGCAGTCAGCACTTCGAACAGGAAGGGAAGCATCAACGCAGTCAGCACTTCGAACAGGAAGGGAAGCATCAACGCAGTCAGCACTTTGAACAGGAAGGGAAGCATCAACGCAGTCAGCACTTTGAACAGGAAGGGAAGCATCAACGCAGTCAGCACTTCGAACAGGAAGGGAAGCATCAACGCAGTCAGCACTTCGAACAGGAAGGAAGCATCAACGCAGTCAGCACTTCGAACAGGAAGGAAGCATCAACGCAGTCAGCACTTCGAACAGGATGGAAGCATGCTCTATAATTTGCCAGTCATAAAGAGTGAAAGAAGGAACTGAGGACAGAAGATCTGAATTGTGGGCAAAAAAACGATAAATTCTTGTAAAAAATTATGCAACTGAAAACTATTTCCAAAGATCAACATTAGATCACCTTGTTGTAATCCGTAACCAAATGACAAAAAGTAAAAGATGTTTTAGTCTTTCACTGTATGTAAGGTGCTTAACCCCAGTAATCTGTCTAATATAGGTACATTGCATTCATTTGAGTTTTTGAGAAGAATTGCATGTCCAGAAAGAACTGCAGTAAATAAAATGTGTCTGGTAGTGGCCTAAAAAGGTGGAATTAACACCTTTTCATCCCTACTTCAAAGGCTATGAAGGATGTTAATAATTAAATGATAACACTTTCTCAGTATGCCCTTTAGTTGTTATCTACCAGAATTTCTAAGTATTTAACACAATTTACACTACTCAAAGTATGATTATCTAATGTCAAAATATCAGTATCAAATACAGAAGAGTATTCGTAATTATTGCTGCCAATATACATCAGCATGTATTTCTTTGAATTAAAATACATACTGTTTAACTATGACCAATGCATAAGTTGATGTAAATAGTCCTGAAGAATTTTATGATCTCTTATGTTTATGATGATACCATCACAGATTTACCAAGCCAAGTGTTTTTTTTTTTTTTAATTTAGAAATCCAGACATAAATAAGGGTCCCAGAATAGACCCCTGAGGACCACCAGAAAAACAGTTCCTAACTTTTAACTTTATATTTTCTTCCCTTCAACCCATCTGACATCCATTTCATAATATATGGATTTATATTAAGATTTTTTTAACGTGCACATAAGCCCAGCATGTGACACTGAACTGAAGGCCTTAACAAAACCATAGGTTCATAGGTTAATAGATAGGTACTAGGCTATCGGCCCAAGGGTCTAAGTAAGCCTAGGCAACAAGGTTCCCTGGCGTTTGCCACCCAAGAAAATTATTTTCCTGTGCCCCTGTTCAGCAGAGCCACAGTAGTGATCCCCGGGATGAATTTCCTATTTCCCATCCACTCATAAAGATTTTTCTTGAAGAGTGCTAATGAGGAGATCTGTTTGATATAGATGGGTAGCTTGTTCCAGAGTATAGGAAGTCTTTGGGACAGGAATCTATCCCTCCAGCATGTTCTGTTTATTGTGGTGATAATATTTAGGTCCCTAGAGCATGTAGCTCAGAGGGATTGGGATTTCTTTAGGTGTAGCATGTCCAACAGTTCTAGGTTTGACATAGCTTTGTATGTTAGGCAGAGATCACATTGGAGTAGGCAATATGCTATGGAGTAAAGCTGGAGTTTTTTGAGACGGTCAGCATAGGGCATCTGTTTGAGGCTGGTAATCCTCTTTTTGAGGTACTTCTGTGGCCTTTCCAGCTGTTGTAGATGTCTTGTGAGGTACATTCCAAAAGGGGCATTAAACTCTATAATGGTCTAATGAGTGACTAGTAGAGGGGAACAATGACCTCCTTTTTCCTGGATGAAAACCCTTTTCTGATGAGGTGTGCCACATAGAAGGATTTCCTGACCACTGTGGTGATGTGATAATCAAAGGAGAGACTACTGTCCACTTGGGTCCCAAGGTCTCTTATCACACTTTCGGTGTTAAGTAGACTGCCGCCTATGTGATAGCTCATGGGTACAGAGTTTTTACCAAAGGGGATGACAATGCACTTTTTGCCATTGAGCTTGAGGCCATGGCTCTGACACCAGGCATCTGTTTCAGTGAGGCCCTTCTGTAGGATGTCCACATTGTTTGGGAACTCGATTATGGCTCCTAGTTCCCAGTCATCAGTGAACTTCATTAGCCAGAGACTTTCTATGTTAGCCTGTACTTCTGAGAAGTAGATTCCAAACAGGAGAGGACCCAGGACTGAACCCTGTGGTACTCCACTTGTCACTGGTTTAAAGTTGGATTTGGAGTCTGCAACTTTTACAGTGTGGGTTCTGTCAGTGTGCCAGTTGGCAACCCATCTTGTGACATAGGGATTTATACCTAGTTTAGTGAGTTTATCTATAATTCCAGAATGGAGAATGGTGTCGAAAGCCTTGGTGAGGTCAAGATGGGCTGTGTGAACCACCTTACCCTCATTTACGGCTTTGGTGACTGCTTCAAATCAATCAGGCTCAGAAGACATGATTTGCCTTTCCCAAACCCAAACGGGGTGGGGTCCAGAGTTCGCAGGTTGCCAATGTCTTTGTTTATAAGTTCCATGATCATACTTTCCATGGCCTTGCAGGTCAGGCTTGTCAGGCTAATAGGGAGATACTTCCCGTGGTCCATGGTGGCTCCCCCTTTGTGGAGTGGGATAACTGTTGCTGTGCATAATTCAGTGGGCATAAAAGCTTGAAGTGAGGCTATGACTGAACATGGTACTTGGGTAGGGAGCCAGTTCGTTCTGAAGTTCATGTAAAATGCAGCCTGGAATGTTGTCTGGTCCCATAGATGCTGTGTTCTTGGCTTTAGAGGCTGCAGTTTTTACCTGTGTAGTTGTGATTACAGGGACTCTGCATTCTTCTGGTATAGATATGGACCATTTAGGGGGTGAGAGGGGGGGGTAAAGTTAGCACTGAACCTATCTGCCAGGATGTTGGCAATATCAGTTGGTTCTATAATTTTCATGCCATTGTGTTGTAACTCAGAGCAGATCTGGGTGTTGCCATTAAGATTCTTGACATAGCTATAGAATGCTTTGTGGTTGCCATTAGAATCAGTGGTGATTTTGTTTTTGTAACTAGCTTTGGAGGATTTTATGAGGGATCTCAGGTTCTTACTGAGGCTGACCAGGGAGCTCCTCCACTCTTGGGATTTTACTCTTTTGCAACAGTTTCTTCCTTCTGTTGTACAGTTTGTTTATGGCAGAGGACCACCAGATTGACTTCCTTTTTTTGGAGGATAGCGTCTTGGTTCTGTTAGGGATAGCACAATTCATGCAGTCGTGTAAGTGCTTATAAAGTGCATTTGTGTAGGATTCAGCAGTCATAACTGTATTGTCCTTCTGCATGTGTCATGAAGTTCGCCACTTCTGTCTTAAGAAGAATGAAGTTGGCTTTGGAGAATTTTTTTATGGTGGTTTCATTAATGAGGGGTGGAGGCGGGATGTGGATATCTAGGGTGATAAGCCTATGGTCGGATCTGACCAACAGGAGTTGACCTCAGGCATGGAAAACTGGTTGCTCATGTTGGTAATGACTATGTCTTGGATATTGTTGCCCCTGGTGGGGGTGTGGATAAGTTGATCCAAGGAATTGGAATTTATGAATACCAGAAAGCATTGAGCAAAGGAGTTGGTTCATAAGTAGTTTTCCCAGTTAATGGTGGGGTAGTTGAAATCGTCCATTATTAGGGTGTTTGGTTGGACCCTAATATTTTCCAGTATATCAAGAAAACAGGAGTGGGAATACTGGGGCATGGTGGGGGATCTGTAGCAAGCTACAATTTGGATTGCAGTTTTGCCCTGAGTTAGTTGCACATGGAAAATCTCGGATGCATTATGCTGAGCAAATAGCCTGGATGTGTGGATATCCTTAATGAATATGGACACACCTCCGCCTTTAGTGTTCCGGTCCAGGTTAGATGGCTGAAAGGTGTGGTATGAATTATAGCTTGGTAATGCAGGGGTGCTCTCTGGAGCCTTGAACCAGGTCTCAGTCACTGCACAGATATCGATGCTCTCCATTTTGAGGAGTTCCTCGAGTGAGTGCATTTTGAGATTTAGACTTCTAGCATTCAGTAGCATTACCCTCAGTTTTTGCTTGCCTGTACCTGTTACAGTGGTGAATTTGTCATTTGCACCTTGCCTAAAAAAGGCACTAAAGGGGTGGCAGGAGCCTTAGCCAGTATCCGGAATCCCAGGGGTGACAGGGGCAGGCCATCTCTGGCAAAGCATCGTGGTCCGTCGACCATGTTGTCCCAGGCAGACAGATACTGGATCCCCTTAGAATGACACCAGAAGCTTAGCCAATTGTTAAAGTCAGTCATTTTGTCCTTGTACTGTGGTATCATTCTGGGCAATGGTAGGATGCTACTCAGGGCTCGGGTCATACCTGCCTGGGCTACAAGATTAGAGAGCTCTTCCATGTCTCTTTTCATGTAGTCCAGGGAGGTACGTCTCAGGTCGTTCACACCAACATGGACAATGACAGTCATATTTGTACTTGTTATGGAGTGACCTGTGTGGCGGATCCTGGCACCCGCCAGGCAGCTGACAGTAACCTTCTCCTTGTTCAGCCTGTTGAGTGGGACATCAGTGTGCCTGACTGACAAATAACACCAACTGCCTTCATCCAGGGATCTAGAAATATTTTGATAAAACATCAAATTGGTCAAACAAGAGTAGATAGATCTAAAACTATACTGATAGATATCTGCATCTGTTTTATTGCCCTCCTCTGGCATATAGCAAATAGAATTCTCAAAAATATTTACGTAATAAAAACAAAATAAGCTGATGGGTCTAAATTTGTTAACAGAAAAGGCCTTGCTGAGTCTAATTCTGATAGCTGCCAAAAAAGCAATTACTAGAAAATGGAAATCAAAGTACAACTTTACTAGAAGTAGTGAAGATAGTAACAGAGTTAAAACAACTGGAACAGGGATCTTTAGAAAACGGTAGGAGCAAATTACATAGGAGAAAATGGGAACTGTGGGATCAATACATGCAGAGGAGGAATGAGGTTTAAAAGAAGGCAGGATTTAAATGAGCTATGTAATGGCTGACTAACAATGACTGAATGACTTGCTAAGAATCATACAGTAGGCAGATGAAGGTGGAAGGAATCAAACCCTGTACCCTGAACATGAATCATCTCACTAACTGCTCAGAGCTTTAGTACTCTGTGTTAACTGCTATACCAGCTTGATTCCATTAGCTCATACATAACACATTGAGTATTCACAGACTTTGTGTGTAGCTGAGCTTGGCATTTTATGAGCTAATGTGAAAGTTCAAAAAAGACTTTTTGACCCCCCCCCCCATAACCCCTTACTTTATTATTCTCACTCTGAAGAGGTCATTACAGCTTGGGCAAAGAGAATTTACTGACATTGAATGAAATACCTCTTTCTCCAATGTGCACCCACCACAGAACACCCAAATCTGATTATAATGTGAATGGCTGAAGTCAACATCCTCAGGCAAAAGTGACTCAACTTTGAATGTTATCAGCCAGTGACTATAAGCTTCCAATAACCTCTTTGATATAGTACTAACAATTCCTTATGCTTGTCTTTAGAAGTTATACAATATCTCACTACCTCTGTTGGTGACACTATCTGATTCTAGTTGGGTATGGGAAAATTAAAGCAAATACATTTTTTGAAATGTTCTAATCGGATTTTTGCCATTATGAATGGAGTTCTAGGAAAGCAAGCAATATGGTACACGCTGGCTACTCCCAACAACACCAATAAAATGGTAGATAATATGACAAATGACTTGTTAACTTTACCCCACCATTTTTACCCAGTTGTTCAGGATTTGGAAACCTATATGGACCATGACTTAACTTTTGATCAACACGGTCTACTGCGGTAAGAAAGTCCTTCTATATTGCACAGCTTATAAACAAAGGGATTGTGTCTAGATTTAGGGATGTGAATGCTCCCTTTACTCAGCCCTCATTAGGTCAATGACTGAATATAATGCTCCCTTTGGCATGGATCTGTCCTAGCATGTGTTACAACTGGAACACCCCCCAGAGATACCTTACTAAAAGGATACAAGGCCTACACAACATCTCTTACATGGACCAACTCAAAGTCCTGCCACTACTCGGTATCCAACAGACTGCTAAGAGGTGACCTGTATCTACCATATATGGCATCGTCTGACCCATTACTGATGGATTTACTGCAAGTTACCAATTCAAATGGCATCTAAAATACTTAGTTTATGGATCTAAACCTCTTTTGCAACATTAACAGAATGGTCTGGAGGGACAGGTATAGCCTGTGGAGGATACTGCTGCTGTCGAACAGACTCCCCATCCACATAAAACAAAGCTCATCCTTGTCTATATTCAAATGCAATTTAGATTTAGGGATGAGAAACAGAAAATTTACCCTAGGACTGCCCTCTGTAATAGTAATGGACGGGGTCAGCTCCTAAATGCTTTATCCCATGTATGAGTCCCTTCAAATTATCTATGGTATGATCCCAGTTATTCTCATTAGGGGTAATATATAACTATCTAGCATGAGATGAGTAAGGCCACTCTATAGCCAAATGGGATAGGTTATTTTGAGCACAAAAAGTGAAACAGGATAGGCTTAAAATGGCTTGCTATCCTGGTACTTACCTATGAACTTATGAACCTTAACAGACAGCACTAGCAAATCATTCACAATTAGTTAGAAACAAGAAAATATGTCAAGTCAATAGCATCCTGCTAATAAAATTAAAGAAATATGTAATATTTTGACAGAAAAGTTTTGCATTATTTTTAAAATATCTAGTCATGTACAAGTTTCATGGATATAGAGAATACTGAACCATATATTATGGAGCATATAATCACAACAGCCAAAAACAAAATCAGAAATACCTATCATTGTGGGTCATGGTAATATTCCTAGCAGTTTCTGACATTTAATTGATATTAGCAATTAAAAAAAATGCTGTCTGTACCAGATCAAACTCCACACATATACTAAGCTTAAAAACAACATTTATTCAAGGTTAAGCACTTTCGTTCTTATAGGACTTCATCACAACCAAAATCAATAAGATCAGTCATTGTATTTATATAAGTGAGCAAAACAATTAATTAAGATCTTAAATGCTAGAACACCTCCAATATCATGACTATCAAACGAAATAGGTGAACACAGATATATGTAAAAAAATAATAAATAAACAATAAATGATATGCAAAAAATAAGACTTGTATAACATACAATGTCAAATAACTATTTATAAAAATAAAAAATACTAAAAGTATACAAATGTATGAATATTTGTTACAATATTGAGAAAACACAGGGGAATAATGCCCTTTACAGACACACATTAACTTGTAAAGAGTTTATTAAGTTCCTATTTGGCATTTTAGAATTAATCCTCTTCAGTCTCAGAGGTGGCTACTGGGTGGATTCTTTAGCATATCAGGAACTGTTGTGGCCAATTTGTCTAGATGCTGGGCCCCACCATGAGTTGAATGAGCATACTCAATAGTCCCCATCCTTAAAAGAGAGGACATGTTCTCATTTGGTTGCTCAGAAAACTTCAGGAAAAAAAATGTTTAGCCTAGTATTAGAATGGATTTGCAACCGAGGGACTTATTTTGCTGGGTACAGCTGTGGGAACTGTGGGTGCTACTGGAGTTGGCTCAGGCCTCTCTTCCTTCTCATTCTGTTCCTCTTCTTGTTCTCCATCTTCACAATTGTCAGTGACATCTATATCTCGTTCAGTCTTCTGAGGCACACCTAAGTTCTCCATAGTTTTTTTCCTCCAGGAGAATCTTTTTGGTGAAATGACAGGTTCTGACTCACTGAAAGTTGTGGACTTGCCTCTTGCAGGATTGCTCCTTTGAGCAACTGAATGGTTGCCCACAGGAAAGCCCGATATGTCAGAGTCTGATCTTTTCTGGCATGCTGGCTGTAGCTTGCTATCTTCTCCCATTCCAGATGAAAAGCTGGATCCACCACCTGGAGGATGTAGTACTCTTGAGCTTGTCCCCTCTTCAGTCAGATCTTAGAAGCACAGTGTGGTAGTCATACCTAGAAGCAGCCTAATAAACTACATATGTTCAAAATAAGTTACAAATTCATTGTTAAAGTTGGTTTAATTTAATTTTCCAATATTTTTTACTTTTTTACTTTTTATTTTTATAACTAGTGATTTACTTGGTATTGCATCTTATATGTCTTATATCTTATTTCTTATATATTACTTATTTATTATTTATTTAATATATATATATATATATATATATATATATATATATATATATATATGAATTGATTGTTTATATAATATTTATATAATATATAAATGCAATGACTGATTTTAGTGATTTGGTTCTGATGAAGTCCTATTAGGATTTTTAAACTTAGTATATGTGTGGAGTTGGATCTTTGCTGTAATAGACAGTGTTTTTTTTAGTTGTTACTAATTTGTCCAGGTAAAAATAAACCACAGACAGTTAAAGGCAGCTTGCCGATCTAAACCTTAACAGCAGAAACAAAGCAAAGTGCGTCCACCACAGGGAGGTTTCAAACTATTTAATACTAAAGTCAACAAGTATAAGCAAAATAAAAACACATTAAAATGTGAAGTCAACTTACAGTAACTGGATGAGCGCTTTTGGCAAGAATGCCTTCATAAGATCCTGTCATACTAAACTTAGTTCATCAAATATAAACAGAGGCTTAGCCAATCAAAGTATTCTTCCTCAGCCTCCACCTTTTCCATAAGGGTTTTAAAGGTTACTAATTTGTCTGTAGTGTAGGGTCATATTTCAGCATTTTTTTGTTACTGATATCAATAATCTTTAATAATGAGATGCAGTCCTGGACTTTAGAGAAAAGCTACATTGGTCCCCTTATGCAAGAGAAGGGGGTACCTTGGAACTGATAATTGCAGAAATACAAGCCTAATAGGAGTAATTTTAGAGCTATAATGATGTCAAAATCAGTATAGCTAATTAATGCAAAGGGGTACTAGGGATTTCCTCTGTGGCCTTCACTCATATGTGTTAGTTAAAGGTACACCATGTTTCTTAAACATTTCATCATTTGTGAAGAGATTACATACACTCAGTGGGTAAAACACAGGCTAAGTAACAGAATGCAGCAAGACAGAGTGGGGAGCCTTCTCTCATATTTTGCTTGTGTGACCAGCAACATGTCTTAGGGCTCTGCACTGGATCCCCTAATTGCTGGAGTCTTTTTTTTACAGATCCCATATTAGAGAGTGCATGTTACAGCTAACTGCTAAGTTGGTAATAAAATCATATCGACCACAGATGTGCAATTGCTACAACACGGGTTAGATAACATACTTTTGCTGTTAAAATAGTGTCTTTGATGTTAATATTGAAAATGCAAGCATAGGCAAGTTGACGAAGAAGAAAACTGAATTGGACTACAAATATAGGAATCTAGGCATCCTTTTAGGTGATGGTAAAATACCACTGAAAACCATAATTTTCCCTACGTTGGGCACTTGCATAGCAAGGTCAGTCATAGCTTTCTGATCTAATTTTAGATGGTGTTACTGAGATCATTTATCAAGTGGGCTGCCACTAGGTCATAGTTGCATTTATCAGGGTGCAGAGATCTAAGAGCCCTCACAGCATTCTGGATTCTGGCTCTAAAAAGGATCTGGAAAGACAGCTGTCACCCGGTTCATATCTAGTCTAGTGAGGGTGGTACCTGCATAACAGTTAATCAATGCACTGATTACTAAAACATTACATGGCATAGTTGCAGATGTAGTATGCTTTAATTATTTGGTGTTTGTTCCCTTGTGACTCATACGAGTTCCTCATATGTGTAGTGTTTACTGAAATTTGTAGTATTGATGGTGGTGTAGTAGGCTGGCGTTGTGGCTGACATCTCTTAGACCTAATTCAATGTGTCTTAATTCTTGCAATCATGGACACTGATATCTTAACCACCTTGGCATAAGTAAGTGTGATGCAGGTCCTCTGTATTGTTATGACAAGGGACCAGTTCTTACTGAGCATGTCAAGACTTGAGAGGGTAACCCCCAGACTAAGTACTTGCACTTCTTACATATGGAGTTGTATTGAGGCAGCAATAAAGTATTTTGATAACCATAAGGCATTTATTACACTGCCTCAAAAAACAAGTGATATTAGGGTTGAGAACAATTAGTGTTTGCAACAGAGGGTCCAGAGCTGATGCCATTTCCATTTTAACTATGAAAGAAATGTCAGAATCGGTACATTTATTTATTCGTGCACGTATGTATGTATGTATGCATGTGTGAACACGTAGATGTATACATGTATATCTGTTTAATGGGGTAGTACACTGATTAGAACTGACCATTTTCAGCCACAGCCCGGGTGAAGTAGTTCTCAGTTAAAACACAGACAATATTGTCAAGGTGCACAGTCAGGAGAACATTTTCAGTATAAACTAATTCATATGGACTGGCTAGCTGAGGAAGTCTGTGGGTTACAGTGTTGCTTTGAATTTTTCATTAAACTGGTTTTCCAGACAACTGTTTGAATGGTAAAGCAGTGCTGGTTTGTTGACATTTGTTTTACTGGATGGGTGATCACAGTGTGATCACTAAGGGTGTTGCTTTTATAAATAAGCCTCATAAGCACATTCCGATATTTAACAAAGTATTTTTATAGAGAATTGTCTTTCTTGTGTAAACCATTTGAAATTTAAATCCTGATGCTAAGTATACTGATAAAATAGACAAGGGTACTATCTGATTATGCACGATATAAACTACAACCTAAAAACTGCATTTACTTGAAAAGGTAAACTATTATTGTTACCAGTGTAATGTAAAATACATCTCATTAAATCTGTCACTTCAAGAAATTTGTGCCATAGCCAGCACAGGTAATTGATGGGTGACAAGTGAATGATAGTGCAGGCTAAGCAGCTAACAGTCATTACAAATTACCCCATCATGCTTTATTTTTAATAACGAAATGTGCTGCACTGAGCTATCATATAATGGCAGCAGCAGCAGCAGCATTCTGTGGGATGTCAAAAGCAACTGGTGATAGATGAGAAATTTTGAACTGTGATACAGTATGTCCCGGTAAGTTCAGTTCAAATCTTCATTTTAAATGCATGTTGTTAGATTCACTGTTGGTTAATAATTTATTATAAAAGACTAAACATCTGAATTTCTAAAATGTCTCATACATAATTAAGAGGGGACCTTATTCAGGTATATAGGGCATTTAGAGACAACTACCGTTGGGAATGTTTTGCGTTACCACAAAGTTGTAGAGAATCATCAGACAACCTGTTCAGAAGATTACGTAACAGATTAGGCCATAGCTATAATTTGGCTCCTAGAAAACAACTAAGTGTAAAGACCTCTCATCTTCTCTTTGTTGATGATTTAAAACTCTATAGCTCATCAGATGAGGAACTGAAAGCACAACTGCAAGTCGTCAAAACTTTTTCAGATGATATAAGAATGTCATTTGGTCTTGATAAATGAGCAAAATAAATCTTTAAAGCAGGAAAACTGCAGCACCAAGAAAACATCAGTTTGGGGCAAGAATGTGATATAAAAGAACTTGAGCAAGAGGAAGTGTATAAATATTTGGGAACTGATGAAGGATCAACAATAAAACATGAACAAATGTGAATAAAACTTAGTAAAGAATATTTTAGAAAACTTAAATTACTCCTGAAAACAGCGTTGACATTTAGGAAGAAAATTTAAGCTATAAATCAATTTGCTCTTTCTATCCTAACTCACAGGTTTGGGAAGACTGACTGGCTCCAAAATATGTTGGATAGATTAGACAGGAAAACAAGAAGGATGCTTCATGTTCACCAAATGATTTATAAAAATCAGTGCATATCAAGATTATATATTCCCCGTTCCGAAGGAGGTATGGGCTTCCTTGAAATTGATTACATGTATAGATCTACAATCGTGGGGACTGCACACATATCTGCTGACCTCACAAGACTCAAACATAGTGAAAGTTTTGAAACATGAGGAGAGTAAATTTAAGATGACTTCCCTGCTTAGTCTAGCAGAAGCATATCAAACTCAAGCAGGAATGGACATCAAATCTAAAGTACATAAAAATCAGGCAGCAACTGAATGTGCCAAAAAACAAAAGAAAGAATATAAGGTGAAGGATGAGAAGAGAAGGCAAGAAATATGGAAAATGCATATAGTTGCAAGTGTAGAAAACTTCTGGAAGAACCTCGTTGATCAGGATCAAGTGCAGGAATGGTTAAGGAGAGGCGAATTCAAACCAAAACATGAAAAGTTAATATTGGTGTCCTGAGATAGTGGGCTACATACACTTTGGTTTACAAAGTTCATTGAACATGTGGGAGAAACAGACAAATATAGGTTTTGTAAAACAGAAATGTAAACAGTCGCACACCTTGTTGCTGGTTGTGACATACTAATGGCAGAAGGATTGTGTACTGAAAGGCATAATAATGCGGCAAAACTGTTGCACCAGGAATTGTGCAAACATTATAATATTGAAATAGCTGAAAAACACTGAAAACATGAGCCACAAAGCATCAGAGAAAATGATGGTCTGCATCACATGGGATCACTCATTACCAACAGTTCAAAAGACAGATGCAAGAAAACCAGATATAGTGGTTCATGAAAAGACAAAAGTAGCACTGATCATTGAAATCGCTACACCCAGTGACTCCGGTGTTTTGTGTATAGAGAGACACAAAGTCATAAAATATCAGGATCAATAGGCAGAAATTAGAGCAATGTGGAAGAAAGATACCCAGACAGTTCCAATAGTAGTATGAGCAATGCATCTTATAAAAACGAATCTACAATAATTAGATATGTTACCAATACATGTAACTCTGCATGAATTGCAGAAGGAGTCATTACTGGACACATTGTGGGTGCTGCGAAGAGTACTTTTGGCTGACAGCAAAGACTGAAACAATACTAATTTCATGAACTTTAATTGTACTTTGACTTAGAAATGCATCCATTCTGGTTGTGGTATTAGAAACCCAAAAAACTTGGAGAAATTGAAAAAAGATTATATAGGAATGAAAGAAGTATTAATTGGTTCTCTGACAGAGTAGCTGATGCATGGAATAGACTAATTACATTAATGCAAGCACTTGTTTAGATATTTTTATGAACAACCTGGGCACTTATTAGGGGAATAACTTTTCTTGTATATTGGCAGGCTAGAAGGGCATTGTTGCCATTGTCTGAAATATTTGTATGTATGTATGGATGTGTGTGTATATATGTTAGCAATGAGAACTTGCAAGGTGGATAGATGTAAAGGCAAGACATCTGCTAAAGTCAGTGCAGTCTATACAGGAGAATATGTGCAGATTCATTGGGGGGCAGGTTAGTATGTTTTTTTACACTGCTTCAGAGCTTGACAAAGACATACTACATAGTTTGTCAAAGCTCAGCTAGTATCCATGTACTCTGTAATATCACTGTCCTAAACCTGAGGCTGCCATCCACTTCTGAATCAGATGCTGATCTTCTACACTGACCTGGTCAGATTAAAGTCTCAGTATTTGGGATCATGAACAACATTTTAACGTATAATTTCTTCAGTATTTTCACCAGAAAGTTAAAATATTTCTTTCAACGAGATGAAGATGATCTCTACCAACTTCAGATCCTGAGTAGCCTTTCTTATTTGTTGTGCAAAATCACCTTCTGACAGACATCTACATGCAGTGGTCTCCAACCTTTTTTGCACCAAGGACTGGTATCAATGTAAGGAAATTTTCCATGGACTGGCCATCTCGTGGTGTGCATAATAAAGTAGGTATTTATTTATTTGTTTATTTGATATTTGTTTAAAGAGGAGGCCAGACCCAGGGAGAAAAGCTCCAAAGTACAATAAAAAGACAGTTGGCAATAATTACAAAAAAAAAAAAAAAGCACATTCTACTTAACAGCATAACATTGATCTGCTATGGTGGAGAGGTAAGTAAACCTAATGGCAACCTTACAGATTTTGTTTATAAGAGCAATATTTAACATCTGTCCCTATTATTTGGATCTGTCCAGCATACTTCTCAATTGCACAGATTTTCACAGTATGTCCAGATTTTTGCCTCATATTTTTGGTCTTTTACTCATAAAAATGTTTTCTGGCAAATCACTGGCAGATCACTGAGGCTGAAGTCAGAAAATAATGACAGTTGAGTTTCATACTTCATACCCTTCAGAAAATTAATGCTAATGCAAAACCTGTATTTCTATCAACTTTCAAAGTTTCTAAGAGCAGTACTTAAAAGGGTCCCTATTTGGGCCTTTGTTCCCCCATTATTTTTGGCTTTGTCCAGATTTCTTGATCTAAGTAAGAGGCTGAGAGGTATTCATACCTCTCAACTGTACAGATTTTCGCAGGAGGAGAAGGTGAACACTTGCACCACAACACATGGAACACATAGCCCTCCAGAACACACACCAGCACTGCCTTCACATAAAAACACAAACCACACACCCACCACCTTCGCAGAGGCTCTCAATAAAAATCTACACAAACAGCAGAGACCTCCAAGGCAGAAACGCACTCAACCACCACAACACAACACTAATCATGAGACACATAACTCTCCTAAACAGTGTGCCACTCAACCAAATCCCCTAAGGCAAAACAGCATGCCCAACACACTAGTCATAGGTGACTCAATAGTGAGGCACACCAATGTCCCACTCACTAGGTTGAATAAGGAGAAAGTAATAGTCAGCTGCCTGTCAGGTGCCAGGATCTGCCACATAACGCACACACTCAGGTCCCTCAACAAAAGGTACAAATATGACTCTGTCATTGTACATGTGGGTGTGAATGACCTAAGATGTACCTCCCTGGACTACATGAAAAGAGACATGGAGGAGCTCTCAGATTATGTAGCCCAGATGGGTATGACCCTTGCCCTGAGCAGCCTCCTACCACCCCCCAAAATGATACCACAGTACAAGCAAAAAATGATTGATTTCATCAATTGGCTAAGTTTCTGGTGTCATTCTAAGGGGATCCATCTGTCTGCCTGGGATGACATGATTGACAGACCTAGATGCTTTGCCAGAGATGGCCTGCATATGTCATCCCTGGGCTTCTGGATACTGGCCAAGGCTCTTGCCACCCCTATAATGCCTTTTTTTAGGTGGTGTTCCAAAGACCAAATTACCACTGTAACAGCTACAAACAAATGCAATCTGAGGGTCATGCTGCTCAATGCTAGAAGTCTAAAATCTCAAAATGCACTCACTTGAAGCACTCCTTAAAATGGAGAACATCGACATTTGTGCAGTAACAGAGACCTGGTTTAAGGCAACAGATAGCACCCTTGCACTACCAGGCTATAACTCATTCTATACCTTTTGGCCCCAGAACTTGGACCGAAGCTCCAAAGACAGTGGTGTTTCCATATTCATAAAGGATGCGCACACCTCCAGACTGGTAATCCAACATATGACGCATCAGAGATACTTTAGGTGCAGCTAGCATTAGGTAAGACAGCGATTCAGGTCGTAGCATGCTATAGGTCCCCAACCATGACCCAAGACTCACACTCCACGTTCCTAAGCACCCTGGAGATTATTAGGGTCCAACCTAACACTCTCATACTGGGTGACTTCAATGACCCTCTCCATTAACTGGGAAAACTACTCATGTACCAATACACTTGCACAACATTCCCTGGAATTCATTAATTCCAATGCACTGGGCCAGCTCATTCTCACCCCCACCAAAGGTAGCAACATCCTTGACCTGGTCATTACTAACATGGGTGACTGTTGCTCTGTACCAATAGCCAACTCCCCCCCGGTTAGATCCGACTACAAACTAATCACCTTGGAACCCCCCCCCCCCAAAGGTAACCACCATGAAAAACTTCTCCAAAGCTAACTTTGGGCTCCTAAAAACAGAGGTGGCTAACTTCACGGCACCCATGCAGTTGGTGAACAGCTGCATGACCGCTGAATCATACACTAATGCCCTGTACGAACAATTACACAAATGCATGGATCTCGACATACCCAATAGAACCAAGACTCTCTCCTTCAAAAAAAGGAAGCCAATCTGGTGGTCCCCTGCCATAAACAAACTCTACAACAGAAGGAGGAAACTGATGAGAAATAAGGTGAAGTCCAAAGACTGGAAAAACTCCCTTATCAGCCTCAATAAAAAGTTGCGATTCTTCATCAAATCCTCTAAAGCTAGCTATGAAAACAGAATTGCAGCAGATAGTAAAGACAACCACAAGACCTTCTATAGTTATGTAAAGAATCTCCATGGCAATATCCAGATTTGCTCAGAGCTGTTGCACAATAGCACCTCCTATACCGAGCCAACAGATATTGCCAATATACTGGCCGACAGATTCAGTGCCAACTTTACCCCTCTCTCCACCACCAAAGGACCAATCACAATATCAGTAGATTGTCAGGCACCCAGTATTACTGCTGCACAGGTTAAAACAGCACTGTCCAAGGCCAAGAATACAGCTTCTATGGGACCTGGCAATATCCCTGGCTATGTTTTAATTGAACTACAAAGTAAACTGGCACCTAACCTGTGTGCCCTGTTCAATCACAGCCTCAACTCAGGCTTTGTCCATACTGAATGGTGCACTGCTACAGTCATCCCTCTCCACAAAGGAGGAGTGACTACAGACCCTGGGAACTATTGCCCCATTAGCTTGACAAGTCTGATATGCAAAGCTATGGAATGCATCATCATGGACCTAATAAACAAAGATATAGGGAACCTCCAAACTCTGGATCCCATGTGAAGGGTAGATCATGCCTGCTCAACCTGATTGACTTCTTTGAGTCAGTCACCAGAGCTGTGGATGAAGGAAAAGTGGTTCATACAGCTTACCTTGATCTGGCCAAGGCCTTTGATACCATTCCCCACTCAGGAATCATAGAAAAACTCACTAAGCTAGGCATCGACTCCTATATTACTAGGTGGGTTGCAAATTGGCTCACAGATAGAACCCACAGTGTGAAATTAGCTGACTCCAAGTCAGACAGTCAACCAGTCATGAGTGGAGTCCCATAGGGTTTGGTCATGGGTCCTCTCCTGTTTGGTATCTACTTCTCTGAAGTCCAGGTAAATACGAAGGGACTCTGGCTGACAAAGTTGCAAGTTGGGAGCCATAATTAACTCCCAAGTGATGTTGACATCCTACAGAAAGGCCTCACTGACACCAATGACTGGAGTAAAAACCATGGCCTTAAGCTCAATACCAAAAAATGTCATCAGCCCTTTTGTGAAAAACCCTGTTCCCATGAATTACCACATCGATGGTAGTACACTGAACACAGAAGGTGTCATAAGAGATCTGGGAACACAGGTTGACAGCAAACTCTCTTTTGACCACCACATTACCACTGTAGTCAGAAAGTCCTTCTATGTGGCACATCTCATTACTAAGGGTTTTGCATCATTAGGCCAGTCATCGAGTACAATGCCCCATTTGGCATGCACCTCACTAGACACTTACAACAACTGGAGAGGCCACAAAAATACCTCACAAAAAGGGTCTTAGGCCTTAAACACTTATCTTATAAGGACAGATTCAAAAAACTCCAACTATTCTCTGTCTCATATCGCGTATTTAGAAGAGATTTCTGCTTGACTTACAAAGCCATGTCTGACCCAGCTCTGTTAGAAATGCTACATCTAAAGAAATCCCAATCCCTCCGCACTACATGCTCCAGAGACAGCAACTTCATTACCACAATCAGCAGAACAAGCTGGAGGGACAGGTTCATAACCCAGAGACTGCCCATGCTATGGAATAGACTTCCCATACATGCCAAGCACAGTGCCTCACTGGCCCTCTTCAACAGAAATCTTGAGTGGATGAGAAATAGAAAATTCACCCCTGGGATCACTCCAGTTGCTCTATTTGACAGAGGCACTGGGAACTAAGATCGGGTGGCACAATGCCAGGGTAATCCTATGGGCTAGGCTTGTAAATGCTCCAGGGTCATTAGCCTAGTACACACCTATGAACCTATGTCCAGATTTGTCCCTCTGAGTTTTGGTCTGTTCCTCATAACTTTTGTGATTTTCTGGCAAATCACTGGGATGATCTGAGGACTGAAGTCACTAAATAATGATATACATTTGTATTTCAGACCTCATATCCTTTAGAAAAATGCATGATAAGACACATCCTGTTATTCTAGCAACTTTCTATGATTATAAGAGCAGTACTTAAAATCTGTCCCCATTTATCCCCCCCATTCTGTTAGGTTTTGCCCAGATTTTTTGCACTACTAAGAGGTTGAGAAGTATGGTGTGTGTGCGTGTGTGCATGTGTGTGTGTGCATGTGTGTGACAGAGAGAGAGTGAAGAGTGAGATGAGGTTTGTGTACCCTTCATCCATAACACACACACACACACACACACACACACACACACACACACACACTCTCTTTTGCATTCATGCACGCATTCACTCACACACATCGTTCTTACTTTCCCGATCTCACACACACACACACACACAGACACACAATCACTTCCTCATTCATACCTGCATTCATTCACACTTCACTCTGTCACCCATATGCCACATGCCCACTTAGGTATTCATTCATACAGCGCTCTCACTGTCTGTCACACCCACACGCCACACGCCACACACCCACTTCTGCATTCACTCATACATCGCTTTCACTCTCCCGATCTCACACATACACACACAGTCACTTCCTCATTCATACCTGCATTCATTCACACATCGCTCTCACTCTCCAGATCTGACACACACATACACACACACACACACACACACACACACACACACACACACACACACACACACACACAGTCACTTCCTCATTCATACCTGCATTCATTCACACATTGCTTTGTCACCCACATGCAACACACCCACTTATGTATTCATTCATACATCGCTCTCACTGTCTGTCACACCCACACGCCACACACCCACTTACACATTCATTCACACATCACTCTCTTTTACGATCACACACACGCACACACACACACACACACACACACACACACACACACACACACACACACACACACACACACACACACACCACACACAGATTCTTTTGCTTTCATGCACGCATTCACTCACACATGTAAACAGACACATAAACAAACTCATAAAGGCATCACTTACCTGACGGCCCGGTACCGGTCCACGGCCCGGTGGTTGGGGACCGATGTCTACATGTGTAGTTTTCTTCTTCATTATGAAAATTTTCCATAGTATAAAATTAAGATTACAAAATGCTGTCACTCCTGACCATTACAGCAATGTGTCAGTTTGTAAGTATTACTGTCATGCAATGAATAACTGTCCATAAATGTAAGGCTGGTAGAAATGCGAATTGTTAATGAAAAGAGGAATGCACCCTTTTCCCAATGTGCAGTGACCTCAGAGTTAATTAGGTAAAAGGGAGTGCAGGGGGATTTGCCGTTGCAGAATCTGACATTTATATTTTGCTTCATTTTAAGAATGGCCCATGAATCCATGTCCTGAATCCCAGTACAATGCATCTCCATATGCCCTTTTGCCCTTATTTTCTTACTTTCTCTCATTAAACCAGCAATTTCACAATTCAGAAGTAACAAAAGCTTTAACCAGATTGTCAGCATGGGCATATTTTACGTTTTGGTTTTGTTTTGATATCTAAATGGACATTTTCTAAGACATCCTTGCTCTTTTCTTCCCTTTTTTGCCAGTGACTTCCTGTGTTTCTTTTATTCAGCTACCTTTCATTTGTTTCCCAAAAACAAACATTCACAGATTTTCCTTGCAGAAACAAAACAAGGTTTCTTGTCTTCATAACCAGCAGCAACATCATCATGTGCAAATATATCTGAAACTGCACAGTTGAGACTGGCAGCATATGTCATTCCATGTTGCTTGCAAAATGAAACTCCAAAATACAGCTGTTATGTGAAAAACTGTGAAATGCTATCCAGCAAGGTACACTGGGTATGACTGAAGTTTGCATTAAGTAATGGTAAATGTTGGTACTGTTCAGGGCTGGAAGTAAAGATAAGTTCTAGTAATTTTGAAGTTCATTTTCTGGCTAAGGATATCTGGGGTTATTTAACCAAGCAGTTTTTTTTAAGAACAGTTTTATTGAGATCATTATTGTAATGAACAAATATTTTGAGAAAATTGAACAATTTTTAAAGTACAATAGGTAAAAACAAGAAAATTAACCAAGCATTTTGATAACCAGTGGCTGACCACTACACCATCCTACATACAAACACACGCACAACACACACATATGCACACATACTTTGGCTGTTTTCTTTATTTCCTTTTTTGTTGCTAGCCCCTGATATTCATCAGCCTCTATCCCTTTCATTTCCCTGTCACATTGCTATTTGATTAATGATGGGAATGAAACCCAGCTGATAGCCCATCATTCAGGCAGGTTTATGACATTTTGGATCACCTAACCCCTCTTCCTCATGGACTAACATGTGTGTCACTGACTTGGAGCTTGCAGTTCTTATGCAGTGTTATATTTGTGGAGTTTCCACACATTTGTATACCATTCCCTCTACAGTACTGCACACTGCTTGGCAGAACTTACGTGTTTGGCATTGCCTTTAGCTGACTGCAGCTACACCTGGCCACCACTGGATGTCAGTGCTACAATGGATTGAGCCATCACTATCCTCCTCGGATGAGTGTGCTGATACTGGCCTCTCAGTCTCATCTTGCTTTTCCAGGAAGTGGGTCATTTGCTTATCCTAGCTCATACTTTGGGCTTCAGTCCTCCAGGCTATGCAACTCACTCTAAACATACTTAATTAACTATTTATTTACTTATATTATTTGACTATTATAACTTGCTTTAGAAATCTACCACCATTAAAATGTAGTAAATAATCTTTGAAATAAAAAATAAAACTTTCCTGTATCTGAATGGTTTGATTTTCCTTTAGCTCTCTGCTATAATTCTTCAACCACAAGAGGGTAGCAGCTGCAAACTTGTTCTCTAAAATGGATGCCGTTTTATTTTCTTTTAGGTAATATCTGTACTCATTTCTATTCCTGTCATGAAATTCCTAATTGTTGCTGATTGTGATGACAAGGCAATTCTCATTGCCATCTACTATTTAATAAAATTTCATGACAAGCATCTTGTTTCAAGGAGCACAGATTTTTCTCATGAAACATTTTGACTGCTGGGTGTCAGATCAAGTAAGTCTATACATTACTTAGTCTTACAAATAGCTGTCTTGAAACCACAAATACATCTCGGAAAGAATGCAGTATTTCATCCTTATAGGTTCATAGGTTTATACTAGGCTATCTGCCCTAAGGCATTTATAAGCCTAGCCCAAAGTTTTGTGGCTTACGCCACCCCTTATATGAAAAAATACTGTACCCATTAGTTTGTTGTGCCTCTGCCCAGCAGTGACACAGAGATGATTCCCGGGGTAAACCTACGATCTCCCATCCACAGGTCAAGATTTCTCTTGAACAGAGCCAGCGAGGTGCTCTGCCTCACATGGACCGGGATTTTATTCCACAGCATAGGGAGTCTCTGAGTGATAAATCTATACCGGTGCACAGTGTTTATGATGCCATTCATGCTGCATTATATGTATAGTAGCTGATTTTAATTTTTTAACTGTTGATATTCTATTGAATGCTTGGTCGACATACCACAAGTTTCAGTGTAGGTGGCTGTGCCGGCATTCAATTCACTACTAATTAAAGATCATGTGATTTTTAAATGATGTTTTGCATATAAGATAACTGTTTGTAGCAAGACACTGTTTTTTCTGATGAAGTTGAATTGTGTCCGACGAAAAGCTCGTTTTTGGTGCTTAAATAAATCGTTTCAACTTGAGGGACGGACTGTGTGGCTTGGCTTACTTGAATTTCATCTGCTGCTTGGCTCATTTGAATTTAACCTGCTGGTATCGGAGCATTTTTAATTTGTTTTATTAGTTTTTTGGTTTCTTGAGTTTGTCTTTGTGAGTGTCAGTGATGGAAGACGCTGCGGTGCCTATGTCTGGTTCTTGTACGGAAGGAGAGGTTGGCAACCTTACCCAGCTGATTGAACTTTTGACCCAGAAAGTAAACAATTTATCTAATCGACTGGACGATGTGCTGGGTTCGCAACAATTGTGGGGACACGAGTCTTCAACTTATACTAATGGAGTTTCTTTAGGAGATCAAGCAGGAGGCGGGCCTCCCAGTGTCTTGAAGTCTACACTTGTTCATTTTCATTCCGAAAATGAGCATCAACCCACAAGGAATTTTTCTACACCCACTAGAGTCCAGTCTTCTGAAACTAGTTCATCTATAGGAACTCAAGACTGGGGCACAGGAGTGACTCACTCTACCAGTGCCAATATATTGACACTGAAATCGCAAGGTATACCTAACTTAAATCAATGGCTCAACCGTTCGTTTACTTTCATAGACAATGGAGGGAACCCAGTACTTGATCCCGATATGGGCGGGTCATTGGATTTTCCTTCTAAATTGAACTTATTTGACCAGAATCTGTTGAAATTAAGGAAAATACAGCTGGAAGTGGCCTACTTTGGGGAGTGTAAAAGGGCTGGTATAGTCCCGAAAGGTCTAAGATCGTGGCAGTATCCCACGGGATTGGAGGAGGGGGGGTCCCCCTTTCATCGGGAGTTAATTTGCCTTTCTGCCAGACATGGGTTTGAATTAATGGATCTTATCAGCAACCACTATCAGTTGGCGGCTGATAATCTACTATTGGACATTAATAAGCTGGATGGGGAAATAAAAAATGATCTACATTTCCATAGGTACAGGTTTGAGTATGACCATAACTATAGTAGTATTGACCAGCATATTTCAAAACTTACTTCTACTAAAATCAAAAAATTGCAAAGGGACATTAAAGTATACAAAGATGGCACAGCTTACCCAAAAGCTCCAGTATCCCAAGGAAACTTTTTGTCCTTCAGAGCATGGAGGGCGGGGGCGACTACTCCCAAAGAGTCAAAACTGGGTGAGAGGCCTAGTTACAAGGTAACTTCAGGATTTGACAGACCCTTTGGATCCAGTCAGACATAGTGAACAACTGGCAGCACACCACAAATCTAGCAATGTCGAAGAGGCAGTGGAGGTTCCAAATTTTCGGGATCCAGCCTCATCCCCCATGGAGGAACAGGGTTGGAAATCCAGCAACCGGTCCAGGTCCAGGAGGAACTGAGCTAACTAATATCTGGGACTGGTTCATTTAAGTCTGGTCAAAGTAATATTTTATTAAACTCAAGAAAGGATTTGAAGATATATAGCTTTTCAGATTATGTTTTTGAGATCGAATTAGTGGATGTGTTGGCTAAAGGTTTTTCTTATCTGCCCTCTAAGAGGGCTGATGTAGCTTCTTCCATTATTGACTTAAAACTCTTTGTTAGAAAGTTAAATCTACAGTTACTAATGGGAAATTTCACCAGTATTAGGGTGAATTTCTTCTGGCAAGCACATACAATCCACCGTTGCATCCATCTTTAAACCTATTTGAACAGATTTGCGAGTTAGACATAAGACATACCCTTAACAAATCCTTATCTAAAGCTTGTAGGTACAATATTAGCAAAGATGAGACTATTATTAGATTCATTAGCAAATTCTTCAGTGAAGGTTATGCAACCGGACAAGGGTGGAGGTCTGGTAGTCATGAATGAGTCCGATTATGTAAAGTGGATGGAAGACATCCTTTCCTCTGAGTCCTACAAAGAGGTTTCCAGGAATGAATTGAACATAGGCAACTCTAGGGTTTCCACTTACTTCGGCGATATGTTTGTTAATGGATCCATTGACTTGAATCTACTGCATTTTATATCTCCACCCACATATAAAATTCCTATTATTTTCAGATCACCTAAAATACATAATAATCCATTAGATCCACCCATGCGCCCCTTAGTAAGTGCTAGGGGCAGCATTACTTATGCTAGCGCCAAAGTAGTGGACTCGATATTAAAGAAATATGTGGCTACTGAACCTCAAATTTCAAAAGATTGTTGGTCTTTCTGGTCCATGATTAATCAAACAAATTGTAGAGAAGATAGTCACTTTTTAAGAGTTGATGTGAAAGACCTATACACATCTATCCCTCACTCGGTTGCCTTAGATTGAATTCCAGTTATGTTGTCCAAAAAAGAGGCCCCTGCTAAAGATATTCAACTAGTGAATGAATTGTTGGACATTATATTGTCCAACAATTTTGTTTCCTTCAACAACAGATTATATTTACAGTTGATAGGAGTACCGATGGGTTCCCCGTGTGGTGCCAGTGTGGCCAATTTGGTCATGGCTTACTGGAAGAGGGAGTTTATTTTAACTAATCCATTATTCATGGACAAGGTTGTGTTATATACACAATTCCTTGACTATATCTTTATTATTATAAAAGGTGATGAGGAGTCAGCTATTTCTTTAGTTGACATGTTCAATTCTTCCACTAATTTCTAACAATTTACTTACAATTTTTCTCTGGATCGGGTAGCTTACTTAGATGTAGACCTCTCGAAGGACAAAGAAAAAGGTTGTTTTGTAGCCAAGGTTTACAGGAAGGAATCTTTTTCTAATAGCTACGTCCATTTTGACAGTTGCCACCCTTTCTCCCAAAAGCGATCCATTTTTAAAGGCCAACTCGTCAGAGCTGCCCGTATGGTATCAAGGGACTGCGACTTTGAGGAAGAATGTGCTATCATGGCAGACCTTTTCTCTAATAGGGGCTACCCGCAAGACCTTATTAAAGATCTGTTACTGGAGGTCCATAATAAGAGAACTTCTGGGGTATATGTACCTATTTTAAATCTAAATATCCCTGATAACAGCAACATTCGAAGGGAGGAAGGATGAAGCTTTCCCTATGTCATACAGTTTTATCTTAACATACAGCTTGGATGCTAGGGAGATTTTTGCTATTATATTGAAAAATTAGAATTTGATCACCCAGGATGACTCTATCTGCAAAACTTTGGTAGAACTACCCCGAATAGTGTTCAAGAGAGGTTTAAATATTAAAGGAATTTTAGAAAGAAAATCTAAGATTTTAAGCAACAGGAATGGAATGTATAAGTGCAATATGTGTCGCTACTGCGTCCATATAAAGACAGGGATGAGATTTACTATCAGGGACAAGGCATTTCATCTAATGGGTACATTTAATTGCTGTAGTATGCAAGTGGTGTACTTGGCTCAGTGTTCTAGCTGTCCTGCATTTTATGTCAGGAAAACCAACAGAAAATTGCAGGAACATGTATATGAGCATCTTTATGCTATTAGGAAAGGCAAGATGGACAATGCTTTAGCCAGACACATAGCAGAAAACCTGAGTCATCATTTTTTGTTTTGCATTATTGACCAGGTCAAATCCGACTTTGGGGGGGGGGATCCACCTCCCTCCTTTTGGAAAGCAGGGAGTTATCGTGGCAACTCAGGTTGGATGCTTGTCATACCCCAGGTCTCAGTGGCATGTTGTCAATTACTTGTCTTTTGAAACTTAAAAGGCTGAATAGGTAGTTTACAGATATTTCCATGTGTTTTCGACAAATTTATTATAATTATTTTTGGTCACGAACACCATTGGAATAATTCAAATTTAACAAGCAGTTCGGCAGGTCATATCAAATTCAATTATTATATATATTTTTAAATACAATTTAAACATATATTTCTCCTAAACCAGCAACATTGTACATTTCTGCAGCCTTGTGTGGCAGGGCTGACTTGCTTAGATTCGTTCCTAGTATTGGTCTTTTTTGCTTCACAGCAACATTGGTCCCTTATTATTATTCTCTGAAAGGCCACTAGGTAGCATAGTGTCGGACTTGGGACAGGGTCACGGTTTATTACTTTCTCCTCTGGTTGGGTCATATACCAGGGTTAGGAATGGAATTTATACAGCCACTTGGTAGGAGTTATATTGTATGATTTATATTTCTTATATTGTACATATTTATTTTGCATGGTCTTTAAGTCGAGGCATGAATTGCGCTTATTTATTATAAATATGTTATTTTTATTTTTTTCTATTTTTTTCTTATTTTTTATTCTCAATACATATTTTGATATATCAGTTATGTAGGGATTTAGTATGTTTTATTCATTGATTCACATATTTGTTTGTGTTGACTTTTAGAGTGTCATCAGCTGATCCTTACTTAGTTTTTCAGTTTATGGCCCTTTAAGGTACTACTGGGGTTTATTAGTCGGTTTCCTAGGCTTATGTACGCACCGATTGTTCTTCGGTTCAAACACTGGGTACCTTACATGATGAGGGGACATTTTTGTAAAAGGCCACTCTTACATTTGCAAGATCATTATACTATCGTGCATTTATCAGGGCGTTTAGATCGGAGGTTCAAGAATACCTGCCAGCATCTATTAGGTGATTGTGTTTCAACAGAGTTATAAGAGTTATATATTGATGTTGTGTTTGTTACTTCATGTTATTATTTTACGAACACTACCGTAGTGTTGCAGCATGCACCACTTTCCAGTGCACAGTGTTTATGATGCCATTCATGCTGCATTATATGTGTAGTAGCTGATTTTAATTTTTTAACTGTTGATATTCTATTGAATGCTTGGTCGACATACCACAAGTTTCAGTGTAGGTGGGTGTGCCGGCATTCAATTCACTACTAATTAAAGATCATGTGATTTTTAAATGATTTTTTGCATATAAGATAATGGTTTGTAGCAAGACACTGTTTTACTGTTTTTTCTGATGAAGTTGGAGTGTGTAAAACGAAAAGCTCATTTTTGGTGCTTAAATAAATCTTTTTAACTTGAGGGATGGACTGTGTGGCTTGGCTTACTTGAATTTCATCTGCTGCTTGGCTCATTTGAATTTAACCTGCTGGTATCTGAGTGTTTTTTATTTTCAGGGGTGACCCAGGAGCACTGTCTGGTTAAAAGACTTGCTAAAAGTCACACAATATTCAAATAAACGTGGAAGGAATCAAACCCTATGCCATTGCATGTTATTCAAGGTATAAACATGAATAACTTTTTAATAAGGTCACTCAAATGGTTTGCAGTTCAAAGCCACTTACAGTAAGTATCTACAACTGCCTGGCAGCTAGACAACAGGATTAAGGATATAAGCTGTTTACGAGTTGCTTCCTGTAGTCCACTATTCGAGTCCCTTAACCTCTAGTTTTCTTATGGATGACTTAAGCAAGTCACTCAACCAGACAATGCTCCGGAGCTGGGTTTGAAAAAGGCTCATCTGGATTAATGATCTATCAGTTAATAAATATAAATAACTGAATGTTTGCAACACAAAAGCAAAGCTGGAACAGTGGAAATGAACAAAGGCGGTATGGAAAATAACATCATAAACTTGTAGATGTTTCTAATGAAAGGCAGGCATATGGTAGTGTTTGTGACAGAACATCAGTGGTACAGATGTGTAACAAAATATCACAGGAGTGGCTCATTAGTACAAGACTAGCAAAAGACTGGCATGGAAAAATACTGATGCAGCAGAGCCAGCAGAGATGCTGGACATACAAAAATCCATTGTAAGGCAGAGCTTTGCCATGCCTAACTCATCAGACCCACCTTCAGTCATTGTAAGGTAAATTCTTGTCACCCTAACTGATCAAGACCACCTTGATTCATTGCAAGACAGAGCCCTTGGTACACTGACTGATCAGGACCTCCTTAATTTATTGTAAAGCAGAGCTTTGGCTACCTAATTGATCAGGTCCGCTTGATCAGTGAAGTCATCAGAGCTATATTGTTTCACATCTGTGACCCATCACATAGTCCTGACTCCCTCAGGGCAGCATAGAGCAGCAGTCTGATAGGCATGAGAGATCACATCATGTTTCAACTGTGTTCTATATCTTGGCCAGGAGAACATGGGTTACTGTTCTCTCATCCATCCATCAATCCTCAACCCCTTTTTCCCATTTTGCACACATGAAGTTGGGGTGTAACTTCAATAGTGAAATCATCTCAAGTCAAGGTTTACACCACCAGGTGGCTAGTTCTGCCATGGTAGTTCATCTGTACCACTCACTCGCACACACACTCACACCTAGGGCCAATTTAGAATATCCGATTCACCTGCTGCATATCTTTGGAATGTTGGAGGAAACCAGAGCACCCGGAGGAAACCCATGCAACTACAGGGAGGACATGCAGATTCTACACAGAAGGCACTCCAGACAAGAATTGAACTAGAGAACCTCTTGCTGTGAGGCGACAATGCTAAATGCTGCACCACCATGGCCGCCCTTCTCTGATGCCCACTCAAAAATCATGTTTTACCATGCAGGCTACTAATAAAGTAGTAGGCCTGCTTGTGATGGTAGGTACAATAGACTGTAATCATGTTGCCGTTAAGGAACCACCTTGGTCTCTTGGAATTGTATACAGTAACATAAATGGTTACTACAACATTTAATGTCAACTTTAAAAATGGCAACATAATGAATGTTCTTGGCACCCTGATTTACATGTGATACACACCTTAGGCAGATGAAGGGTCTGTAACAGGTGTTTACTCAGGGAACATTTATTTATTTATTTATACAATTGTTGTCTGGCTAAGTGCACTGGTCCAATACCCTTTTCAGGAACCCTAGGATATAGCATCAGAGATTGCTAATATAGATCATGCTATTAGTGTTTGCAAATGCAGATGGGCAATGGTACTTAAGATAAAAATAACAACCTTGGAAATAAGTTACTTGGGTACAGAGACAAGTATGGACAACAATAAGGTAACATGACTTGCAGATAAATGTATGCCAGGCATTTAACTGATATAGCCATTACTTTCACAAGTGATAGTACCTCAGACTAAGACATGGATGATGACACCCATACATTACACCCAAACATTTGTAAAGAATGGGTACTAGAAGGTGCATAGAAAGTATAGAAAGTAGCAAAGCTAGTGTTTGGTCTACTGAATGGGTGGTCTGTTTATCTCAATATCTCTGGTGAGGTTCTAGAGCATAGCCTAGACAGTGCCATCAGAATGATGACCTTTTGTGACATGCTGCTTAATACAGTAATGGACAGGTGACTAGCAGCGGGGTACTGGCCATAGTAAATACACAATGTAGCAGTCATGACTGCATCAGAAATAAAGATGAATGAAGTCATAAACTTTCAAAGCACACATTTTGCATGGTGTTGTGGCATGCAGGCAAACTTTATTTGAACTGCCTATGGCACAAGGTTTGAGAGACAAGCAAACAAAGTGATACATGACAAGTGTACGCTGATGATGGCACCACCACTTTCACTAAAGAGATTTACTATAAAGCATGTTAGTTTTATACAACTGAAAGGGCCTGTGTGTACTAGATATACACATGGCTATAGAGTATCATCATATGTAGAACACAACAGACGCAGGCACATAAATACATTACAGTCAGAATGCCTGGTACAAAAGAATAGGAAAACATGTTGGAATACTTGTATCTTCATCTATTTATGGCCTGTATGTGCATAACCACACATAAGCCGCGGTGGTGCAGCGGTAGCATTGTCGTCTCACAGCAAGAGGTTCGCCCATTCGATTCTCGGCTGGAGCGCCTTCTGTGTGGAGTCTGCATGTCCTCCCCGCATTTGAGTTGTGTTCGAAAGACATGCATGAATGGGTGTGCCTTCCTTGAAGGTTGGGCATCGAGCTGGCACCTTGGCACCATAAAAATCTACTGCCAATCATTAGCAGACTGGAGTTCCGCTGTGGCGACCCCTAACCGGGTAAAGCTGAAAGAAAAACAACATGTGCATGACCACACATATCCTACCATACTGGATATGGGCAATGGCATGAATTCTGTCTTGGACTGTAGATCACTGACAATGGGTGACCTTCCTGTCCCTGAGCATGGTGACACTCCTGATAGTGGCTCATGCAGTTACTGCAGAGGGAACACCATGTATGGCACTGCAGACAGTAACAGAAGCAGGTGATGTTTAATTGTATTCAGACTTTATGTATACTGGTGTATTGTACTCATATCAACATTGTCTGACAGAAAGGCTAGTGAGGTGTTCATAGTTCATGAAAGCCCATCAACTGCAATAGACATAAGATAATCTGATGCCATACCAGAAGAATGGAAATTCAATTACCATACGTATTCACGAAAACGTTGAGCAATGCAGAGTCCCAAAGGAACCCAACTTCAGACCTGGCCATGCATGGAATATCAAGCTGACTGAAAAAAAACTGAGTAGAATTCAAGCCATAACCATCATTGACAGATTATATTAGGGGCAGAATGGGCAGAGTCCAGGGCTCATATCTCTTTTGTTACATTCAGCATTATTTACTATTTTAGTTAGCATAAGTAATGAACATAACAATTGTTTGCTTGCTTTTTTGTTAAATGAAAAGTGAAATGATACACCCTGTGAGGAATTCCTGTGTATAGTCACAGTGCCTGCCAGTTGCACATGTGAGGCACAGGCCTATATTACTACTTTTTTATTTTATTTATTTATTTAATTAATTTTTACATTTGCATAAAACTAACCCCTGCATAGCGCCAACACTTTCTGCTCACTGACTTCCCATTATTCATTGGGAAAGCAATAAGACAAAAGCCAGAGAGTATTAAAATACTATAGTGGAGATCTGGGGATGGTTGCAATAGCAAGAGGCAAGTATCTTTTTTTCATCCTGGCAGGCAAAAAGCTATAACAATGACAACCTCAACAGTCCCCCAATTTTGCAGAATATCCCTGATTTTGCCACACATTTTTCCCTTCAATTATAAAACTTGATTTTCTGGAAATCTTCTGAGGGTGCAGCAAGTAATTCTAGACATTACAGTATCATATTTTATATTCTTCAATAAATGCATTTTCCTTTCGACTTTTTCTCATATTTTGGTTTGTGCCTTTCCTAGTAAATATAGAGGACTGCAGCCACAAAATGGGGAGGGGGGTGCTGGCTGTGGATGAATGCAACAACTTACTTTCTTGTTATTTCATCATCATTAAAATCTTGCTTCACTATATGAAATACAGTGAAATAATTATGTTCTGGTGACTGTGTGAAATAGAGTTGAATCTGCCCCTGATATCACTGAATGTCCATGACTTTGCCTAATTCTTCTGGTCTATGCCTCATAAAATTTGTTTTTATGACAAATTATTGAGAATTACAGTCAATATATGTGGGGGAGAGGTGTGCTGCTGGTAATGGAAGAAAACAACATGACATTTTGTTTATTTTAAAATCAGGTTTTACTGGACTAATGTGCATTTCTATGAAATATATTGGAAAGTTTGTTCTCCACAAAGTCTTTGTGAAGCAGTGTTGAAGCTGTCCCTAATATTACAGAATGTCCCTGACTTTGCTTTACATTTCAAGACCACAACCCCATGGCCTGCCATGTCTGTGTGGACACCTCAACCACTGATGGAGCAGTGGAAGTAGTGCCACTATGGGAGTATAGTCAGGCATGACCACGTAGGCTAACAGCAGAAAATGTGGCTGACCTATGCCCACGAGGATGCCGTCCTCCTCCCAGCAGATGTTCCATCACAGATGACACACATTCCAAAGTGTCATTCATCTGATCCATTGAACCATCAACACGGTGGAGGCAGTCATGAATGTCAGCCTGTGCCACATAGAAAACCCAAAGCATTTCTCTGGAGGACCTATAGGGATATGCCTGTGCCTCCATGATGGCCCTAAACATATGTTGAGTGGGATGAGAAAACACACCTGCATTAGGTGCAGGATGATCAGCAGGCCTTCTCTGAACTCCCCTAACAACCCTCCTGCATGGTACATTTCCCACACTTTGACTATGGCCAGAGTCAACAGAAACTAAAGCCATAGTAACCACACTTCCCTGATCGAGTGTCTCACCATCCACCTCTCCAATATCTGAGGGCTCACTGGAATAGGTTGGCTAATGCCTACTGGCTATGTCTGATGGAATTACAGGGGATGGCTGAATGTCACCCTTAGTGTCATATTCAACCTCTGCACCCTCCGACTGTGCTTCTGTTTGGCTACCATCACCATCAGATTCTGAGGATACTCTGACATCAGGTGGCAAGAGTCCTACACTTCTACTGTCAGGATCACCTGTGATAATATGCAACAAACACAGGAAAAAAATTAATAGCTACACTACTATAGTCAAATGCATGCTAACAAACTAACAGTGGTGCCACTACTACAAAAAGTAAAGGAATACACATAACAGTGCTGACATACACATCACATATATGGACAAAATATATAAATTCTTTAAACTGCTCATCATTACTCATAAAAGATATTTGGCTTACCATGTGCAGTTGATACTGTGCTTCCCATGCACAATAGTCCTGGAAGAAGTTAAACAAAAGGTAAGAACAACATCATCACAATTAACAGTAACAAAGGAGGTTAAAACCTTTTGCCCTTTATAAGTCCATTAACAAATCTTTTAACAATAACTTTGATCACAAGTCCAACCTAAGCCCATGTGTAATCAATCACAATGTATTGTTAATTGTGGCAGTCTACAACTCCTCCCCCAAACAAATTTATTTTTAAACAGAACTTACATATTGCTGTCAGTATTTTAGCATACAAGAATATTTAACAATTGAGATACATACGCTTACCTAGAAGTTCCTCCTGGGACATACTTGTTCTCCCTGAAACAGTACCACCAATGTCAAGGATATGCTCTTCTGTACTTTCCTAGGAGCTGTCTGGATCCCTGACAGTGGACAAGAACTCTTCATTTGCTGTTAGTGGTGGCTCTGTAGCAGGCCCCTTGGTACCATCTGATGGGCCACTACAGCTGCTCTCCTCCATGTAGATAAAATCATGTTAGTTGCCCTGTGGTGCACCTGATCATAAGTCCTGCTGTGACTGCCTACTGAATTCACATCAGTAACAATCTGTTGCAAAATCTGTATTCTGCCTGACATATCTCCACGTCCCCTCTCGGGCAGAAAGGCACCATTTCACCTAAAAGCTTCCACAATGACCTGATTCTCAGGGTCACTGAAGGGTGGTTTTCAGGGATTGGAACACCTGGATACCATAGTCCTAGGTGACCTAAAACACAACAGAAGGATAATACACATAAGTATCTTATAACTAAAAGTTCTGTTTCCAGGTAACACATAAAAGGTAGCATTTCACTATTACCCACTGGGGAAACATAAAACAGTCAAGATATTGAAATATAAAAAATAAATTGTGCAGTTGTAACACATTACATTCTCACACAAAGCAAGGTTGGATGCAAAACAAGAGAGTAACAACAGCAATGTATCCTTGTTTGTGTCAAAACAGAATGCAGATTTGCTTCCCACCCTCTAAAGAACAGGCAAATGACACATTTTGCTAACAAACCATCAATGAAATGTTAAAAGTGCTATCAGATTAACTGTCCCTGAAACATGTCTACAGTTTTAACACAGAACATTCCATTTTAGAATATTGCCAGTCATGTCTACCTGTGGCCAGCAGCCCCCTCGAGGTGTGTATGGTTCATCCTAGAAGGCTAACACCCCTGTGTCATTGACAATATAGCACATTTACCATTTCACAGAAATAATAGAAGGCTGTACACAGAAAAACAGTTATAACGTTAGCAGTTGCGATGACAGCTAATAAGGCTGTGCTTCTGAGAAAGTGAAATGCCCTGACAAACATACTCATACCATCAGCAGACTTCTAAGAAATGCATACAGATAAAAGTAGCATTTGCTAATGTAAATATGTATTAACAGATTTTGCTTAATGATATTTCAGCATATGCAGTAAATAGCTGAAAAATGCAAGCATACTTTTTCAAGTTCAGTAGTTTTCTGTGCAGATATATCCCAAAGTAATATTCTCTTCTGGGGTCTATATTATCATATTGCACACTTAGAAGAATGAACGTCAACCCCATGTAAGCGGAAGCTTACAAAGTCAAAACTTCAGAATAGCGATTATTTTCCATTTTCCAATGGAAAACAATTGCTATTCTGAAGCATAAAAAAAAAACAGTAAAACATTACTTAACGCCTCCCACACCCCCCAACATGGGAGGCTGTGCCCCCCACACCCCCTACTTAAATATACCAACTCCGAGATTGCACTACAGTGCTGAAAAGGCAAAGTAGTGAAAGAGGCTAAACAAATTCTTTCCCAGGGAAAGAATTTGCTGAAACACCGCTTTGCTATTTTGCCTTTTCACGCTTTACTGTTTGACAAAGACGCATTCAACAACCTGCGTCTGCGATGGTGTAATAGGGAACCCCTCTTCTGTGCTATCCACATAAACAAGTTTCCTCGCCATCAAGTTCCCTAGATACACAGTTCCCTTTTTATGGTATAGATTCAGGGCTGTGAGCACAGTGAAGATGCAAATGAGGTGTGAACTCATTAGAATTGCTGAATCCCAATTAATTGGCTTCATGCAGTAGATGTAAATATAAAGCAGGCACTCCCTCAATGTTGCTGCTAATGGATTGCAACTATGAAGGATTACTGGTAGGGAGAAGGAAAATACAATAGCAGTTCTGACTGCCCTACCTCCAGTTGGTGTGTCAGCCAAGTTAGACTTACAAAGTGTAGAAGTAATTGTATCAAGGTTTAAAAAGATAGTAAGCAGTACACATTTCAGTTTTGTTCAGTAACATCCAACCTCCTCTTCATTTCTTGACAACTGCATATTATTGCCATTTAATATCCTCAACATTTTAAGGACAATGATATAGAATGCCTTACAGACTGCATGTCTCAGATTACTGCTCAGATAAGGTAAGAATGAGCAACAAAGACAGCAAGATAGGACAGAGCTGCATTTTTGCAAGCAATACTCATAAATGGTTATGTGATTATGCAGTGCACTATATTTGAAATTAATACACATACAAACAACTGTCATATGTTGTGTTTGTACTGTGGATGATGTTGCAGTTGGTTGTATGCAGAATGATTTCTGTTCCCTGCTGCAAAGCTGTTTGTGTGGAAAACAGGGATAAGACACCCTTACTGTGTTCTGAAGGTTCATTAGAGTAAGAGTTCAAATCCAGACCTGTTTAAAAATATTTCATGTGTACCACCAGAAATGTTGTAGTGTTTATTGCATAGATTGTTTTTCTTCATTTCAACTAATTTTCTCTCTCTTTTTTTATGCCAGTGTTTGCACCCTGAGTGGCTTAGCTAGCACAAACAAGGGAAACAGAGAAATGCAATGAATGCGAGGTTTAGCTTATCTCATTTGTGTGACACTTAGTGCACAAACCTGGATGACTAGCCCACAGAGTAAGACCACAGAACACCTGCAATCAGGGCATAAACAGTGTAAAGGTCAAAAAGGGTACATTATTGCAGTTTTTGCTTTTCAACGCAATGTTTCCTAGTGATTTTTTGCAGTGGTTAGCAAGGTTCCCCAACACCTTCAGCCATTGAACACATGCAGACAGGATACAGTCAGTCAATAATTTAAAATTAATACATTCTATTAATTCTGTTAAGCACCACCCAAATATGCTAAGCAATGTCCCGTGGTGGTTAACATACAAATCTTAAGAATGAATAGGGAATTATGCAACTGTCATTTAACTATTCCTATGGCAGCAGGTGTAAGTGTAGGGCTGTAACATAGATGGTCCTGGGTTCAACTACAGGAAGTGCAATATATTTTTACTATTGTAATAACAGTCCAGTTTATAGCAATGAACAGAAAAATGTGCAAGTGTTAGTTCAACATTGTTGTGACAACAGATGCAAATGTAGGTCTGCTGTGTACATGGTCTGGGTTCTAATATAGGACATTCCAGACATTTTTACTGTTCTATTTCACATTATATTCAATCCCACTTATAACACTTTAGATAGTGGAGGTTATATAAATTATATGTATGAGGGATAAGACACCCTTATTGTATTTTCAGGTGCATGACTAAGGGTATACTGTCTATATACAAGAACCTTGTCAGGTCACATACATACATGGTTAATACCTCAAAATGTCAGCTCTACTTATGAATGATCCATGACTGTCTGTGCAGTACTTCTTCTGTGGAAAAGATGGAAAATCACCACTGTGGAAGAAAATGTTTTGTCCCTTATACATAGGTTTGAATCCCACTCTTTAAAAATCAGCTTTATCAGTGTATAAAGCCAAAACAAAAATATATGAGGCCATGAAATGTATGCCCCCAGTAAATGTCTGCAAAGTTAACACACCTAACAGTTACCTTCGAATTTTAAAAAGTTATTTCCAGCCTATAATAGTAAACACCCTCAAACTAATGTCGTGTCAGATTGATCTTCCAATTTCAAAAACTAATTTCCTCCCTGCTTGGCATTGTTGCTCTCTGCTTTACATTGTGCAAACATGGTTGGCATAGTTTCTCAAGATTGTGCACCACCAGTAAAAGCGATAACAGGAATTGGTGGGAAATCATTAGTTACCATTGCTCTACATTTGGTAGTAGACATGTCTGGTATTAGCGGGGAAGGTGCCCAGTTTAGGGCACAGAGGTGAAGTGTTCAGGAGTCCAGAATATTTATTGGAATCCTGGTAAAGCACCACAGCCAAAGGCTTCTGCAGGGAAACTATTCTGTCTCCCAGTACAAGTGTGAGGCTTGGAGTAGTTTGGCTAAGGCTGTATCCAGTGTGACTGGCATCCCACACATTGGAGAACAGTGTAGACACCACTTCAATGACCTGCAAAGGCACAAGAGGGATACATTCAACCAGTGGTTAACTTGATTTCAAACTGATGACAACCCCCCCCCCCCAGTTGTGTAAGTATGCTAATAAAGAGACATTTTAATACTTTAAAGCTAAATATAGGCAAGACTGGTATGCATAATGCTCTTCTGTTCTTTTCTTTGCTTTTCACAGCTAATGTTGGAATAGAGTTGAACTGGCAGGCTCATGAACATCTGGCATGACTGAGGGAAGCAAGTGGTATGTATGCAGTACAACAAAAGTGTTATTCTAGGTTTAAAAGGTAATGACAGATTTTTTGGTATTCTGTACAGTAGTAGCAAAGCAAGCATGCATGTCCTTACTGTAAAAATAAATATGCATATATAAGTCTGTAGCACAAACCATCTTTAGGAGTGAAGTGTAAGACTGTAGTCAGAGGTTGTGGATTCAAATACCACAAGCAGCAATTAGACAATATTTCATTTCCTTTATAATATTGCATAAATTAAACTCTATACAAGTGGCATAAATGCCCTGCTGTTAACTGTAATCAGTACACTCTGATCAAGCATATGTACAATATATGTGCATTGCAAGGATTGCTTTAAGAAATCCATAATTATAGTTTGTAGTTGATAGGACATATACTTAAATAAAATAGTTCAGATAAAATAGTTGTATAGTTATGATAGTGCATTGTATGTTACATATGATGGTATTAAGTTTTTCTCTTTTTTCCCTCTCACCACAACCCTTTTCTCTTTTTTATTTTCTATTGTGTGTCATCAAAATGTTTCCATGTCATCCATTTGTAACAAATCACTAAATGCCTCACAACACAGCCCCAGTGGATCAGCCTGCCTCTGCTGCACCAGTTCCAGCACTGATACCCAGAACATCTGGGACCAACTTAGCAGCACTGCCTCTGTTCCCCTTGCACTACCTTTGTCCTCAGGTTGCACTGCCCCAGCAGCTGGTGCTGTGGTACCTTATGGGAGTAGTGGTGGAGGTAGGGATTTCATCACCTGCCAGGAGATTTCAGGGTTGGTTAATACAGTTGTGCACCCAACAGAGTAAGGGGGCAGTGATGGCATTCCTGTGGGTGAGGACTAAATTCTCACTGTCTCCATGTTTTTGGGTATGAGCTTACGTTGTACATTCCCTCACCCCAATCATGGTGCCCCCCAACTTTTCTGTCCCTAACCGTTTCTATGTCTTGTCTTGTTTGTTTGCATTTGCTTCCTCACCTATGCAACTCGCCTGACCCAGAAATATCAACTTCCCATACTCAGCATTCCTTTCTTACTTAATTATAAAATGGGCACCTATCCTGAAAAAAATACCTCCCCATACATAGTGATCCATTTTGCATATGTGTCTTCTTGACACACTTGATTTGGTCCATTTAGCTACACAACATCCATTGCATTGTTGTCACACCACACTGTGGAGGTAACAGTCCAAATTCAGCTAATGTTCTGTACATATTTTCAGTTTACACTGTTACAGAAATGGATAGCTATGGCTATTTCCTACCTCTCTCATGCACATTCCTGTATTTCTTTCCTTTTGTTCTTCCCCCTGCTTGCTCCCCATTTCACCACTTTCCTATCTACCCAATTTTAACACCTATAATCTGGCTATAAAATAGAATCACACACAGCACACATAAGTAACAAAAAAACAATGGAGCTCTTCACTCTTTGGCCTCTATGGTTTGCTTGGAGTTCGGCAATGTGCAGCAATGCCAAACAGTGAACTGCTGTTCTGTGGTGTTTTTTAACTCCACACAGTGCCGCTGAAACATTCTGTGCTAAAGTAAAACATAGTTACACAAGGTGAATATAGTATAGGAACAATTCCATTGCATTATCACTATTTGTTTAAATAGTAACAAATGGTGAATGTAGTATAACAATAATTTCATTGCATTATCTCTACTTATTTAAAAGTATCACATACACCTGGATTCGAAGTCAGTATTATCTTGGCTCAAAAAGAAATTTGTTAATGCGTTTACACCTGCTGCCACAGAGTCAGCTAAGCAGCAGGTGTGCTCATACAATCAATACTAGCAACCAGAATTTTAGCAATGAGCCTTTTATTTGCACACTGCTTAACTATGCGCAAACAGGAAAAGCAGTAGAACTGAGTATCCTGCATGCGCAAATACTCAATTCTACTGCTTTTCCTGTAGAATTGAGTTTCCTGCATGTGCAAATACTTTGCCAGCCATCACGTAAACCCATGGCTCACCGTTGAGCTATGCAGACGAAATATTTGCATGTATTAGTTCTGTTTACTGTCCATTTAGTCTTCATGGCATGAAATTACATGTGGAAACATAACAAAATGAAGGCCCTATCTAAGAATGTCAGATATTTGCAATGCTGCCATTTGTTACCTCTCCCCATTACTATAACCCTGGCTCTCATTACCTGTTCACAAATATATCAACTACACTACATAAATTAATAAGAAATATTGTGTGATATGCCATGTACATCTTTAGAATGGCAATGCACATTCAGATTTTCAACTACTTGTAGTAATGCGGACACCTGTTTTGCAAGTAGTTTGTAAAGCTGTTTCTTAAACTATACCTGCACACTGGAACACAACTACCAAATACTACTCATTGCACGCTCATCAATCTGATAACATGCAGAACTTGAACTATCCTGACAACTGCACATGCCTACACATCCATTTCATGCAGGTCTCCCAGCATCTTCTCTACAAAATCCAGTGCTGGTGTCATTCACCACAAGTTGTCCTGCAGCCTTGTAAGAGTCAGGCTTGTACTGTGGCACTTGCTTAAAGTACAGTGTTCTCTAGTTGGTATACTTAGGTAGGGGCTCTGTTCTCACTCCAGTCAACATAAGTGTATGTGTGTGCTTGTGCGCGTGTGTGTGCGCGTGTGTGTGTGTGCGTGTGTGTGTGTGTGTGTGTGTGTGTGTGTGTGTGCGTGTGTGCGTGTGTGTATTCCCTTGCTTGACATTACAGAGTGTATTTTACACCAGCATGTGGGAAACTGTTATTAGCATTTTCTCCTCACCAGTCTCTGCTGATGCCATCTGCTATAACTGATTTGTGGATATGCAGTATTCCCACCAGAACAGGGTCACAGACTGGCCTGGAGGCTAGGCACAAGACACCTCATCCTATAAGATACAGATTACAGTGACAAGGCTTTCAATCTATCCACATACTGTAAGTCTGGCATAGTTTGTAAGCCCTGTATTTTCTTGGTGAGAAATGCCTGTGGTCTCTCCAGCTGCTGGAGATGTCTGGTGAAGTAGATGCAAAAGGGAGCATTATACTGTATTATTGTTCTGATGAGGTTTGAGTACAGTGTTGTTATATAATAATCAGATCTGAATACAATGGCATGACTTATGAAGTGCACAACATAGTCTTTCCATATCACAGTGGACACTTGGTGGTCGAAGTTCAGATTGCTATCTATATGTATTCCCAGGTCTTACACTGCTGGGTTTCAGCCTGGAGGGTGGGTGTTGTCAATGTTCTAATTAACAGGGAATTCTGCTTTGCAGAAGGCCAAAATAAACACACATTTTTGCATTTATTTGTAGAACATGAGGCTTTGGCACCAATCATTTGTCTGTGTTAGCCCCTCATATAGTATGTTATCATCACTGGTGGACTCAATGATTGCACCCAATATGCAAGAATCTGCAACTTGGGAAGTCAAAGGCCATATACTTTAGCCTGGACTGTCGAAGTACATTACAAACAGTAAAGGGCCAAGCACAGATTCCTGGGATATACCAATGGTAACAGCTCTACTGGTAGATTGATTCATCAACTTTCACACTATGTGTTCTGTTGGTGAGCCAGTTGGTTAACCATTTAGTGACGTAAGGCTTAATCCCAAGCTGGCGGAGTTTCTCAATGATACCTCAGTGGGGGATTGTGTCAAAACCCTAGTCCAGATCAAGTTAGGCAGTATGCCCTGTCTTACTTTCATTTAGGTCTATCACCAATGTTGTGCTAGTTACTTATAAAAGTAATATGTTACTATTACTAGTTACTTTTAAGTGAAAGTAATAAGTTATTATTACTTATTACTTTTCTAAAAAAAGTAATATATTACCATTACTAGTTACTAACTAAAGTAACTATTTACTGTTGAGTTACTTTTACATAAGTATAGTTTATCAATTCTCATGTTCAGATTTACTCACATAGTACTTGTGTGTGAGGAATACATGCTTATTGCACATGAATATGAGTATATTAAAGTTGTATACACAGTGTTACAATAATGATGAATAGCATTTTACAATTTACAAAGTCCCACAGACTAGTCTTTATAGTCAGAGAGTCACAATTTAATACTTAAACCAAAGTATGCACAGCCAGCAACACAAGACCCATAACAAGTTACAACCCATCAAAGTTTCAACAATGTACATTAAGCTAATCTGCTAAAACAAATGCAGAGGATGCAAAAATGCTTACAGAAAATGTCATACAAGTCTAACAAGACTGTTAACACAACGTCAACCAAAATATCACTTTATATCACTATTCACAATGACTACACATTTCTGTTGGCTCACAGAAGGAGCAAGTTTTCAAAGTGTTCATCAGTGAGTCTATTTCTTCTTGCATTCAGCACTTATCCACCAAGACTGAACAGGCATTCAACAGATGCACTAGAAGGCAGAACTGTATTAGTGTTCAGAAATATCTTCTTGACTATAGGTTAACTGTCAAGAGAAGATATTTCTCTGGAAGGGTCAGCCAGATACATGTCCATCTGAGAAGATATGCTGACATTGGCTGGCATTGACTCTTTGAAGCTGAAGAAGCTGTTTTCAGCAGTTAATGCAGAAGCTTCAGATGACCCATGTGCAGGTTCATCCAGTTTCTGCATGGCATCAAACAGCAGAGCCTTGCCTCTGAGTTTCTGCTCTTCACTGTCCATCCATTGCAAACGGAACTGTGGATGCACTGTGCTTGCCAGAAGAGATCTTTATGCTCCAGAAGGTGATTGAACCGAGTCTCAGTGCCTTTAAGAAGAGCATCAACTAGCAGCACAACAAGCTTCACAGACTGCCTGACTTTAGACAACTTGTTTTTCAGGCATGTAGTGCTGGGGATCAGGATTCCCATGAAGCTTTTCAGCTCTGACTGCAGGATGTTCAGAGACATTGCCAGGGGTTTCATTGCATGCACAAACTCAGCAACAAAGGTAATTTCTGCAGGCCCAAAGATGACAATTCCAATCTGTTCACATATCTCATTCAGCAAGCCTTCACCCTGAATTGCAATGAGGTGAATTCTCTCCATCGCATAGAAAGTGGGATTCCATCATGTTCCATTGGGAATAATCAATGCCAGATCACACTTATTTTGAGCCACCTCAGCAGTTTGGGTGCTGTGACTAGCCATGTTCCAAGCAGCATAGCATTTGGCCATGGTGCTTTGCATAATCTTTTATACTGTGCATCATTACAAGCAGATTCAGCGTCATGCATGCCAACTAGAGTCAATGTATGTGCTGCACATCTGAGATGGGGAGGCAGTGAATAGGTGTTCTCGCTTTGCCCTGACTGACTCAGCACAGCTGTCATGTTATTGTAAATCACTTCAACATCATCATCCTCATCTTGGGACAGTGAAAGCCTTACAAAATTGCTGCCATTGTCAGTAATTGCCACACACACCTTTTGATCGATCTTGTACTTGATGGGAATGCTCTCAGGAGCTGATGCTATAAGGTCATATGTATGCCTCCCCTGTAATCAGCACCAGGACAAAGCAGCTGACTTTCTTTGAAGTGTGTTACAGTCGATCCAGTGGGCAGTGACACCAAAGAAACTACAATTCTGAAGAGTCCAAATGTCAGCCGTAGTGTGCTGCATACTATCAACATTCATGCTGGAAGAAGCTGCAAGCATGTTCTTATCATTCATAAGCCTATCCGTGTACTTTTCTATAAGATCATACATCTGCCAAATCTCTGTGATTTTGCTTAAAGTTAAATCACTGTCTCAAAGCAAAATCTTTCTCACTGCATCATTAACACCACACACAAGCTTGTCTTTTATCAATTCATCTCTCAGATCACCAAATCTGCATGTTTTTGACTTGTTTCTCAAGTCAGTTATATATGCTGCAAAAGTTTCACCAGGCTTTTGATCTCTTGTGTAAAATAGTGCCTTTCCACTATAATATTCATTTGAGGGTTGCACATTTCTCTAAATGTACATTTTAAGCACTCAGAATCTTCCCACATTTCAGCCTGTATCACAATACAGCAGTCTTCCCCTTCTCTGCATAAACAGCAGCTGCATATACAAATGAATGCTCTCTCATTGGCTTCTGAACCAACTAAATTGAGCAGAATAAATGCTTTTGTATGTGCGCCTTTATCAGAAAAAAACAGTCTGTATGAAAATATCATATTCTTGCTCACTCTCCAATTTTCAGCAATATTATTATCAAACACAAGCAGATCAGGTCTGTGAAATCCCTCTGACATGCCAAATAAGTGTCAGACACACACCAAGTACTTGTAATTATATTCAGCTGTATAACAGACTCTTTGAAATAACTGTACTCTTTGAAAATACTGTACTGTAATACTGCACACATTGCCAACAGTTTACACACTTTAAATACTTTGAATAGCTTTAGTTAATGTGAAAAAGTAGTACATTGTGAAAAAATGCAGTTGTCTTCTCTTTTTTGATCATTTTATATGATTCTGATATTGTTTCAAATGTTTTCGTAATTATTTCAAGTACTTTTTTTCAGTATGTCGCAATTTTGAACATTTTGTTTATTCAGTAATTTGTTTGGAATGCTTTGCTTTATATTCATTGAGGGAAAAATCAATTAAATGAGTTTAAGAACCTGGAAATATTTTCTGACCTATTTACGAGTCGTTAGCAGTCATTTAAGCCACTCTTGTATATTCCTCCATTTCTGACTGTACGCCTCATGGTTTTAAGAAGTTTTGACTTTGGATCCCATTCTGAGAACATGTCACTCGTCTTGTGTATTCAAATAAGACAATGAGGCTTGGGTGTTCATTTAAGATATTTATTGCACACAAACACATCAGGATGGATGACTGGAACATAAAACTTAAATGAACTAGCTAACTGACTGACTACTTCACACATACATGCTTTCACTCCAGCTGCTTACACAAAATGGCACTCTGCTTGCACGTGCTCAGTACTTTCTGTTCATGTGCCCATGAACTACAGTGGTTTTAAAAGTACAACACACACATTATGATCTACACTCCCTGTGTTCGAGTGGGTTTCCTCAGGGTGTTCCAGTTTCCTCCCACATTCCCAAGACATGCTGCAGGTGGATTAGACATTCTAAATTGGCTTTAGGTGTGAGTGTGTGCGTGCATGTGTCTGCCTTCTGAAGGATGAACGCTGGGCTGGCAACTCAAGAATGTAAAGCTCCACTGCCACTTGTTCTGCAGACTGATGATCCACCGTGGTGATCCCTAACGGGCACGGCCGAAAGGAGAAGAAGAAGACTAGTCTTTATACCAGAGAGTCACAGATAAAAATTAAACCAAACCAGACAACACCACAAAACCTATAAAAACCTATCACATTTTGTCTATTTTCAGCAACTGAAAATTGAAACCTGAAAAGAATTTTAAATAGAACATAAAATATTGTCAGGACAAAAGTTGGTTGATCATTGATCCACTTGAAGCATCCTGTTTGGTGCAGTGAGTTGGGGCATTGGGTGCTCAACTGATGAGTTTGGTTCTGACTGATGGTGGTATGAAGAACCAATGTCATTTATTATACTGCAAGGTAAGGATATGATCTCAGGCAGGCTAGAATTGTCCAGTATTAGTGGATGTTTTAGTGGGTGAGAGTCCCACAGTACCAGGGCAGGGCTGGACTCTGGTCATCATTAGCTTTCACCTCCTTGCAGTGCTAAAAAAAATGAAGTAAATGTTGCTCCAGTCTTAATTCAAACGATGAATTATGAATACTACATGATATGAGTTGTGCCAACATTATGTTGTAATTTTTTATCCAAATTGCCACTTCAAACTGTCAATTATCTCCTAACATCTGATTACTATTCATACTATATAGGGACCCCGGAAGTTTTACATCCCTCTTTAGGAGGCTATATCATCCACATTGAGAACCACTGGTTTAAGCAAAAATAAGTTAAAAGTAACTGACATTTAAGTTACTAGTTATTAAAAATGTATTATATTACTATTACTAGTTACTGATTTGAAAAAGTAACTAGTTATATTACTAGTTACTAGAAATTGTAATATATTATTTATTGTAATAGATTACTCCCATCACTGTTTATCACACAGAATCAATGGGGTGTGACAACATCACAGATCACCTATAGCGTGACTCAGCACATATACCTTCCTGACACGATTGAATAAACATTTCAACACACCCTCCAGATGAACTATAGTCCCATAGAAGGGTGTACATCAACATCTATCCATCTGAGTTGGAGGGACTGCACCTGATACATGCATGTGTAGACACATCCCGACTCTCCTCATCTGTGAGTTAAAGCAACATATTATGGACCTTTTCTAAACCGACACTAGTAATATCCCAGCTGTGTGCAACAGACCTGTTTGTTTGTTAATGCTACATCCATGTCTGTTATATCTGTTAGATGTCCTCAAAGAGATCATTGAAGGCATTCATGATGACAACACTATCATCCTGTGGAACATGACCAGGCCAAGGCAGCTGACTCAAATCCACACTGAGGTATTCACTCAACACTGTCAGATGTGGCCATAAACACCTATATCACCAAGTGGCTAGACCAGTGGATCACAAATGTGGCATCTAAATAATTGAAATATGTGAAGTGATCTATATCTCAGGTCCAGAGTTGGAGGGACTGCACCTGATGCATGCATGTGTAGACACATCCCGACTCTCCTCATCTGTGAGTTAAAGCAACATATTATGGACCTTTTCTAAACCGACACTAGTAATATCCCAGCTGTGTGCAACAGACCTGTTTGTTTGTTAATGCTACATCCATGTCTGTTATATCTGTTAGATGTCCTCAAAGAGATCATTGAAGGCATTCATGATGACAACACTATCATCCTGTGGAACATGACCAGGCCAAGGCAGCTGACTCAAATCCACACTGAGGTATTCACTCAACACTGTCAGATGTGGCCATAAACACCTATATCACCAAGTGGCTAGACCAGTGGATCACAAATGTGGCATCTAAATAATTGAAATATGTGAAGTGATCTATATCTCAGGTCCAGTGATCAGATCTGTACATCAGGGCTGCATGCTAGGCCCTTTCCTGTCCATTATTGAAGTCATAGACATCACAAATGACATACACATCCTGTATCCAAACAGCTGCCTGAAGGACTACAGATTGTGGGCAATCATTGACTCCAGCTGTGCTATTAGTATAATACAGACAGTATCAACACACACACAGATTGCTACCACAGGCATGACCTCACATGCAATGAAACAAAGACATGGGGGGTTTGTTATGCTATGAAAACAAATGCACAACCCAAGGATGATGTAGACATCACACCCTATAAGCAGACCAACTGGTATGTGACATCTTCTCCATCGTTATGTCACCTTGTGTGACAGTCACATGACATACATTTTCAATGTGCAGTCTGTACTGTACTATACTGATATGTGATTAGTGCACCTGCTACAACAGTCTTACATTGACATGCCCTCATCTGGTGTATTTTAGAATATTTCACCTGTCTTCTTTCTCTGTATTCATTCCTACAATTCATCTTTGAGTCCTTATTCAATACACACACTTCCCTTGACTGTTTATTTTAAATGGCAGTACATCTACCCTTACAGATCATTTACACAACTTTTGTAAATATGCCTGGAATGGTATTTCACAATACCCTGCACTGAATACACTGTTCTGTACTGTGTTTGGACCATATACATTACTATATGTTAAATCCCAGTAACCATTGTGGGATTCTGCTCAATTACACTAACCTACTTTGCTCTGAGGTACACATGTTTGCTATCTATGTTACTTTACACAGTTTCCTGGTTGGCAACACTGTTGCCAGCCACAAAACCGCTCTTGTTTACATTTACACGCAGTGCGCAGCATGAATATGTAATTAGCTTTGCTGCTCACTGCACAAACACGTAAACTCCATGTAGGCTTTGCGCAAAGCTTACACTGAGTTTATTGAATCCCAGGGTTCATTTAGTGACTGAATTGTATTTGCACTTTAATGGTGTTTCTCCTTTCCTCACTTGTGTATCACTACGGAATTAGTATATTTAAGTAAATGGGTATAGAGTAACCCCTTCACCCTTCATGGACGTTCCATGGAGGCTTACATCCTTGCAAAAACACGATTTCTTTATAGAAATATTTTCGAAAAGTATTTATGAGTGATTAATTTGTGTTCAGCTGATTGGTAGTTGATCCCACAGATGAATACTTTCTGATATGTAAAATTAAGGAGATCCTTTTGTTGCTCATCATGAGTTTATCAGAGCACATTTGATTTGAAAAATGATCCACCATCATTGGATGACTTACTATGCTTTCATCAAACTCATGCAAACATGTAGTTAGAAACTCTGCACTTATCCCCAATACTGCTCCGTTTCAAAGTTAGTATATTTATAGATGCTGAAGTATGGGAAATACAGTCCATCCTGATGCATGGGCTGCAGGAGAACTTTTTCCTACAAAGCAAACTGTTTTCCATGTTTTTCTTTACTTTTAGCAGATATAATGTTGATGAAATTTCTACAATATATTGAATCTCTAAGTTAATTGCATCAATGAACCAATGTAGAATCGTACTAAATAAAATGGTACATATAAATTGATGGGAATCTTTTGAGTTCAGCTATGTTGCTCTCACTGGAAAAATTGTCCCCTGAGAGTGAATAAAATAATTTTTCGGCTGTTCCCATTAGGGGTCGCCACAGTGGATCATCTGTTTCCATTTCTTCCTGTCCTCTGCATCTTGCTCTGTCACACCAACCACCTGCATGTCCTCTCTCACCACATCCATAAACCTTCTCTTAGGCCTTCCTCTTTTCATGTTACCTGGTAGCTTCATCCTTAGCATCTTTTTCCCAATATACTCGGCATCCCTCATCAGCACATGTCTAAACCAACATAATCTTGCCTCTCTGGCTTTGTCTCCAAACCTTCCAACCTGGGCTGACCCTCTAATATATTTATTCCTAATCCTGTCCACCCTCGTCACACCCAGTGCAAATCTTAACATCTTTAACTCTGCCACATCCAGCTCTAACTCCTGTCTTTTTGTCAATGCCACTGTCTCCAACCCATATAACATAGCTGGTCTCACTACCCTCTTGTAGACCTTCCTTTCACTCTTACTGGTACTCATCTGTCACAAATCACTCCTGACACTCTTCTCCACCCACTCCATCCTGCCTGTACTCTCTTCTTCACCTCTCTTCCACACTCACCATTACTCTGAACTATTGATCCCAAGTATTTAAACTCATCCACCTTCACCACCTCTACTCCTTGCATCCTCACCATTCCTCTATTCTCCCTCTTATTCACACACATATATTCTGTCTTAGCCCTGCTGACCTTCATTCCTCTTCTCTCTAGAGCATGTCTCCATCGCTCCAGGGTCTCCTCCACCTGTTCCCTGCTCTCACCACAGATCACAATGTCATCTGCAAACATCATAGTCCACGGGGACTCCTGTCTGATCTCATCTGTCAACCTGCCCATCACCATTGCAAATAAGAAAAGGCTCAGAGTTTATCCTTGATGTAATCTCACCTCCACCTTAAACGCATCTGTCACTCCCACCGCAGACCTCACCGCTGTCACACTACCCTCGTACATATCCTGTACCACTCTTACATACTTCTCTGACACTCCCGACTTCCTCATACAATACCACAACTCCTCTCTAGGCACCCTGTCATATGCTTTCTCTAAGTCTACAAAAAACACAATGCAACTCCTCCTGACCTTCTCTGTACTTCTCCATCAACACTCTCAGAGCAAACATTGCATCTGTAGTGCTCTTTCCCGGCATGAAACCATACTGCTGATCACTAATCATCACATCCCTTCTTAACCTAGCTTCCACTCTCTTTCCTATAACTTCATGGTGTGACTGATCAATTTAATTCCTCTGTAGTTACTACAGCTCTGCACATCACCCTTATTCTTAAAAATCGGTACCAAAACACTTTTTCTCCATTCCTCAGGCATCCTCTCACTTTCCAAAATTTCATTAAACAACCTGGTTAAAAACTCCACTGCCGTTTCACCTAATCACCTCCATGCTTCCACAGGTATGTCATCTGGATCAACAGCCTTTCCATTCTTCATCCTCTTCATAGCTATCCTTACTTCCTCCTTGCTAATCCATTGCACTTCACAATTCACTATCCCCACATCATCCAACCTTCTCTCCCTCTCATGAGAGTGAATACAATGTATAAGAAAAATAAAAAAGAGAAAAACTGTAATAAACATATTTTCTTTAAACAGATATTAGGACAGTGACAAGTGAAACTAAAGGAGCAAGTCCTAATAAACAGTCTTACCATGCCATGAAAGTTAGGAATTCAAGAAAGCTGTACCAGCCTAATTACCTAGAGGGCTAAAGCCCTATTGATATTCTAGGTGATCTAAGTTCTTTGGGCTGCTCACCATGGGTTTCTTTAGACCTATGAACAGTATTGGGGGTCCCTTTCCTGTGTAAGGATGCCCTGCTTGCTAGGTATAGGTCTCCCTTCTTCCCCAATTAATCTAAAGTAGCACATTGTCTATCAGCTAACCAGATCCTCATGTTCTCAGGCAAAGTATTAAGGGCTTGTTCCCTCACCAAAAGGTCTGCCAGCCCTTCAAAAGTGGCGACCTGAAATCCACTCATCCACCCATGAAAATAAATGCTCAGTTCAGCAATATATTCACACACACTTTCATCTGCATTGCATATATGCTCACAAAATTGTTTCCTATATGCTTCAGGTGTTAGCTTAAAAAATTCTAGCAAACAATTCTTAACAGCAGTATAATTTAATAAGTTGTTGACTGACAGTTAGAAAAGTACATTTACAGCATTACCATGGAGTAAGGGGGTCAGGAACCACACCCAGAGCCTTTGGTCAACATCATACTGTTTACATACCCTCTCAAACATATAAACGGAACTATCAAAATTATCCCCCTCTATAAACTGCGGAAGAAATTTACTGACATTTTGTGCTTCTGTGGTCTGGTTACTCCCTTCCCCATTATCTCCATGACTCTGGCAAAGAGTCAGAATCTCCTTTTCATGCTGTCTTTGCTTCTCCTTTTCCTCAGCCTCCAGACATAGCAGTTTCTCCTTCTCCTCAGCCTGTAGACATCTCAGTATCTCTGCTGCTTCTGTTTCCAAATGCCTTTCCTCCAACTGAAGTCTCTTTAGCTCCAGATGGATTTTTAAGTCCTCTGCAGAAAGGCTGAGCTGTCCATTATCTGAGTTTTGTACATCTCCATGACCAGTCTGATTGTCCTCCTGATTGCTGTTTTCTGATGCAGCTGTGACCAAAGCTGCAATCATGTCTGCCTCAGTCAGGTTTCCATGCACTAGTCCCTTAGCTTGGCACATCTCAGCCAACTGGCTCTTTGTCAGCTTACCATACTCCTCTGCTGACATGCTTGCCTGCTCTCCCTGACTAAGCTAACAAAAGAAATAAAGCAATTGTGATCCGAACTCTGAATATTCACTGTGTGGCTGATTTAGAGTAAAAAAAAAACCCTTCAGTGATCACTGTACACAAGCTACAGGAATTCACTATCCACACCACTACAAGGCAATTTGTATGTAATGTGGCTAACTCGCCTCTATCAAACAATTAATATTTGATGTGGGTATCCCACCACTGCCACCAATTAATATGTGATGCCAGTGCACTGGCCCAGTAATCAAAGTGCCTCAATCCTCACTACTAGCACCAGTGAGGGACATGCACATTGAGGAGGATAACAAGTACACACACAGTAAAGTACAATTTCCCTTAAGAGCACACAGAGATCACAGTCAGTCTGGGGCTGGTTTCTCCCTTTCTTGCCAGATCCCCAATAAGACTCCCCACTTGCACAGCTATAGGGTCCAGATCTCAGCTGAGCAGTCAAGTCAAAACCTCCAGTACCCTCTCTATCCAACCAGTGCTTTGAGTCCCTGCCTAAGTAGCTGACACATGCACTCTTTGAGACTTGGTTTATCCACACACAGACACTCCTGGGGAAGGCTGGCACAGGTTCTCCAGCTTTGCCCCATCCTGCCAGGCAATAAGGTAGTAACCACTGCTCCAACTACTTTTATCAGTTACTAATATGGCCCTTACCAAAGGGTGTCTAGTTTTACTGTGCAATATTATTATTATCCAGTTAGTAAGCATGATGAACAGCAATGTTTATTGCAGTGGCTTGGGCAGTATCACTCTATACATGCATACTCTAGAGCTTACATTATCTCTACACAAAACAGCCACAGTTGAAAGGTATATAAAACACAAGACAAATTTCCTCAATTCAATTCAGAGATCACAGGAAAATGCTTAAAATAATACTGTAGAATAGTCTGACACAAGTATAGAAAACAGCTAGACATCTTACTTTTTTCTATTTCTAACAGAAACAATGTTCTAAATAACTTACATACCTACAGAGAAAAAGCAGAGTACTGGTGAGTTGATGTGTTTAGGTTCAGACAAAATCCAAAATGCTCTGATTCTGTCTCTCTGAGAAAGTCTTAAATTGATAATACATCACTGCTGACTTATTTTAGATTACATACAGTTCTGATTTTGTTCCCCAGGCTAACAGAAACTCAGAATTTTCATTTCTTTTTGTAAAGTGCACCTGCAGGAAGCCACAGCAATAAAAGACATTATATATGTAAAATAGAACAATTAACTCTGATCTCAAAACAATAGAAAGAATTTGCTGATCCAGACATCATGGCTCCAAGTTTGAGATCAAACAGTCATACAGTGCTTGATTTATCCACTTTCTTCCAGCAGTGTGCATTATGGTTACATTTTCGAAGCTCAGTTCAACATATAGTTTAATCATAACATATAGTTTTCTTTTACATTTCTAAAACCAGCCTGTGGATTATATTAATATTTGCAAATCACATAGAATTATTTACAAGATTCTATCTGGTTGGGCTGACAGCCTTTCAGTTTCTCACACTGAGTACATAGTTACTAGTGAGGGACACCAAATACAGTAAATATAAATCTGCACTTTATTTTAGGGGCAGCTCTAGAAGGCATGTTAGGGTATGCATTAATATTCATACACTAAAGTGATAGTGAGAATGTCTGGAAAGAATGCATAATATTTAGACATCAATTGCTTTGTACTGCTAATACTACATAGTGTTTAAGGGATCTTCTGTGTGTCTTAGACCCCTTTTATAAATAAAGAATAACAGCATAAACTGCAGTTAGGGAAAGTGTAAAATTATGTATCTGGCAAAAATCAAGGCTGACAATACGTATTGTAGAGATATTGGTTAGTTCTCAAAGCTCCCTACCTTAGAAGTGCATAAACAGAATCTGTGAATTGCTCCACTATACCTGCTTTTAAATGCACAAAGTTCGAGCAAGTGGCACAACTTTACAAGTTCTGAGGTTTTCCAGGAAACACCCAGTACAGTTTCACCCATATGAATTGGTATAAACTGACATGAAATGAGTGTAGATATGTGAGGAAATGACCCTACATTTGTGAACATGCTTCAGACATGCATACATTTACGAATCTTGTCTATTTTCCCATAGAGGCACTGAGATTGGAGCTGTGTGTATCTCTCCAGAACTTTCCATTACATTTTCTGCTGGTTTTAGGTTGATGCCACTTGATAATGATTTATATAAATTTTCAATGACATGAATTTAGTCAGAAGGTGTCCTTTTATGGATGTCTTTTGTGGCTTATATAAGGTTACAAAGGGGGCAGCTAGGGCAATTAGAATAACATGAGACCGTATATAAGGAAAACACAAAAGGAAAATATTAATAAGGTTATGCTGGAAGTGGTGGGAGTGAATGGGTAATATATTTTTTGTTTGGTAGGGATAGAACTCCATTTTTCTAGATATATATTTTTATGAAAGAAGTTATGTAAGGAAGAAGGCCAGAGTGTTCAAGAGAAAGAGGGATAGGGAAGGGTTAAGAATGTTTTATTTTACGAAAACATAAATGACAGACAAGACAGGCAGGAACAACTATGCTAGGCTGACAATTGGAGGGAGAGACAAGGCATACAAGTAGCAGACAGAGACAAAGGGGATAGTGAAGAGGGCCTCACAAGTGGTATAATTCAATTCTGTAGAACCTCAGTAATTCCCCTGTCATGATGATCTGATGTGTGCTGACTTTGGTGATGGGGAGTCATGGTGGTTCAATGGTTGGAGCTGACCAGGACAGAGAGTCTTACACACATTGGAGGAGACTTACATACAGACACTAACATCCTTCTACCACTCTTTGCACTGCGGCCTCCACTAGGTCCTGAATCCCAGAGTGCTGGCTTGCCAGGCTGCCATGCGACAGAGTGCCTACAGGGGTGAGCACCAATCCAAACCTGTGATGGTGCCCCTGCACTTGCATGGGATAGTGGAGATCTCTCCTGCACCTGAGGTGTCTGCAATCAAAGTGACCCAGGAATGTCTGGACCTGTAGGAAACAGAAGAGAAGGAAAAAAAAGAGAGAAAGAGAGAGAGGAGACAAAGAGAAAGAGACATCAAAACGACTCATAATATTAAACAGAAAATGCCTTTATTTCAATGAGAGAACAATCAGTGCAGTAACATTTTTATTTTGGAATGTTAAACTGTCAGTAACTAAATATATCCTGCAATTAATTACACTAGCAGTAGGTACTAAAAAGTACGTTGAAAACACAAACTTGTAACTTACGACTAAGAGGTTCCACAACCCGAGTATACCACAGCAATGGCACTGACTTCCTCTTTAGAATTGAATGTTCTCCCTGTTTTCAAAAAAATCCACGCTGAAAGATGTACCAAGTTAGATCCACAGCAATAATGGAATTTAATCTTGAAACAGACACACAAAAACAGCCAACAGAACGCCGCCAAGACGAACTTCTTCAGAATGATCTAATCACTGGTTACCTCCCATTATATACACAAACAATTAATTAATTAAACAACCTAATTGATATTAACATTGGTACTAAACACAATTGAGCTATAGTTGATGGAAATGACTATAAATTCATATATATATGTAACCCAATATACAATTACAAATGCAAATATCAATAAACAAACATAATCATTTAAAACTAAAATAATTAAAATAAAATAAATACATATATTAATGAATTACAATAATTCATATATTAAAAAATGCAATGTCAAACGTAATACAATATTGATGCAATGACTGTAAAGATGTATATTTATATTAAATCATAAATACATTTAGATACCCCAATGCTATCCAAAAATATGTATATATATTATTATTCCTACCCAATAATTTAATACTAGTAATATGTAACCATAAGTGGCTCTAAAGAAATATATAACTATACAATTCGTACAATAAGCAAAAACCATATTGTATACAAATGCATAATACACTTAATGACTTACTACCTTATTTTGTATTAAATTGTTTGTCTATAAAAATATTTGAGGTGATAATTATATGTGTATTTACCTGGACTAGATTACATTTAAACCAATAATATACTACACTGAACTGACTTAACATCTACCCTTAATGTAATTTTTCATAAGGATAGGTTTAATTGTACAGTATTCATTGAGTCCAGGCCAATTATGGGCATTCAACAGAATCTGCCACTTTAACTCCTGTATGTCAAGGTCATATTTAGTAATTCTACCTTGTACATCACTCAATAAATGTTCAATTATACAGAATTTAAAGTTATGATCAGTATGTAATTGGATATGCCTCACCAAGGCATTGGTGGTTTTCATGTTTTATATCCAATACATGTTCTTTATTCTACTCCTGAACTTCCTACTGCTTTGCCTATATAAAAGGCTCTACACTGTTGACATAATGCTGCATAGATTACATTAGAAGTATGACAATTGAAATGTCCTTAATCTTAATATTAATGTAATTGATTTTAATTTTGTCCTGTGTATCTTGTATGTACTTACATGTTGTACATCTTCCACATCTAAAGTTCCCAATTGGTCTATTGTTATTGTATTGTCGATTTCAATATTGTGCTCAAAAACTCTTTGAAGGACGTATCCTTTTTATACACAAATTTAACCGTCCTTTAAATATTGATGCCATCATATGTTCATTAATATACAAGCTCCAATTCCTATTAATAATATTCCTTATTATTGGGGTACAATCATCATATACTGAAATGTATAATGGCCTGATCCTTATTTTCATACAAAGTCTTGTTTACGCTTTGGTCATATCCATGATTTAAAATAGCTTGATATATTCCTATCTGTCTCTTATTTTCACTTCTTGTTTGATAGTTTCACATAGGATTTCTGGGTATCCCCTGCTTATAAACATACTTTGCATGAATTCCAATTCATCATACAATTCAGTCTCCTCACTAATCATCCTGGCTGCCCTGACCATCTGGCCTTTAACAACACCCTTCTTTTGATGGTCAGGGTGCCAGCTGTCATAGTGAAGATAAGAATTGGAAAATGTTGATTTTCTATGTATGTTGGATTTTAAATATTCCCTATGTTTATCAAAGGTTAACTCCACATCCAAATAGGATATACTTTCATAGCCAATGATGTGTAAACTTTAAGAATCGCACATTTTGATTTATATATTCAAGAAATATTTTTAAAGATACCTCATCTGCATCCCATACTATAAAGATATCATCTAAATATCTAGTGTATGTTTTGAAGTGTTGTTTGAATGGACTATTGAAAATATAGTTGTACTCCCAATATGTCATTATTAAATTAGCATACATGGGGGCGCATGCTGCCCCCATTGCAACACCATCAATTTGTTTATAGTAATGTCCTTCATAATACAAAAAGTTGTTGTGTAGTACTAATTCCATTAGACCAATCAGGGTGTTAATCTTGGTTTGGTCAAATGTTTTTGATTCAAAAAGCTGTTCTTCTAACCAAATCAACCCTATATCATGGGGTATTGATGTGAAAAGATTACAAACATCTATAGTAACCATAATGTCTCCATCCTTCATTTTAACTTTGTTCATCATGTTAAGGAAGTCCCATGAGTCCTTGGTGATGTATGGGAATTTGGACATACTTAACTTAAAATGGTTATCAAGATATTGGCTAATGAAGCATGTTTTGTTCCTCTTCCCATCCACAATAGGCCTGAATTGTAAATTATTCAGACCCTTGTGGATTTGTGTATATAATGGGGAGGTAACCAGTGATTAGATCATTCTGAAGAAGTTCGTCTTGGCGGACGAAACCCGGGTAAACCTGTTGGATTACTTCCTTGGCGTTCTGTTGGCTGTTTTTGTGTGTCTGTTTCAAGATTAAATTCCATTATTGCTGTGGATCTAACTTGGTACATCTTTCAGCGTGGATTTTTTTGAAAACAGGGAGAACATTCAATTCTAAAGAGGAAGTCAGTGCCATTGCTGTGGTATACTCGGGTTGTGGAACCTCTTAGTCGTAGTTACAAGTTTGTGTTTTCAACGCACTTTGTGTCAGTATGGAAGACGAGGTGGTTCCAGTGGACACGGGGGTTATACTACAGCAAATCAATGCACAGTTGAAGGAACATTCAGCTTTAATTCATAAACTGTTAAGTATAAACAGCCATGACAACAATTCCACTGTGAATGATACCCTTGACTGCCTTTAACACAGGCTAAATCTCCCACTACAACTAAACAGGGTACTTTAAAGTTGATTTTTAATGGGGAGAATGTTAACAACACAAATAATACGAATTTCAATGTTTGGCGAGATAATTGCTTTTCGTTTAATATGGTACAAAATGACAACCAATTACCACCAAAGAAACAGCATGATGCAATGTGTGATATGCTAAAACCTTCAAATGAAATTGTTTAAATATAAACGCTTACAGCTTGAGAATAGTTACCTGCAGAAAAACATAGACCTACATATGGTTCCCAAAGGACTAAGGCTTTGGAAGTACCCACACGGTAGTGAAAACAATGAAAACATGTTGGAAGAACTGCATGATTTATTCAACAATACTGGTGTGCGTATGATGGAAATTATGATTAAATACAATAATTCTAGAATAGACAACATGCTAAAAGAACTCGATGTACTCAATCAAATATTAGTCAAGATTCCAGCTTCGACAAACATTATACTAAATATACTACCATTATTAAGGACATTGACTATAACTGTGGAATCATATACAATAAGAAAAGTAATAAAATAACAAGGGACATTAAAAGATATGAGGTCGGTGAAATTTACCCCAAATCCAAACATAAGCACAATAACCATGGTGATGAGATACGTATGGAACGTAGCCGACAAAGACAGGAAGTGTATGACATCACTTCCGACAATGAGGAACAGCAACAGCTAGGTTCCAACGAACAGAACTACGCAGAAGTTGTGAGATGATCGGAAAGGCTCTACAATCGGGGAAAACAATATGGAGAGGATGATTATAGAGACACAGGGGCGAAACCAAAAAGAGGTTTTTTAGCGGCAAGCAATGCGAAAGCAGGTTGGAAGGGTCGGAAATAAGGGCATCATTCGCACATGGAATTAAAATCAGCATGGATTACAACATGGACATAGACCACACTATTGCTGTACCGACTGTGGACTTATACCAACCTATAACTACATTAGAAATGTCGCAGCTCCAACATGGTATGTGTGAACAAAGTTTGGGACAAAATGATGTTTATGATGTTTTTAATGTTACACAACCTCGCATGCAGCGAGCATTAATTAGTTGTAATATGGGAAGATACAGTTATACTTATGAGGATAATGCTAAGCAAAAGGATAGCAGAGTGAAGGGCATTAATACTAATTATGATCATTTAGTGTATAAGATAGGTGACATGGCAACTAGTCCACATGAGCGGACTGGGTATGGCTGTATTCAGTGTGATACGGAGACAAATGACAACTATGGCATTATTAAGGAATATGATGTTGTTAAGCATAAAGGTGACTTTTCCACCAGTTAACAGCTGAAGAATTAAATGTTACAAATTGTCAGGAAGATATAGATTTTGAGTTAAATAAGTCAGAACAAGAGGATCAAGCACTATTGGACTTGACTATTTATGAATACCCTGACATTATTGGCTCTTCTAACATGCTGAGCTGTTACACTGATAACACAGTTAATGACATGACGAATAATGGTATGAATGAGAACAGCACCGATCTTTTAAGTGATGAATTTCACAATCCTATTAATTTCTACATTGACTTTAATATTGAAAGGTACTTGAATAAAGAAGATACATGTACATTGGATGATAACTTAGAATTATTTGATAAAGAACCTTTAAGTAACCCTAACATTATTACCAATACCCATGGGGATTACAAAATATTCAATTATTCTAAATATGCATTCAACAGTAAACATGCGAATTTATTTTCACTGGGACATAATTTTGTACCCTGTCGTAAGGGGAAATTAGTGAATTCTATTGTCAACTTGAAATTATTCAGTAGAAAACTAAATTTGAAATTATTCTTTCAGGGAAATGTACAGGACAACAGGAGGAACCATATAGCGAGTGATTTGTGTAAACCCAGCATTTTCAATCCCCCTATGAATGACAAAATAATTACTTTTGAAAAACAGGCCGAAATGGATATTAGGATTTTTAAATATTATAATACTCCCATACACAGTAACATGACAGAAAGTGATGAGGAAACATTTAAAGATATATTAAATATTAAAGATATTAGAATAATGAGGCCTGATAAAGGTAGTGGAGTTGTTATAACTGACACAGGGATTATGTCACATACATGACTACTATGTTGTTAGGTCAATCTTACTTTGAAATAAGTTTAAATGAAATCAACATTGCTCATCAAAGAATAGATAACAGATTAGAAGACATGTTAATGCAAGGTGAATTGACAGAGGATGAATACAAATATCTATCTAATGACTTTCCGGTCATTAGTGGAATATTTGATTCCAAAAATCCACAAGGGTCTGAATAATTTACAATTCAGGCCTATTGTGGATGGGAAGAGGAACAAAACATGCTTCATTAGCCAATATCTTGATAACCATTTTAAGTTAAGTATGTCCAAATTCCCATACATCACCAAGGACTCATGGGACTTCCTTAACATGATGAACAAAGTTAAAATGAAGGATGGAGACATTATGGTTACTATAGATGTTTGTAATCTTTTCACATCAATACCCCATGATATAGGGTTGATTTGGTTAGAAGAACAGCTTTTTGAATCAAAAACATTTGACCAAACCAAGATTAACACCCTGATTGGTCTAATGGAATTAGTACTACACAACAACTTTTTGTATTATGAAGGACATTACTATAAACAAATTGATGAGTGCAATGGGGGCAGCATGCGCCCCCATGTATGCTAATTTAATAATGACATATTGGGAGTACAACTATATTTTCAATAGTCCATTCAAACAACACTTCAAAACATACACTAGATATTTAGATGATATCTTTATAGTATGGGATGCAGATGAGGTATCTTTAAAAATATTTCTTGAATATATAAATCAAAATGTGCGATTCTTAAAGTTTACACATCACATTGGCTATGAAAGTATATCCTATTTGGATGTGGAGTTAACCTTTGATAAACATAGGGAATATTTAAAATCTAACATACATAGAAAATCAACATTTTCCAATTCCTATCTTCACTATGACAGCTGGCACCCTGACCATCAAAAGAAGGGTGTTGTTAAGGGCCAGATGGTCAGGGCAGCCAGGATGATTAGTGAGGAGACTGAATTGTATGATGAATTGGAATTTATGCAAAGTATGTTTATAAGCAGGGGATACCCAGAAATCCTATGTGAAACTATCAAACAAGAAGTGAAAAATAAGAGACAGATAGGAATATATCAAGCTATTTTAAATCATGGATATGACCAAACGAAAACAAGACTTTGTATGAAAATAAGGATCAGACGCCATTATACATTTCAGTATATGATGATTGTACCCCAATAATAAGGAATATTATTAATAGGAATTGAGCTTGTATATTAATGAACATATGATGGCATCAATATTTAAAGGACCGTTAAATTTGTGTATAAAAAGGATACGTCCTTCAAAGAGTTTTTTGAGCACAATATTGAAATACGACAATACAATAACAATAGACCAATTGGGAACTTTAGATGTGGAAGATGTACAACATGTAAGTACATACAAGATACACAGGACAAAATTAAAATCAATTACATTAATATTAAGATTAAAGGACATTTCAATTGTCATACTTCTAATGTAATCTATGCAGCATTATGTCAACAGTGTAGAGCCTTTTATATAGGCAAAACGAGTAGGAAGTTCAGGAGTAGAATAAAAGAACATGTATTGGATATAAAACACATGAAAACCACCAATGCCTTGGTGAGGCATATCCAATTACATACTGATCATAACTTTAAATTCTGTATAATTGAACATTTATTGAGTGATGTACAAGGTAGAATTACTAAATATGACCTTGACATACAGGAGTTAAAGTGGCAGATTCTGTTGAATGCCCATAATTGGCCTGGACTCAATGAATACTGTACAATTAAACCTATCCTTATGAAAAATTACATTAAGGGTAGATGTTAAGTCAGTTCAGTGTAGTATATTATTGGTTTAAATGTAATCTAGTCCAGGTAAATACACATATAATTATCACCTCAAATATTTTTATAGACAAACAATTTAATACAAAATAAGGTAGTAAGTCATTAAGTGTATTATGCATTTGTATATAATATGGTTTTTTGTGCTTATTGTACGAATTGTATAGTTATATATTTCTTTAGAGCCACTTATGGTTACATATTACTAGTATTAAATTATTGGGTAGGAATAATAATATATATACATATTTTTTGGATAGCACATTGGGGTATCTAAATGTATTTATGAGGATTTAATATAAATATACATCTTTACAGTCATTGCATCAATATTGTATTACGTTTGAGCATTGCATTTTTTAATGAAATATGAATTATTGTAATTCATTAATATATGTATTTATTTTATTTTAATTATTTTAGTTTTAAATGATTATGTTTGTTTATTGATATTTACATTTGTAATTGTATATATTGGGTTACATATATATATGAATTTATAGTCATTTCCATCAACTATAGCTCAATTGTGTTTAGTACCAATGTTAATATCAATTAGGTTGTTTAATTAATTAATTGTTTGTGTATATAATGGGGAGGTAACCAGTGATTAGATCATTCTGAAGAAGTTCGTCTTGGCGGACGAAACCCGGGTAAACCTGTTGGATTACTTCCTTGGCGTTCTGTTGGCTGTTTTTGTGTGTCTGTTTCAAGATTAAATTCCATTATTGCTGTGGATCTAACTTGGTACATCTTTCAGCGTGGATTTTTTTGAAAACAGGGAGAACATTCAATTCTAAAGAGGAAGTCAGTGCCATTGCTGTGGTATACTCGGGTTGTGGAACCTCTTAGTCGTAGGTACTAAAAAGTACTGCTTTAGTGTCAAGTATTTTAGCACTTCAACTGTTCATCTTTGTAATACTGCATTTACTTAAAATGACTGAATAAGTGTATGAATTTTGATAATGATATTCCATAACCCTTCCACCATTAGTTTAAAGTATATAGTGATAAGTAATGGTTCAGGTTCAGGTCTTTTAGCACTTCAAAAGTATTCATCCTTGTAATATTGCACGTCCTTTACAATGACTAAATTACAATAGGAAATTTTGAAAGGGAATTCCATAAACCTCACTGAATCTGTATTTACTAACCACTAACTATAACTGTAAGTATGACAGCCCGACATGATGCAATCTGTGGTTTTGTAATTATTCAGTTTAATTATACTTTTATTTTATTTCTAGGTTTTAATTTCTTTCTTGGAGCTAAACCATACTTAAGGGGTTGTGAGTCCAGCCAATTCTGACTCTAATTCCTCCTGTATTTGTATCTCACCAAATCTGTAGCTTTCACAATGTATGGAAATAAGAGAAAAAATAATGGGTTACTATTTGTGCAGTGTGCTTTAAGGGACTATGGTATCTAATATTTCTAAATTGTTCTCCCATATAGCTTCAGTTAGGCAAAATCGCTGTAAAATTTCTGGTTTGCATACCCCTTTTATTATACATTTTACCTTGTCCTCCATAACTTGCATATTAAAAAATAATGTTTTACAGAACATTTATGTTAGCAATGCTGTATAGCACAGACCATAAAGCAATAGTTATCTTTAAATTCTGGCTATAAAGTAGGGAAGGTATCCATCCTGCAAACAAAACAAAAGAAAATAAAAAAATGTGACATGTATTTATGGTGAACTGGTGGAATGCTTTGCAACTTAAAAGAAATTGTAACAGGCAGTATTTGACTTCTACAGGTGATACATTCAGAGGCACTTGCTGGGCATAGGATGACTGAGATATTGATCTACTTATTGTTAAAAAGTTTGCTACTATGGCAACTTTAGCAGATAATCAGGTTCAGGACGACTCGAGATTTGCAAGGTGTTGTTGTGCTTCTAAACAACCTTCATGTGGCCACTCTGAGCTGAAATTAAGTATTGCTTTTGTGACATTGGATAAGTTGCTGTAGGCTTGTAGACTTACCGTAACTGGAACATTTGCAAATACCACATGCAGGTATCACTCTGCTGAGAGAACTCCAACCTATAAATACTGTAAATATTTGCACATTGCTTGAAATAGTATAAATATGGTTTCTTGCTGCACCTTTTCTATGTATATTTGCTTTTGACATCTATTTTTATTATCACAAGATGTGTTATGTATTTTCACTTTTGCTGTTGATATTTTATTGCATTATGTACTTTGTTCCTTTGGCGCCTGGTTTGTGGCTAAAAAGAATGAAATGGCCAGTCCACTTTCTGGTTACCAAATTTCAGATAAATATTACTATTGATATGTCATTGCAATGATGCTTTCCTGCTGCTTTTAACAAGCCATTGCAATGATGATTTCATCATTAGGCAGACCTGATGGAATATATCATTGGTTAGGATATAAAGCAGTGTGGCTTGAATTAATGCAAACCTAATAAACAATATATTGCTTGATATCCTCCTCTCTTAGGAGGTATGGTGCCACTGAATGCAACATTCACAGAACGTGAGAAAAGTTTTGGAAATCACCAATACATTATCAATACTGTTTCACATGTCTTACAGAAAGGTGCAGCAATGGCCCTTGATAATAGTGTAAAATATAACTAACATATTTTAAAATACATTTCTGAGTCAGAATTCCAATAGACAAACTGAATTACGGCCATTGTAATCCAGCTGAAGCAACATCAACAGCATGCAACACTGGCATTAGATGTTTGTTATTGAAGTATATTTTCTATTATAGTACAGCAAAACTAGTTTAACTTACAAAAGAAATGAAAAGTAACTCGGCAAGTTGTTTAAAATGTATGTGATATACTGAATAAACACCATATGATATATAGAATAACCACCTTGCCAAAGTTTTCCAGCACTTGCGCCCATGAAGGAGTTTGATACACTTAATATAATAAAGCTCCAGTGAATTAATAGTTATACTAATATCGATCAATAAAAGGTAAAAAAAAATATTGATGCATCAATATGCATGTTCCAAGAGATAACCTCAGGGCATGCAAATTAAAAACAGTGTTTCTTGCAGGTAGGCAAACCCCCTGCACTCCCACACCCATTACTAATTATATATTCCAACTCTGAGATCATACAATACTGGGGGAGTAATGCTCTTGCCCTACTGTCATTCATTTGTTTTGTTCAAAATATAGTACATACATTTTAAAGAATATGCACAAAGTACTGACTAAACTGAATAATCCACGAGTAAATAATTTATTTGTTATATACAGTTGTGTACAAAAGGTTTCATAACATAGACAAATTATTTGCTCCATTTCAGTCTGGTTTGCATCAATTAGCAAACATATGTTATCACCCTTATAATAAAACAATTCTTAAGATATGAGTGAACATTAGCTCTAAAAAATGGAATAAAAGGGGTTGTGGATGGATGGATGGATGGATGGATGGATGGATGGATCCATCCATCCTTGGGGACAGTGCTATGACTGCCATTTTTAATTTTGTAGACAATTACTGCAGTCAGATTTTTAAGTTCATTGCTATCCATTATTTCCTTTAAAACATTGGCTTTAAAATATCCGGATGATGAAACTTATTCTGCAGTGAAATTTGATGTTACTGTTTTGTTTTTACTAAAATACAGAAAAATCTGCAGACACCTGCATCTCTTATAGAAGGCCCTTAAAAATATCTGGTTGTGGAAATGCTCTGTGGCATTTTTGATCTCTTCCATTATCCTTCTAGGGGTGCTGAAGCTGTCATTGATGCTGAAGAGCACAAATCACATTCTGCATCCAGTCATGGGTGACCCAAAATTTCATTGCTCTAGGTTTACCACCAGGAATTACATCATGTGCCAACCAACAGAGACTGAAAATTGTGTCATGTAACCAAACATATCTTATCATATGACAGGGACAGGTGAATGCAGGATATGCAATGTATACAGTTCAGTACGGAGCAAGGTGCTGCTACATGTAGTAGTGCAGTGGTAAGAAGGCTGGAAAGGTTATTCTCCTCCTATTTTAAATGTGAAGATTAAGACACAAATTACCTGTTACTGTCTCATACCACTGTTTTCAGAGTTCCATACAAAAGACAGCATATTACAGCAGCAAAAGATGCTGTCCTTGAGTGTGCCCATATTATATTAACTGAGCATATTTTATTGCACTCTCCACAACTTCTGTCCAGATGGCCATAAGTCTTGCATCCCAGTATTTAAAAACTCATGTGCTTCATCTACTTAGAAATAAATGGTAAAGGTACTTCCTGATGTATCTTGAATTTGTGGTTTATAGCTTTGGAACCAAACATATTTTCGTGTTTTTCATAAGACTATTAATTATATGAAGTTACTTGCCTAGAGAAGTGATTTATTTGCCAAGATAGGAAATATTTCAAAACAAATTTGAATAAATAGATTTAAACTCACATGTATTATAGTTTAAGGAATACCTTAATGCTGTTGGCAGATTTATATTTCTAACCAGTAAGATGTGATCTTATGTTTTGGCCTGATCTTCCTTTAAATATTCATAAAACTACTGTTGTTACTTCCCTTGCAGCTCTCCTCAGTAATACTTCATCTCTGTCTCCGATTATATTACTTACTAACATGTAGGCATCATTTATAGGATGGCTGCACCCCCATATGACCTTTCCAACTGTGCAGATACCTGCCTTCTCTTTATTTTCCAAACATTCTAATACATATTTAACATTCTCTACTTCCCCACATAGTACTCATTTACTTGTATAATTCTATAACATCACCATCCTTCTATAAAGAAAATGTTTCCTTCTAGGCAATGTCTTCATTTTACATGATGGTTATGCCCTTGCTTCTCCCTACCCTTGAACCCCCCCCCCCAAAAAAAAAGCCACAGATCTTAACTCATTAACATCTTCTGTGGTGTGGAATGTTGCATCTTTACAGCCTGCACACATCCTTGTAGCCCAGAGCATTTTCTGAAAAATCATCTTAAAAAGCATAATATAATCAGTGTTTTTCTTCTGTAGCATATCTTAGATCAACAATCTTAGTGTCATTTTATTAATAAATCATTGCCCTTTCCATTTCTTCCAATTATGAGCTGACAAGTCACTTAGTTAAAAAGTCAGGCCCAATAAAGTTCTGGATGCTATAAGGAGCTATGGGTGTTAACTGGAAATTTACAAAAACAGGCGCTCTAGGCATGAAAGAGTTGAGAACATAACAACCCATATAATTTCCCTTATGCCTGATAACATCCATCATGTAGAACCTAAGCAACCTAATCGTTCACCATATCTGCAAACCTGTAGTCTTTTCACCATCATATAAACTCTGTGAACTTCCTAAACATCCTGACCTGTCTAGCACAATCTAGCACCTTCTATCAGTGTAACTGTAACCCCTACACTGGTCACATCTAACAAATAGCTAGAACAGGAGAAATAAAACCTCTGCAGCTTATAGTTCCTGCCCACTGCAGTATGATCTGGTATTCACTTTACTCTTAACTTGATCCTTTGAAGGTGTGTACAGTAATTAACCTTTTTAGCTATGAAATCAAGTACACTGCCATGGACAAATTTCCTTAGATATGTTCAGTACTCAGGCTGCCTGTACAGTCTTTTAATTACCTTCTCCACAGCCTTTGCAGATCCAGGGTTCATGCTGGTTAGTCTATTTTTCACAGATTTCTAACTCGGCCCTCTTCTGTACATTGACATCACTACAGGTACTCTCCAACATGAAGACTGTGGAATCCCTAAGTCAGAGAAAAGCCAAGATAAAATTCCAGCAAGCAAATCATTCAGCTCCTTCAAAGTGGCAGGTAACAACCTATAAGGATCCTATTTGCTATATTCTGTCATATTTTAACTGCTTTAGAATGATTTTTTAAATTAAACTTGCTTTTACCCATTTATCTTCTTTATTATCCATATCAGCACTACAACATGGCTCCTTAGTATGTTTATCTCATTTGTAAACCTGCATACAAAGTATTTAGTTAAAGCTCCATCTAACTGGCTTGCCTGTATCATTAACCTTGTTTCTTTCTTCCACTTCCAAAAGATTAGAGCAGACTAAACTTTTTACATTTGTCCACTGTAGCTAAAGAATGTTTTATCTGACCTTCTCTCTTGTTTTGGCTATTTATTTTTCATAAGTTCATAGGTAAGTTCTAGGCTATCTGCCCTTGTGGACCATTTTAAGCTTAGCTAATTTCCCTTTTGGTGCTTGAATTAATCTATCCCATTTGGTGTTAGACTGGCCCTACCCAAGCTACCGTCAATAATTATATATTACCCCTAGTGAGAATAACTGAGATCATACCATAGAAAATTTAAGGAGACCCGTTAACGGGATAAAGCCTTTAGGATTTAATTATTTAATTTAAGCATTTAATTATTTGTCTATAATTTGTTTTCACATCTCTTTCATCTGGTAGCATTGGTATTTTTGTCATATTTCATCTTGATGGCATAGTTGTCTTACATCTTGTGTTCAGATTAAGTGTTGCTTTTTACCTTGCATTTGCCTCACTTCATTTGTATACAAAACACTGCTGTTATATTTTGAATAAGTTTCCTTTCTTATTTAATACATTCCTAGTGAATTCTGAAACTGATTCTATTCTAGATACAACTCTGTCAGTTTTGTTGTTTTGCATACTAGGTATAATAATCAGGGGTTTGATTATGTGTACCTTTTAGCAGTTCTAAATAAAAATGCATTTTCTGCTTAGAGAATTTCATGCACTCATACATTTTTGAATTGCTGCTTTATCCTCCACTAACCATAGATGGGATGCCAGACCATCATCACAGGATACACGCACATGCATACACACGCACATGCACACACACGCACACACACACACGCACACACACACGCACACACCCACGCACACACACACACCCATGCACACACACACACACACACACACACACACACACACACACACACACACACACACATGCACATTTAGAGGCTCACTTTTTTACCTGCCTGCATGTCTTTTGGGATGTGTGAAGAAATTGGAGCACCTGGTTAAAATCTCATGGACACAGGTAAGATGTGTAGACTGCACAGAAAAAAGACATGCAAGTAAGGAACTGAAATGGATAATCAAGAACTATGAGGTAGCAATACTAACCAATACACAACTGTGTTTCCCAGGAGTATTTCATTGAAATTTAAATAAACACATCAGTTACAAACCCTGGGATTCAGTAAGGTTCTGTGCAGGAATAGCTTATTCCTGCATGGAAGCGACTGTTTAGGAGCAGCACAGCAGCGCACCATGCATAGTAATGAAGGTGTGCTGCCTCTGCTCCTAAACAGACACAGAGCGTGGATGAGTGCAGGGGTGTGTCTGAGGGCAGAGCTCTCACAATACACATGCCCCTGCACTCAGGAAGTGCAGTTCAGCAATAACAATGAGAGAAAACTCATAGGAGGTTGCATACCTCCCAACTGTACAAATTATTGCATAATGTCCACACATTTATTGCCCATACAGCTGGCCTGTACCCCAGTTGTACCCTAAAATCACGGGATGATGTCAGGAAAGAAGCCATGAAATAATGGCATACATATGAGTGTCATACACCAAAATCCGTCAGAAAATGTATATTAAAACCAATCCTGTTACTTTAGCAACTGTTCCAAGTTTATGAGCAATAATTAAAATATGTCTGCAGTTGGACCTCATGTCAAGCTTTGTCCAGCTAATGTGCATTAAGAAGTTGAGAGGTATGGGGGGTTGCTAAGATGTCTGCCAAATGTGCAGATGCATGCAGGAATCCACAGCAGTAAGTGAAACCTGTCCCTTCCAAGAGAAAATAGTAGTAGAAATTTTTTTTATCAAACAGATTAAATTTAACTGTAGGTGTGTGGGTTTGCCCATTGCTTAGCTATGCATACTGTAGCTTAAATGGCACAAGAAGATAAATATCAAGATACATGCAAATGAAGCAGTACTACAGTAGTGTAGTGGTCAGAGCATTCACCTTGTGAGCAGTCATTCCTGGTTCGATTCTCACTGTAGTAAATTCCATTTTCTATGTCAAATCACTTTATGAAAATTTTTTTTGCCGTATAACCTACTAAATAACATATATTTGTGAACTGGAGTACTGCATTAAATGCAAATGTGAGGTGTCATCATAATAATGTTGTAAAATCTGCAGATAAACACAAGTGCTCCATACAGTATATGTACACATGAATCAGGGATACAAATTGAAGGTATTATGTGTAATGAATGATAAATCCATAGAGTGTCCAAATCCACCACCTTCCCAAGAGCCATGTTACATTTCTGTCTAAATTAGTGTGGGGGTAAGTGGGAGTAAGCACGTGTAAGCAGTAGTAAGTGGGTTTAAGCCCATTTGCATGGGGATAAGCAATGCGCACACAGGTTAAGCAATATTGAAGCTAACTCCCTGTAAGCATATTTAACCAGAAGCTAGCATTGCTTACTGTCATACAAACCCACGCAAACCTGCTTACAACTGCTGAAAGTGCCTTAATCACTCTGTAGCCAATGGCCCTTGTGCTAGCCAGCAACAAAATAAACAGCCTTTGCAAGGCTTGAACCCAGGACCATGCACACCATCGCCAAAGTGATTTACAACTAAGCCATGTCAGATATAAATAGTCTTGATGTTTATAGTTCTTTTTTTTTTTCAAAACAGGTTTATTGTTTTAACATATAAGAGAAATATCATAACAATTTTATACAAGTAATTAAAAATAGGTATTATTATAATATTCAACAAAACAACTAAAGTATTTACAAAGACATCCACTACAATCAGATCAATTAATTAAACTAAAATACCGTGCTATTGAAATTAGAATTTTTTTAACAAATTTTGTAAATTATCCCATACAATATAATATGATGTTTTTCTAGTTGTTCTCATTCCAATTGTACTTATTTCCATATGGCACATTATATTCATAACATTTTTAAATTCATTGAACGAAGGAGGTGTATCTGAAATCCAATTTCTAGTTATTATTTTCCTGGCCACTGCTAGGATAGACCATAACAAGGGAAGCTTAATCTTTTTAACACATTGAGGTACAGGTGTGTTGAATAATATAAGAGACTTAGAAATAATGAAATTATCTGTGAAAAGAGCCTGCAAAATTCATTAATTGACTTCCAGTATTCTTTCAACTTCATACAGTCATAAAACATATGAGCCCAGTCAGCATTAATTTCTACATTACATCTCTTACATAGATTATCTTTATTATTTATTTTATTCATCATCAAAGGTGTATAAAAAGATCTATGTAAAAATTTCCATGTATAAAGTCTCCAGACAATGGAATATGTAGTTCTATAAGCAGATTCCAATATATATTGTTTATCTTGTTGAGTTGGTGGGTCCCCATTAATAGAGGTGAAATAATTCCAGTATGAATCTACACTGTAAAAAGTTTCTTGTCTGATAATTTTATGTATATATGAAAGTTTACCTTTATCAGAAACTTTATGCTGTAAATTTAATATCAAGTAATCAATCAGTTTTGGAATAGATTCTTTAACTGTTATAGACATTAGATCTATTCTATCAATGAGATGTTGTCTAAAGATCTGAACCTCTAACCAGCAAGTTTCTCTTAGATCAAATTCTTGTTTTAAGAAATCTAGATTTTTAACTTTATTATCAGATATCAGCTGATACCGGTACTTTAGATCATTATCTATAGCTAAATGAGCTCCTTCAGAAGTAGATGACATAAGCATACCTTGAGTATACATTATAGGGAATACAATAAAATTCCATTCCCTATACTTAGGGTGCATGAATATAAAGTTACGATAACTAATAATAATATTTAATGGGTAACAAACCATATGTTTAGGTGTAATAGGTGAAGTACAAAATTCCTTTAGCAACCACAACATGGAGTTATTTACAATCATATTTTTATGTGTTAAGGAGATTTTCATGAAGTGCATACTAATTAGCTCCCAATAATCTTTCCATTTTGATATATGACTGATCTATTAATAAAGTAATAACTTTTATAATAGAAGAGATAATATATAAATTAAAGTCTGGAAAAGAAATACCCCTTGAGACCAGCTATTAGTATGTTTCTTTAATGCAATCCTAGGTCTATTAGGTGCCCATAAGAAATTTAACATTAGTGTATTCAGTTTCTTGATAATTATTTTTGTAGGTGAAAGTATTATTGATTGTATTAAGTATAAAATCTTGGGGAATATTATCATTTTAATAATTGTAAGTCTCTCCTGCATAGTAAACAACATATTATTCCAGGTATTAAAAAGAGTTTGTATATTAAGAAAACAGGTATTATAGTTATTATATATAATAGATTTAATATCTTTAGATAGTATTATACCTAAATAAGTTATCTGACCTGAATTGGGTACATATTTAGTAAAATCACTAATGAGAATATTTTTCGTATATATAGGTAGTATTTTAGTTTTTTCTTCATTGAATATTAAACCAGAAATACTTTTAAAATTCATCATTTTATCAAATAAAGACTGCATAGAAGAATTAGATCCTGCTGATGTAATTAGAACATCATCTGCAAAAAGTAGAATTTTTGATGTTGTATTTTCGTCTATTTCAAAACCCTCTGTCAGTACTGTTTCTAATCAAATTAGCCAAAGGCTCCATTACTAAAGTGAATAATAGTGGAGAAAGTGGACATCCTTGCTTTGTACCTTTAAGAATGGGTATTTTTTTGTGAAACATATGTTCCTACCTTAATATAAGCCAGCGTTCCTTTGTATAAATGCTCAATTAAATTTACAAATGCATCAGAGAAGTTTGTGCATTTCAGTAAGGTAAACAGATAGTCCCAACTTACTGAATCAAATGCTGAACCTATATCAAGACTAATAAGTGTTAAATCTTTCTTTTCCTATTTGCAAAATCAATTAATGTTAAAGTTCTTCTTATATTATCAAAAGTATTTCTATTTACAATGAAGCCCGCCTGATCTATATCTATAATGCCGGGATGATTGTCTTCAATCTATCAGCAAAAATACTCATAAACATTTTATAATCAACATTAAGTAATGAGATGGGTCGATATGAAGAACATCTAGTTGGATCTTTATTAGGTTTTAAAATTGGTGAAATAAATGTATATTGCCAAGATGGGGGGGGTTATTAACTCAGTTTGGGCCAAAATAAAAACCTTATGTATTAATGAATATGTAGTTTTAGAAAGGATTTTATATATCTCTGGTATAATACCATCATTACCTGGTGCTTTGTTTGATTTAAGCTTATTTATTTGTGTAATAACTTCTGTATATGAAATACTCTTGTCCAATAGTTTAATCTGTTGTTTATTGCTTTTATTCATGTTTGTGGTTATAAACTCCTTTATTTTATCTTTAGGTTCCATGTTAATGTTGTTATGGTTAATCTTGTGAAAGTGATTTCTAAATTCATCCAGTATTTCTGGTATACTAGAAACATTCTTCTTTTTCCTTAGAGAAAAGATTTCTTTGATATGGTTTTGTTTATTCAATCTTTTGTTTTATTTTTAAGTCTATGTAAGTATTTGGGGCTTATTGAATAAGACAACAACTTGTATTTCTAAAGTTATTTTAACTTTATGAGTTAAAATTTCTTTGTATTTCTCATTTAGTTTGTTTATTTCTTCAATAACTTTCTTGCCCATAATATTTTCTTTATTATTATGTTTATAAGAGTCTAATTTACTTTGAATATCTAACAATTCCTTATCCCAAGATTTCCTTTTATTATTATACCATCTGATACTTTGTCCATATAGATATGATTTAAGGCATCCCAAACATAGACAGTGGAGACTTCAGGAGTATTATTTATGTCTAGAAGATGTTGTACTTCTGAAAGTATATATTCTTTATAGCCTTTTAGCTGAGTTAAGTATGCTGGTATCCTTTTGATCTGAACATTATGAGTATTTTTTATCATGAATTCAAAAACAATTGAGTTATAATCAGATATAGGACATGAAATGATTTTGGAATTAATTAAATCTGTTACCATCTGGTTAGAAATAAAGACCCTATCTATTTTTGAATAAGTTTTGTATCTGTTAGAAAAAAAGGTGTATGGTAATGATTTTGAATCTATCTGATTATTAATATCATTCAAATGATAAGAATTAGCAAAATCATTTAAATGTTTTGCATTAGATGTAATTCTTCTTTTCCTTATAGTGGTAGTATCACTTTCATGTAGTATACAATTAAAATCACCAGCTAAAATAATATCCCCTATAGAGAATGATATGATCTTATCAATATGATGTTTCACTGTATTAATACCAATTCCAGGTATCCAATATACATTAATTAAAGTGTAAGTCTTCCCATTAATTTGTATTGTAACCATACAAAACATTCCTTTGTCATCCTGAAAAGACTTAATGGTTTTAGGAATGGGCATACTTTTATTCCATAAAATAGCCACTCCTTTTTTCTGAGTGTGCTCTGAACTAACCAATACTGTATACTTATTAGTGGCTAGTTTATCAATATCTTTTTCAAGAGATGGGTTTCTTGCAGGAAGACTAGATTGGCCTTGTGTAAATTAATGCATCTTATTAGGCTTGCCCTTTTACACGGATTATTCAATCCATTAATGTTTAAAGAAATTCCTTTTAAAGATGTCATTTGGCATTTTTAAAACTCAAGAATCTTATGATCGAAATAACAAATAACAAGATAAATAATGTTACATCTCCTCTTTTAGGTGTACCTTTAAATATAGCTGTATTTATTAAATCTCTTATGGGATTTTGTATAGGGTTCAATTTTGTTTGTAGTGACAATGAGTATATAAAATATATTGTGGATGTCAAAACTATATACATATAACAATGAACAAGTGAAAATAATGTAAGGATTAAACCTTGCATCCAGCCTGGAGTTGAAAACTCCAACTTAGAGTAGTATTTACTACTCAAGTTAACCCCCTACCCTAAGCAGCAGTACCTCAGCTACCACCTTATCAATTTAATACTAGTTATATTTAACTGAGGTTAACAGTTTTCAATTTAATTATCTATCAAGACAAAACTACACATTTGGTAAAACAGCATCATATAAACTAAAATAAACTTTTTTTTTTAAAACTGTTCATACTACTATATAGATCTATGTAATATATAACACTTGTATTCAAATAGCATTCAACTAATCTTGATGTTAGAAATCAAGAGGAGAGAAAATTAGGTTCTAACATTCATTTAAATCAAAAACTTTGGCTAATATGATTCAGACATTACATATATTAAGATGCATCTATTTTCTGTCATGTGAATACTATTAACAGCTTCCAAAAAAAAAAAAATCTTGAATTGTTTGTATATGAGCATTTACTTAAACTCATTATTGTCAATAGAGTAAAATATTGTATTCATAAAATTATTATAAATCATATTGCATAGTTATGCAAATTCTCAGAAACACTTGCATTATTAAAAAAAAAGCCATCACACACATACACACAGACACACACACACACACACACATACATACACACACACACACACACACATATATATATATATATATATATATATATATATATATATATATATATATATATATATATATATCTGATCTCACTGAGTTATGTCCTTGTTGAGCACTATCCTACTTGCTGTCCCTAGAATAAATCTGTCTGCTTTATAGAAAATAATGCACATCAAATACATTTTAGTAACCAGATTTTACAATCATGCTAACCTACTGCTTTAAAATATATCACATGACATTTCTTCCAGAATAGAATTATAAAATTGTTTATGCTTGTCAATCAGATGAATTAAATTAATTATAATAAAGTATATGTTTGGAACAGAAGTTTTTAACACAGATTATTATGCTGCTGTTAAGTAGATTTTCAAAAACATTTAAATAAATGTTTCATTTTCTATGCCTTCTAAAATAAGACATTTACTTACTACAAGAAACTACATCATTTAAACTCATTATAACTGACATTTTATGAATAGAGTATTTTTCCTGAATCTGTGGTATGTCAGTATGATAACTAGGTCAGAGGTTATACTAGCTGCTTTCAGTTTCTCTGTGAGAATTCTGTGAGTTGAAGCTTTTGAAGTAGTTCATGGACACTGTGCATGAGACAGCCCACATCCCAGATTGTCTCCCTTAACATTTTGGCAGGAAACTTATTAAAACTTGTGGCAAACATTCATTTTGTCAATAGAGTAAAATATTGTATTCATAGAAATTATTATAAATCATATTGGATAGTTATGCAGATTCTCAGAAACACTTGCATTATTATATAAAAAAAAAAAGCCATCACACACACACACACACACACACACACACACACACACACACACACACACACACACACACACACACACACACACACACACACACATATATATATCTGATCTCACTGAGTTGTGTATTTGTTGAGCACTATCCTACTTGCTGTCCCTAGAATAAATCTGTCTGCTTTATACAAAATAATGCACAGCAAACACATTTTAGTAACCAGATTTTACAATCATGCTAACCTACTGCTTTAAAATATATCACATGACATTTCTTCCAGAATAGAGTTATAAGATTATTTATGCTTGTCAATCAGATTAATTAAATGAGTTATAGTAAAGTATATGTTTGGAAACAAATTTTAACACAGATTATTATGCTGCTGTTAAGTAGATTTTCAAAAACATTTAAATAAATGTTTCATTTTCTATGCCTTCTAAAATAAGACATTTACTTACTACAAGAAACTACATCATTTAGACTCATTATAACTGGCATATTTTATGAATAGAGTATTTTTCTGAATCTGTGGTGTCAGTGTGATAACTATGTCAAAGGTTATACTAACTGCTTTCAGTTTCTCTGTGAGAATTCTGTGAGTTGAAGCTTTTGAAGTAGTTCATGGACACTGTGCATGAGACAGCCCACATCTCAGATTGTCTCTCTTAACATTTTGGTGGAAACTTATTAAAAACTAGTGACAAACATTCATTTAGTAGTGTAAATGCATGTAAACATGACAAAACCTTCACAATGTATTCCACAGACCATTACAGCCTCTTACTTCTTTTCAGAAAGAGAAACAAATTGAATCACAGCTTGCCATTAAATCTTCAGATATTTTGACTGGTTATGAAACAAAACATTATAACTGACATATTTTATGAATAGAGTATTTTCCTGAATCTGTGGTGTGTCAGTGTGATAACTATGTCAAAGGTTATACTAACTGCTTTCAGTTTCTGTGTGAGAATTCTGTGAGCTGAAGCTTCTGAAGTAACTCATGAACACTGTGCATGAGACAGCCCACATCTCAGATTGTCTCTCTTAACATTTTGGTGGAAACTTATTAAAAACTAGTGACAAACATTCATTTAGCAGTGTAAATGCATCTAAACATGACAAAACCTTCACAATGTATTCCACAGATCATTACAGCCTCTATGTAAGTGAAATTAAGCCCAAAATTACCAACAAGCAATAAAACTCAACATTCTTCTCCCAACTCAATTTTCATACAAATCCTATTATTCACTGTGCCCACACAATCAAAAGCATTTCTATATATTAATAAAGAAAAGAAAAGAGAGTAGAAAATAAAAGGGAGTGAGGCAGAAATAAAAAAATGTAAGAGAAAGCTGTAAGAAGTATATACAATGGAATGTTACTTACTGTTTATATTAATAGAGTTAAAAATAAAACATATTATTTACTCTTATTTAGTTCTGATTATTATTAGTTAAAGCATAACAGATTATTTACAAACAGGCATAAGCAGTATAATCAAGAAAGTATAATTAGAAATAGCATTTGAAGAACTTATAAAAACTTTTACAAGGAATAAATATGTTATTATTCTATTAATGATATTTTCATTACTGTTCTCTCCCTGCCCTCCCCCACCCTTTACCCACTACATAATCTAAATAGAATGTCATTGTTTAAACAAAGAAAATAATAAAAGGAGAAGGAAAAAAGGTAAAGATAAAAATGTATCAAATTACTAACCTTACTTTTCAGAAAGAGAAACAAATTGAATCACAGCTTGCCATTAAATCTTCAGGTATTTTGACTGGTTATGAAACAAAACATTTCTTTGCACATAGAGAATAACTTTGATTAAATCTTTTCCAAAATATTTGTGGCTTTCTGGAAATGCAGGAACTATATTCAAAAAGATTAATAATGAACTAAAATGATGAGAGAGAAAAAAACATATAACAAATCATTTGTTTTTTAGTCTCTTCTTCTTCTCTGAAGTCTTCCACGAAGCTTCAGTTGTCAATCTCTTTAATGAAGAACTAGCCCATTCCATTTCTTCTATTTTATCCAAAATCCTTTTTTCTTTGACAAACAGTAAAGCAGAGTCTAAATCATCGAAAACCTTAGGACCATCAGGAAGGAAGATTTTAAGCTTGGCAGGAAACAGAAGGTATGTTTTAAACTGTGCTTTTTTAAGCTCCCTTATTAGTGGCAGAAAAACGTTTCTTTTAGCTATTACCATGGAAGAATAGTCATTGTCAAAATGCACAGTTGTCTCATTAATCTTAACAGGAGCTTTAGCCCAAGCAGATTTAAGAACCATCTCTTTATCAAAAGATGATAGAAATCTAACTATAACTGATCTAGGATATTTTTTGTTAGAGTTAGTATTAGCTATAGATCTATGTGCTCTTTCGATACCAAAAGAGAATGCTTCTGGTAAGTCTAAAGTTTTAGGGAGCCAAGTTGTTAAAGAAGTAATATTGTTACCTTCAATATTTTCTGGCAGTCTAAAAATCCTAATGTTATTGCGCCTAGATCTATTTTCCAGGTCATCCAGCTTTGTTTGTAAATGTGTATTTTGTTTCAGCAGAAACTCAATGTTGATTTCCTCTTCTTGGATTCTATTTTCCATGTCATTCACAGCTTCTTCTATGCCTGTCATCTGGTTCTTCTGTTGTTGCAGGTCTGTATGTAACAGGTCTATTTGTTTTGTAGTTTTTTCTATGAAGGTGTCTATTTTAGTATCCATTTTATCAGTAAGTTGCTGGATTATAATTATCAGAGACTGAAGTTCTTTCTTGATGCTGGAGTCTTGAGAATTTGTCTTACTGGAACTCATTTCAGACTGATAAACTGACAGGAAAATTTCCACAGTGATTTCTGACAGGAATATTGTTTAGATTTCCTTTCTTTTTTAGATGTAGTTCAAGAACTATATAAAACAAACGTATTTAGAAAGAAAATTACTTCAAAAATTAATTTTTTAAGTAATTAATTCCTGTTAGTGTAATGAAATTGGTGGAGCTGAAGAAATCTGCTGCTATCCTGTGTTCATCCTTGGCCACGCCCCCGATGTTTATAGTTCTGATGTTTTCACAAACCTATCACCCAGCATATTCAACAGAAGAGGAAATGTATTTATACATGTAGATGTATGTGTGTGTGTGTATATATAGTTTTTTTTTATATATATATATATATATATATATATATATGTATATTTATACACACACACACACACACACACACACACACACACACACACACACACACACACACACACACACACACACATACATACATATGCATACATCTATAGATATATATGTCTACATATATATGTCTTCTTCTTCTTTCAGCTTTTCCTGGTTAGTGGTCACTACAGTGAATCACCTGTCCACTCATTATTGACAGTGGAGTTTTACAGTGTCAAGTTGCCAGCCCGTTGCCCAATCTTCCATGGAAAGCACACAGACGCACACACTCATGCCTAGGGCCAATTTAGAGTGTCCAATCCACTAACAACATGTCTTTGGGATGTGGGAGGAAACTGGAGCACCTGGAGGAAACCCATGTGACCACAGGGAGGACATGCAGACTCCACACAGAAGGCACCCTAGCCGAGGATCGAACCAGAGAACCTCCTGCTGTAAGGTGACAATGCTAACCGCTGCACCACCGTGGCCGCCGCACCACTGTGGCCGCCCAGTCTACATATATATGTATATATATATATATATATATATATATATATATATATATATAGATAGATAGATATATACATATACAGATATATATATATATATATATATAGATAGATAGATATATACATATACATATATATATTTATAGATATAAAAGAGAACATAACAAATACATATATGACCAAAGGCAACATTAATGGGGCCGAGGGGGCCCAAGCTAAGTACCTCTTGTAAGTATTGATATCACCCCCTCCCCCACAGCCAAACAAATCTGCCCTGCAACGCAATACCAAGACTTGCAAGTCTCATACCCAGGACCCTACACAACATAGCCACAAGAGGTTAACAGCAATCCATCCCACCTGTATGATGTCAGGATGGTATCAATAACATATCATGCAGTACAGTCTGGCTACCATAGGTAATGTACAATGTGGAAGCAATAAAACATTCCAAAGATACATATATATACACACACACAGATATATGCAGATACACACACACACACACACATATATATATATATATATATATATATATATATATATATATATATATATATATATATACATACATAGATATGTATAGGAAGATACATATTTAGAGGGTGCACAGCATACTGAGCAGCCAGTATTCCTACAGTTGCCACCTTTCAATGTGGACAGTATATGATTCACTCCTACAAAAGACAAGTTTTGCATGAAACATATACCCACAGATAAGTTAAAGGATATGACACCACACACAGGTTTGCATACATAAGAAATGTTTATTTGTGTACTATTACAGTTGTATATGCCATGTCATACAGCTGTTAGGTCTTTGAAATACATACTAACTGAGTAATGCAACTCTCAAGCAGATCATTTTATACAGTAATCCGAAAGCATAACATATGTTGCTGTCCAGGCCAAGGCCTTCAAGTAGTACAACAGGAAAGAAAGACTGGGTCAGACGATAACAATCAATCAACAGTAATTAATGCAGATGTATAGTTCAGCAGCCTCCAATTACACTCTGTACTCAACCTCTAGGAGGAAAAGAATTAAGTTGCCAAAATGAGGATGTAGCTGTTACATAATGCTTAACTGAAAACATCACTATCACACTGACAAACAGAACAGTCTGTATGACAGTAAGCACTAAGCCACCAATGTTCCCAAGATGAAATGTATGACAATGTACAGCCAAATACCTTAAAGCGTCTTACTACTGATATCCCTCACATGTTGCAACAGCTAGGTTATATATGGTGCATACCCCTCCCCCATAGACTGACTTACAGGGGGATATAACACTGTTACATACACTGACCTGTGGACTACAGAAGGGCACACATGTTTTGTCCAGCTGTAGCCCACACACACACACACACACACACACACACATATCTATATATACATATATATATATATATATATATATATATATATATATATATATACCCTATCCCACAGTATGTGTGTGGAGACCACAACAGCACTGAAATGATGGCAGGAATGGCAGTACAACATAATCACAGGCCACTACATAACCTCTTACTGCATGTCATATGGACAAAGCCTGGTATATAGGCGGAGAACAGAGGCTGGAACACAGGGCCATATTTGAAATAGTGTTATACACTGGGAAAGTTGCTTGTGTAACAGGATAGTCTGCAACATACCCTTAGTCAGGAATATGAAGTCAGAAACACAAATGGATGTAGCCATGTACTGATAGCACTCAACCGACACAATGCCAATGATATATCTGACACAAGACCCGTGTGATGGACAGACAAAACATAACAGGTAATCCTCTGGCCATCATGTGGATAGGCCAACAGTTGAGAGCTATGCAGACAAACTGCATTCCATGCTAAACTAGTATGTACACACAAACCCTGTAACACTGGTGGTGTACAATGCATATAACAACATTACTCACACTGTCTGTAGGTCTGGAACCTTATACAAATATGTAGCTGGCCTAGGTCTGCAAGTCCTCTTGTAAGAGGTATTGCCACCTGCTATCTGTAACACTGCTGCCCACACACAGGAAGGATGTCCTCCATACAGGAAAGGTAAAGGTACCACACCCACTTGATGTAGAAATTTATAGTAGTGGGTTGCCATGAAAGTGGTAATTGGAAGTACTACACAGCATGCTGCATGCAGGTAGCAAGTGGTGGACACTGATTAGTGCAGAAAAAACACATCCATCCAGCCATCCACACAGCAAACTATCCAGAAGACACATCATTCCCACAACATGTATGTGAAGCATATATGCATGTAACTGAATGTAGTACTTGGTCCATAATAATGGGATAGATGATGTGGAATGATTTATATGTGCCATCAGGTCTTGTAATGATGTCCAGCTGAACAACTGCTATGGTCAATAGTGTCTGTCCCTGTGGGTAGTGGGCCATACCTGTCAACTGTGCAGATCAGCACTGACTGACAAGATGTAAGCCATCATAGTGTGTGTTGTGTAATGCAAGACATGTATATTAGTGTGGCCAATAGCTGGTGGTGGAAGTAATGTCGTTATAATGGACACATGGGCTTCAGAGCTCACCACTTGCAGCACAGTCATGTTAATGTGTAATGTAGCATGCACAAATGCCATAGGTATGTAATAGGCTTACCTGAAATCTGTCCCTATATATATATATATATATATATATATATATATATATATATATAAAACCCTAATGTTAGGCTGTGTCCACATGTGGCACCTGTCTGTGCTGTAGCAAGGCAGAACAGTGCAACTGTGCAGGAAGGAGAGTTAGAGAGTGTGAACCTAATGTCTGAATGCACCCTATATATATATATATATATATATATATATATATATATATATATATATATATATATATGTATATGTATATATATGTATATGTATGTATATATATGTATATGTGTGTGTGTGTATGTGTGTATATATATATATATATATATATATATATATATATACACACACACAACTCATAAGATATATATACACATATATAGGAATATATATGTGTGTGTGTGTGTGTGTGTGTGTATACAAACACACACATGTATATAAATACATGTCTCCTACTTTTGCATGACAGTGCTGCATGATATGTGTGAGGGAACATCACACATATCAATACACACACACACACACACACACACACACACACACACACACACACACACATATATATATATATATATATATATATATATATATATATATATACAGCAGTAAGTGTATGCAAAATGGATGGTCATGTCAGGTGTGAACCCCATGTTGGGAACAAATTGCCCTTGTTTGTGAAGGTGGGATTGGTAATTTGGGAAAGGATAGCAGGTATATTTGTGGAGATGGTTTGAGCTGGAAGATAGGGAGGACAGCCTATAGTGGAGGTATATGACACATGTGGTGGGGAAACACCCTGGATGGGGAGTGTCATCTGTAATGTGTAAGCCCTTAAGCCCCCATATAGAAACAATGGGACCGAGGTCCCCACCCATGGGCAATCACAACATCAGCTTTACGGCCCTGAAGGTGCCTGGGCTGGTGGCTGTGCAGGAGGAGCATGCGGACCCTGTGAGTGTGTACTGAGGGCTTCAAGGTGCTGTAGCACATCCCTGAAGTCTCTGTGGAGCTCCCTATACACCAGACCCTGGACCTGACCTCGGGTGACAGGATCTTGTCTGTGTGTGCTCCATGGGGTGGGGGTGGACAGCATCCTCTGAGGTGGTTCCACCTGAAGATAATGCAGGACCAGTAGATGAGGAGGCCACAGGGTGGGTCCCACATGTGATGTGGCCTGGTAACATGGCCAGATGAGGTGGGAGAGGTGATTCTGCTAGCAACTCTTCCCCAAGCATGGTATTGTGTCATTGTTAACATATGTGGATAGTAATAGTCCACATATTCCCGGATCATGTCCAACAGCAAGCATAGATATCCCCAATACATAAAATAACAGATGTGCAGCAATCATACAGCAAACAGAACACATGCATATATGGAACCACAGTGGCTCTTGCAATGGCATGCAGGTGACATTGTCCGTAACAGGACACCAATGATAGTGTCCCCACAGGGATCATGTCTATAAACAAATAGCACAAAGTGTTGTACAATATGATATATGTCCCAATGGTAGGTATTCTGTAGACATACCTGTTGAGTTGTGTGAATAGATTGTTGTGGCAGATATGGTGGGGGGAAGACAGAGATGTGTATTAACAACTATGATAACGTTGCAGTATGAGGTTCTCAGACCTGTTTCCATCTTTGTCTTGCAGGCAATACGTCCAGGGAGAGGTTGCCCATTTATACAGCAGAGGAGAATGATGTCATCATCTCACACCTGGTACAGCACTACCAGGTGTTGATCGGCCAAACAGGCCATGATCAGTAGGAACGGACCGCCCTGTGGAACAATCTTGTCCACAGACTAAACGATGTTGGCCTACTGCAGTTATGAGTAGGTCCAGCATTGATGCACAGATCTGCTTCACCATGCCTGTCAGCGTGCTGCTGCAGTCAGGGGTACCAGCTTACAACAGGGGGGGGGGTCATGCCTCCAGCCCTCCGACACATATTGAGGAGCTCCTTGCCAGCCTCGGGGCACCTGCCCACCTGCACTCACAACACCTGGAGGAGAGCATAGTGGAGGTGGGTGCTACACACACAATGGCAGAGGAGCATGCTGGTAATGCCACAGGGCACATCAGTAGACCACTGTTGCATATTCATCTACATCTTTACAGTTAGATCATGCATATGTGAGATGAAATATATATAGTCTGTTGCTGCATAGTAGTAATAAACAGATGTGCATATTCTGTAGTATTGTGGGCTTGTACTGTTGATGTACTGTAATGCTGCACCCACCCTGTACCAATGCCACAGCTGTGGCTACTGACATCACATCTCTCACACACTTATGTAGGTCCCTCTGGTACATCTCCAGGGCAGCAGCCTGTAGCTGGTGAGTATGATGTTTGTTCAGGTTTGCCAATACACCGGTCATATTATGGCCATGGTATATTCCATGCACACATTTAACACACCTACCTATAATGCACGCTGTACATGTTCACGTATCGTTGCTGTTAACTGCACTGCATCACAGTGGTCACTATGATGGTGTATCTGAAGGGTATGACAGGCTCCTGCAATATAACTAACATCCTGTCATTGCAAAATGTGTGCGCAGAGATGAACATAACGGTGGGACAAATGGCCTACAGTAGGGACATGTGTGAAACTTCATCCTTATACAGTGCTACAACAGTGTATATACCAGTATTACAATGGCAACTATTACAGATCTACACTATGGCATATCACAGTACTGCAGTCCACAAATCGTACAACCTGCAATGTGGTCCTAACATGAGCAATGAATGTGTAATATGGAATCATACGTTAGGACAGCAAATATGGGGAATACATACCTTCACAAACACTGGAAGCATATGTGTGCAAAAATTCCAGATAAAATATAGTGAAAGCAGCTTTTGAGGTACTGACAGCATGCATTCTTCATGAGAATGCACCTTCCAGTAAGTCCCCAATGTCACACCAAGAAATGGTCTGCTGTCCAAGACATTTGGCCATCAAATGTGCCCACTTACCTGCAACAGAGGCAACCATGGCTTGCACACATCTTACATGCCATGGCATGGACCCCATACCCAACAAGTAGCACCCAGGAGTTGGACATGTAGCCATACCTCACCATTGCATATACCATGGCAAACAGTGCAGACAGTCATGTATGTGGCCAGGCTGTTTGGGACAGGAATAATGTAGGAAATAAACAGATGGCCATCCAAGACAGATGATGTCACATGTAGCAAACCGGTCATGTAGGCTGCCTAATAACATGCCACAACACTGAGGGAGTTGCAGGAATGTCTAGCAAGTACTAGCTGTGCAGTAGCCATGTCAGCAATTGCCTGGACTCTGCATACATGTGGCCCATGGGTTAGGGTAATCAGATGGGACAGTTGCACCACAGGAAACATCAGCCAGGCCTCTCTAAAAGTAGTGTATGCATAACAGAAAAGGTCCCGAAAAGGCATGCGTTGCAATGTGTACTGGTGTACCAAGACCACGTCAGAAACCTACAGACAGTATCAAGTAAGATACATGTGCTGCACAACCAACACCTCACCCCACCTCAGGCCCACCATCCCCATCTGTACCTTCCTGGTGCCAGTGTACACCTGTATGTTTGCCATTCATTAGCTGGGACTAGGCTGGTACACATGGTGTTGAGTGTTTGGGACACTGCAAAATGACACACATGTAGGTCATAGTTGTCAAGCATCTGCAAAAAGGCTGAAGGTGGGGAGGGGGTGTCATCATGAAAATGATGATAGGTGTATTGAGGCACAGGCGGGGTTGTCAGAGGCCAAAACTGCTCCATCGTTTGACATCCCCTTGTTATCCACCCCATCCCCGCACACAGTCGCAGTACTTATAGATACCCCATCACCAGTGGGCATAGCAGAGGGACAGATGGCGGTTGATGGCAGTGCACAGGACAGTGCATCTAGTGGTATTTATGCCTGCTGTGTCTGGACACAGCAGCCATAGCTGGATGTCCGACAAGGTACCACATAGGCAGATGTACAGGGGTGCTCGTTGGAGGGCTGCTGGTCATCGTGCTCCTGGCAGAAGTGCTACATCTGATACCACCAGAAAGCATGTTTCAGGCTGTCATGGAGGCGCAGGCATGTATGGAATGGTACACCAGACAGGGTCTGAGGCTGCAGAGGACTACTCTTTCAGCAGTAACTGACATCTGTGATCTTGCAGGTGGCCTCCGTTATTTTACAGAGGTCATGGATAGATGGTGGGGTGAGATGGTGGGACTCATCGACCGTGGATTGTCCGTGCTAGAGCATGTGGTGGGAGTGGTGCAATGTCCACGTGGATGTAGGCCAGCAACACCAACAGCTGGAGGTCGACGTGGATGCACAAGGACAAAATGCTGCTCCTGCAGTGGCAGTACCAGCCCCAGCACTGCAGGTGGATGCTGTCCACACCACACCACAGCAGGCCATGTGCACGTGGCCCTGGCCAGTCCCAGGATGGACCTGGTTTCAGCGGACATATGTCATCATCAGGGGAGAGTACCATATCATGGATTGTACCTGGATGTGCCCGTGGAACCCCTGGCAGGCACAGTTCTCGCATCCATGGCCGGAGGCGGTGAACTGCACACCTTGCCAGGTATGGTCTGCAGCTGTCCAACAAACACCTGTATAGGGCAGCCACATGGCAGAACTGTGTGCATTCATACTCGCACACAATACGAACTCACCTGGGGCAACCCCATACCTACACACACCACATCACCATGGCCATATAAGTTATTAAACCTCCTCACTCACACACATGGTGTCAAATATATGGCTCAGCTTAGGTTTCTGGAAAACCAACAACACACCCTGTGCATATGATGATACCTGTGCAACATCCCTGCCATCCATAATATCGATGCAGGGACAGGCTAATATGGTTCTGATGCATACTGTGACTGTACTACAGTGTGCCAATGTACTGCTGTGTAACATGTTGTCAGCAGTAAAGTTTAATGATTACATGTCAGGAAGTGTAGTTGTCCAGCCATGATGCATTATAGCTGCTATTAACACTGAGTGATCGTGGCCTCCATAATGTTATCCGTTTGTGTTGTAGGCATCCATGTGTCAGCAGGAGGATGGTCTGCTGTCATATCTCACAAGGGGTATGGCCCTGTGGTGACACCTTGGCTGTGCCATATCCTGCGTGCAGGAGAACACGTCACAGGTCTGTATAGCAGTTACTGCCTGTACCACATGGCCGATAGGTCTGGCGGTGATGTATACAGGTGAGTGCATGGTGGCTGCTGTTAGTAGCCCTTCTACAATGGACAATGGTAGTTGTACTGGGTGGTACACACCAAATGTTTGTGTATAACACACACAGAGGCTTTGGTGTTGATGCACTACACAGAGAATACTGTACACATGGATGTATGTACCTGTGCAAGGAACCCATTGTAGCCTATGTAAATCCACCAAGCCAGACTACGCACAACAACACATTGTGGAATAAGCAGTCTGCTAGTCTAATGTCATTGACAATGGAACCGGCAGGTTATATGTCCCCTTACCCAATGTAGTGCAATCCTCAACTCGGTAAACATATTTGTGCTGGAATGGGTGGCACACCCTTACCCTTTGGAGGGTGAGAGGTGCTGTAGAACCACATATAGTGTGATAGACAACTACCTAACCTGTTAACATAAACTGTGCAATATTACAGCCAGCTACGTGGGGGAGGACACTCAACAGTAACTGCAATGATGTTGTCTGTATCCACAACAGCCACACCCAGCTATATATACCAACCCCAGTATCGCTGCACACCTATACAGTGGGGAAGAGGCCATTTACACATATAACACTAGTTGTGATGGAATGTATGTCCACAGGATGACACATGTGAAATGGTAGCATATGCCAGGCAGTTCTTGGACAGATGACCCCCCTGGGACATGTATATTCTGCAAACTGAAGTAGATCCCTCCACATACACACACACACACACACACACACACACACACACACACACACACACACACACACACACACACACTCTTACTTGGCATCACTGGGAGTAGACCCCTACCTAGGTATATCATGCTACTGATGTGTGTGGCTTTAATTGCACACACCACATGGCTTTTAGGATGAGGTGTGTTCCAGGTTACATATTACATGCAGAACATCCCCAGGCATGTACAGTATGATAATGGGGGATGTAATGGTTGTTTATGGACAATACATAGTGTGACATACTGTAATATACGCATTGACAAACACATAACAGTCAGACACACATCTGAGAGACCTGGACTTATCAGTGCTAACTACCTTGTCAGTGTGACCATTGTGTTACAGGAAGGTTGCACACAGCACATGCATAACTGGGCTGGATAGTGCTATCAGTTACCTGGATGGTTGATGGTGACAGTGGTCACCATACAGTGGTACATGGGACATGTACTGGGGGTACCATGTTGTAATGACAGTATACCCAGCACCCACACCCCACTGTGGATATTGTATGCACTGAAACCCATGACATACCCACCATCACACATTGACCAGGACTGCAATACAACCCCATGTCCATCCTAAGAGGCTACTACAGGGATATGCATCTAATGCACCTGCCACAGGCATAGTAGGATGATGCATTGTCATGCCTCTCCTATGGTCAGCAACATCACTATCACTAATACTATGTGGCAATGCATATTGTAATAGGAGTATGTGGCCTTGGAATGCTGTACCCTACATATATACACACATGCACACATACACACACTTGCCAGAACTCAGTGGGTATCCCATGCCTATCAACCCATTTGTACAGCAGTGTTGTGCTGGTACTGCAAGGCCAAGGTAGCCCTTAGAGAAAAGAGTGTAACAAGGTACATGTAATGTCTGGTACAGCAGCAGCAATATCTAACTGTGGCAATGGTGGTGCGGTGGATGTGAAGGACCTCAGGGTATTCCCAATTGCAGGTCTACAAACACACAAACACTGATATTCTCAGTAATGCACATGTACACATTTGTCAATACTGGGGTGCATTGGTGCAGATATTCATAGGTGTGTACCAGGCTATTGTCCATGGAGAGATGGGAAGTGTAGGGGATGTGTGTACAGTGGTATCATGCCACCTTCCATGTGCCAGCAGGCCATCTATCAACAGACACTACTGGGGTGATCCTCAGAGTGAGAGTGACATGCATCAGCCACTCATCTGGGTGCCTCTTGCAGAGGGCCAGTAAGGTGCTCCATTTGACATGTATGCAACATGTATTACATAACATGGTTAGTGTCTGTCTTGTAGACCTGTACCCAAGCATGTTCTGTTGACTGTGGTAGTGTAGTTGAGTTATCCATGGCATGTGGTGCTTACAGGGTGTGGAGTCCTATCTGTGGCATTTATAACACAGCTGGGCAGACATGTCAGTGTCAGTCACGCATAGATTGCCTGTTCATAGGTTCATAGGTAGGTACTAGGCTATCGGCCCAAGGGCCTATGTAAGCCTAGCCAACAAGATTCCCAGGCTTACGCCACCCAAGAAAGTTATTTTCCTGTGCCACTGTCGAGCAGAGACACAGAAGTGATCCCTGGGGTATATTTCCTATTTCCCATTCACTCATCAACATTTTTCTTGAAGAGTGCTAATGAAGAACTTTGCTTGACATAGATGGGTAGCCTTTTCCAGAGTATGGGAAGTCTCTAAGACAGGAATCTATCCCTCCAGCATGTCCTATTTATTGTGGTGAAAAGGTTTAGGTCCCTAGAGCATGTAGCTTGGAGAGATTGGGATTTCTTTAGGTGTAGCATGTCCAACATCTCTGGGTTTGACATAGCTTTATATGTTAGGCAGAGATCACCTCGGAGTAGGCAATATGCTATGGAGTAAAGCTGGAGTTTTTTGAGGCAGTCAGTGTAGGGCATTTGTTTGAGGCCAGTAATCCTCTTTGAGAGGTACTTCTGTGGCCTTTCCAGCTGCTGCAGATGTCTTGTGAGGTACATTCCAAAAGGGGCATTGTACTCTATAATGGGTCTAATGAGTGTCGAGTAGAGGGGAACAATGACCTCTTTTTTCCTGGATGAAAACCCTTTTATGATGAGGTGTGCCATGTAGAAGGACTTCCTGACTACTGTGGTGATGTGACTATCAAAGGAGAGACTACTGTCCACCTGGGTCCCAAGGTCTCTTATCACACATTCGGTGTTAAGTAGATTGCTGCCTATGTGGTAGTTCATGGGTACAGAGTTTTTACCAAAGGGGATGACACTGCACTTTTTGGCATTGACCTTGAGGCCATGACTCTGACACCAGGCATCCGTCTCAGCGAGGCCCTTCTGTAGGATGTCCACATCATTTGGGGACTTGACTATGGCTCCTAGTTTGCAGTCATCTGCAAACTTTGTTAGCCAGAGGCCTTCTGTGTTAACCTGTACTTCAGAGAAGTAGATACCAAACAGGAGAGGTCCCAGGATGGAACCCTGTGGTACTCCACTTGTCACTGCTTTGAGGTCAGATTTGGAGTCTGCAACTTTTACAGTGTGGGTGCTGTCAGTGAGCCAGTTGGAAGCCCATCTTGTGACATAGGGATGCATACCTAGTTTAGTGAGTTTAGCTATAATTCCAGAATGGGGGATGGTGTCGAAAGCCTTGGCGAGGTCAAGATAGGCTGTGTGAACCACCTTACCCTCATCTATGGCTTTGGTGACTGCCACAAAGAAGTCGATCAAGTTCAGGAGTCATGATCTGCCTTTCACAAACACAAACTGGGTGGGATCCAGAGTTTGGAGGTTACCAATGTCTTTGTTTATGAGTTCCATGATACATTCCATGGCCTTGCAGACCAGACTCATCAGGCTAATAGGTCAATAGTTCCCGGTATAAGTGGTGGCTCCCCCTTTGTGGAGTGGGATAACTGTTCCTGTGCACCATTCAGTAGGCACAAAGCCTGATGCGAGGCTATTATTGGACATGGCGCTTAAGTGGGGAGCCAGTTCATTCGGAAGTTCATGTAAAACACAGCCTGGGATGTTGCCCGATCCCATGGATGCTTTGTTTTTGGCTTTAGAAAGTGCAGCTTTTACCTGCACAGTTGTTATTACAGGGACTCTGTATTCTTCCTGTATAGATATGGGCCTTTTAGTGGGTGGGGGGGGTAAAGTTAGCACTGAACCTATCTGCCAGGATGTTGGAAATATCAATTGGTTCTGTAATTTTCATGCCTTTGTGCTGTAACTCAGAGCAGATCTGGGTGTTGCCATCAAGATTCTTGACATAGCTATAGAATGCTTTGTGGTTGTCCTTAGAATAAGTGGCGATTTTATTTTTGTAGCTAGCTTTGGAGGATCTTATAAGGGATCTCAGCTTCTTACTGAGGGTGACCAGGGAGCTCCTCCACTCATGGGATTTTACTCTATTTTGCAACAGTTTTTTTCCTTTGTTGTACAGTTTGTTTATAGCAGGGGACCACCAGATTGGCTTCCTTTTTTTGGAGGATAGCATCTTGGTTCTGTTTGGGATAGCACAATCCATGCACTTGTGTAAGTAAGTATAGAGTGCATTTGTGTAGGATTCAACAGTTGTAACTGTATTGTCCATCTGCATGGGTGTCATGAAGTTCACCACTTCTGTCTTAAGAAGCATGAAGTTGGCTTTGGAGAAATGTTTTACCATGATTTCCTTAATGCGGTGGGGGCGGGATGTGGATATCAAGGGTGATTAACTTATAGTTGGATCGGACCAACGTGGAGTTGACTTCAGGTGTGGAACACCAGTCACTCATGCTGGTAATGACTAGGTCTAGGATATTGTTGCCCCTGGTGGGGGTGTAGATAAGTTGATCCAGAGCATTGGAGTTTATGAATTCCAGAAAGCGTTGAGCTAAGGAGTTAGTACATGAGTAGTTTTCCCAGTTAATGGGATAGTTGAAGTTACCCATTATTAGGGTGTCTGGTTGAACCCTAATCTTTTCCAGTACATCAAGAAAAGAGGAGTGGGAATCCTGAGGCATGGTGGAGGATCTGTAGCAAGATACAATTTGGATTGCAGTTTTGCCCATAGTTAGTTGCATTTGGATAACCTCGGATTCATTATGCTGAGAAACTAGCCTGAAGGTGTGGATATCCTTAATGAATATGGCCACACCTCCGCCTTTGGTGTTTTGGTCCAGGTTACATGGCCGAAAAGTGTGATATGAGCTATAGCCTGGTAGTGCAGGCGTGCTCTCTGGAGCCTTGAACCAGGTCTCAGTCACTCCACAGATATCTATGTTCTCCATTTTAAGGAGTGCCTCGAGTGAGTGCATTTTGAGATTTAGACTTCTAGCATTGAGTACCATTATCCTCAGATTTTGCTTGCCTGTTCCTGTTACTGTGGTGAATTTGTTATTTGAACTTTGCCTAAAAAAGGCAGTATAGGAGCAGCAAAAGCCTTAGTCAGTATCCGGAATCCCAGGGGCAACAGGTGCAAGCCATTTGTGGCAAAGCATCATGGTCTGTCGACCATGTCATCCCAAGCAGACAGATACTGGATCCCCTTAGAATAACACCAGAAGCTTAGCCAATTGTTGAAGTCAATCATTTTGTCCTTGTACTGTGGTATTGTTTGGGCGATGGCAGAATACTACTCAGGGCTAAGGTCATACCTGCTTGGGCTACAAGATCGGAGAGCTCTTCCATATCTCTTTTCATGTAGTCCAGGGAGGTATGTCTCAGGTCATTCACACCAACATGGACAATGACAGAATCATATTTTTACTTGTTGTGGAGTGACCTGAGTGCGTGGGTTATGTGGTGGATCCTGGCACCCAAAAGGCAGCTGACAGTAACTTTCTCCTTGTTTAGCCTGGTGAGTGGGACATCAGTGTGCCTGACTATAGAGTCACCTATAACTAGCATGTTGGGTACGTTGTTTTGCCTTATTGGCTGTGGTTGAATGGCACACTGAGTCTGTGGGCTATGTGTCATTTGGGTTGTGTTGGGGGATGGAGGTTGCTTGCGTTTCAGCTTTGGAGGTCTCTGTTGCTTAGACAGATTATTATTGAGAGCCTCTGCAAATGTTTTTGTGTTACTATGTCTGGGTTTTGGTGGTGTAGATTTAGTGAGATTATGTGATGAGTGTGGTGTGGTGCAAATGTTTACCTTCTTCTCATGACTGTCAAGTTCAGTCTTGGTTGGAGAGAGCTTTACCTCCAGTTTGGCTATATAAGTGCATCTCTCACAGATTGTAGTGTTGGGTGGTGGAAGGAGAGGGTTGTCTGTGTACATGAGGCAATTTCTACATTGCCTTAAGATGCCCAGATTCATCAGATAGACAGGAAAGAACACTGGGAGCTGCCTCATGGACATGCCTGAACAAAAAAACTATTTTCCTCTAGATAAGTGAGGAAAGTGAGTACAAGAGCTGTTTTTCTCTAAGCAAGTGAGAAAAGTAAGTACAAAAACTGTTTTCCTCTATGTAATGAGGAAGACTGAGTGCTATAATAATTAGTAGCTTATTTAGTGCTTACAAGTTCTGAACATGTGCTGAGCATGAATAAGAAAATTTAAGTGCTAAAACTAAGAATCTGTATCTGCACTAGACGAGTTACAGGACAAAAACAAGTGCAAATGCAGACTTTCAAATCAGAAAGTTGAGAGAGATGGAAGAGATTGCCCAAATGGCCAATAACTACAATTTCTGGGCCAGAACCACTCCTTATGTGGTAGACAGGTTACCTAGTGCTTACCACTCCCACTGATAAGCTAGGTGGCTTCCCTCCAACACAGAAAGGCTTGGGGGTTCAGAAGCTTACATACAGTCCTGGATACAGCAAATTTGTATCTGGAACACTAATTACAGGAAAGGTAGGATACAGGCTTACAGTTTTATTTTATACAGAAAATTAGCAAAAGCAGTAGTAAAAACAATTCACATGCAGTGCAAGCTAGCACACTTGAGTATTAGAACAAACACAGTTTAAAACATGCAATTAAATTAAAAACGACTAAAAGCAAGTGCAGAAAGAGTTTATTAGGTAGAATGTGTCAAAGAGATGGGACTGGGGAGTGTCCCAGATCAAATCTACAGTGGGGAGGGGGGGGGGCAACTGCAAAAGCCACCAGATTTAAACTACAAACCAAAATTAGGGAGGGTGGATACCTGGCATCTGCACATCTGTACAGAGGACTAACAGACAGTCTACAGTTATTTTACACATCAGATCATTATCCAGTAGGAAATATTTAATGAGACACAGCTCACACACCAGGAACACGACAGTCCATCTTTTCATGCAGGGGTGTTTGTTTCCAGTACTACAATTAGCAATCTACTCTTACTTAGGAAAGCATGTTCAACAGTAGTAACATAATGATACATTCATGCCAGTGTGACTGCATATAACCTGGGATACTACCCATGTATGTAACACATTCACATGGATAAGAGTGTTGTACAAACCATATATACCCAAATGTCCCAGACAGTAGACTCACACGCTTTGCTACTGTAATGACAGCACATAGACGCATGCTATGTACATGGCATTACATACACTTATTACAGATGTTATTACCCTGCTATGTTATCAGACTGGAATGTGAGCACTAGTTACTGGGGCTGAGCCATGCTTAGCATGTGTCAGCATTGCTGCAATATTATAGCTAAGCACATTTGCGCACTGATAAGCGAAGCCTATACGGTGTAAGCACCTGTACGTTTAACCATATGTTAGCACCACTTAGCTTCACACAAACCCATGCAAATGCACTTAAAGCTGCTCAAAACTGCCTTAACCAGTCTGTAGTCAACAGCCCTTGTTCTGCCCAGCAACAAAATAAACAGCCCTTGCAGGTCTTGAATCGAGGACCCTGTACACTATAGTCACGGCAGTTAACCACTACTCAATGACAGCTGTGAAGACACTTGTTGTTTTTAAATAAATCTATCAGTACACATATTGAATAGTATTGAACAATTGCTGTGACTTCTACAATTGTGTAGTACTTGTTAGTGATATTACTGTTGCATCACATATGTTGTTATATCTCTATATACACATATCAGATAAATACAGTGTGATACATCTGGGAAGGTATACACAACAGTAATGTTTACACATGACAAGGATATGGATATATATCTCTACATTATGGAGTTGCATCATGTGGTGCCATCTTTAAACTGCTTAACTCAAACCACTCACTCCACAGCTCCTCTGTTTGTTATTCACACCAATACTCAGAAGCAGATATCACAGAATGAGATCCTGTACCAGAGGTGGGTCGATCATCTCTCCAGATGCAGGGTTTTAAACATAATTACCTCCTAACAAAGCATGGTACCATCTCATCCACTTCTATGTTGTTCAGCCAGGAAGAGCAGACACCATGATGTATTGGTCCATCACCATCTGAGAACACAGAACAAACAGTATTACTTCTGTACAAGTCATTATAGAAAAGGAACAAGCAATAATAAATGCACATGCACAAGCAAATAATATCTGTTAAACATCAGTATTTATTTCTTCAAAAAGTCAGCAGGAAATCCTAATTTCAATGTTATCTACTACAAAAGCAAATAATGAAATACCTTGATTGTGTTGTACTTCAGGCATTACACTCATAAGATATTCTAACAACCTAATGGACATTTCAAAGGATAGAACGAGTTGAACTTTGGCATCATATTATGAGCTTCTCCTTTAGCTTCCTTAACTTCAGCCCATAACTGAACTCTGGAATCACCCTGCTGGTCGTGAAAGAACACCGGCAGCTAGATACAAGCAAAGGACCAGAGCGATCCTCTCCCTGAACCACCCTATCTTTACAGACTAAAGGACTACTGAAATTATGTGCAAAATACTGATAAACTGCTAGTGCAGAAACCTTTTACATACCCCTACTAGGTGGTGAGGGTATGCTCTGCATCTGGTGTTGCAGCATCCAATTCTTCCCAAAGTCTGACTACTTTCTGGCCCATTTCAGCCTTCTCCCTGTATTACTAGCCCCTCTTTTAGTTCTTTTCTCTGTTTATGAATGCACTATATTTCTTTTTATCTCCATTTTTACCTACCCTGCATCTTGCTTGTTGCTTAGAGACTTTATACTGCTGCTGGCCACTAGATGGCAGCCTTTACCTATTATTAACTCTCTCCTTTGGTACAGCATCTTTCCTACTCTCACTAGTGCTGATTTTTTCCCTATATCTCCTGCTTCCCTACTCACTTACAACTGCTCTCTGCATTTTCTGTCGTTTCTTCTACTCCCTATGTGCTTTCTCCACCCTATGCATATTCCCTGCATTTTCTGATTGTCCCTATCCCCACTCTTAGATGTCTCTTCCCGCTCTGTTTGCCCTGTGGGCTCACTCCGCTCTCCTACCCTGCCCCCAATTCCCACCAGCCCCCAGTGGTCGTAAACTTATACTAATACACCACACCCTTCCTCCTACCACAGCCAATCAATAGTTCTCCCTCCTCTTGCCTATTAAACCACACCCCTCTACTTGTTTCCCATAAAACTTCCCTTCCACTTCAAGTGCCATCACCTTTGACACATAATTACTGTGCCTTACTAGGTTACCTACACCTTTAAATATCTGCTAAAATATTTTACCATGCCTTAATCTACTACCACAGTTCAATTCAAGCTGTTACTTATCACTACTCTTCTATCTTCTTTAGCCACTACCAACATCTTAACATCCTTTGAACATTCTCTATACCTCAAACCTTACTACACTCTCAAACTACACTAATACTAAACACCAACTTCACTCACATAAACATAATCTCTGTTCCTAGCTACCTAGCTGCAAATTACCACAGACTGTCCCACATCAAGTACAATAGTCCACAAACTAGGAAAGCTCTATACCTTATCTGCAATTTTTATAATCCTTGGTTTAGACAAAAAAACAATTCACTACTAGATGGCGACATCCACCCAAATCCTGGCCCAGCAAACACAGTTATAATTAATCACCCTGACCCCTATCCCCCTATCTCTCCTGCAAATTCCAAACTCACAAACTCATTATATATTGCACATCTCAATATATGTAGTAGTAACAACCAAGAAATTGAGATGAAGGCAATGAATAAAACCAATAACCAAAAGAAATTGCCTAGGCACCACAATGAGCTCCAGCTGAACCCAAGAGAAACCATTTATTGAAAAACAAAATAAAAATAGCGTCAAAATATAATCCAATTTGCGAAAATCTGAAAATCTTCACAGTAACAACAAACTTACTCACCTCCATGCTCTACTGGATGAGCAATCCTTTGACATACCTTGCCTTTCAGAGACATGCCTAAAACCCTATACTCAGGACATTGAAATTACCCCACCAGGATGCAATATAATAAGGTTACACAGCAGAAATAAGAAGGGTTGGGGAGTAGCTATCCTCTTTAAAAAAACAGCCTACAAGTTACCTCCCTAGAGTATAAACCACCCCCTGAGAGCAATGCTGAAATCCTTGCTTCCAAACTTCAGCTAAACTCTACTAAATCCATTTACATCATATGTATCTACTTACCCCCTGAGAATAATATCAGTATACTTGAGGATATCCTCAGCTCCCTATCACCACACTTCCCACAAGAAACTGTAATACTAGGAGATTTCAATATTGACTGGAAGTGCATCAGTAATGAAAATTCTACTTCTCTCATCAACCTCCAGGGTTTCTCTCAATTAATTTCCTCCCCAACTAGAATTAACAAACCAAGTAAAAAGGAAAGTATCTTAGACTGGATTCTTAGAAATAAACAACACCTTACTTATAAGGTAGGACTTCTCCCAGATAATATTAGTGACCACTCATTAACCTACTTAATCAGGCAAAAAAAAACATTTTCCTCACAAAGCCACATATAAAACAATAAGGTCAATTAAACACTTCAACCCTGAACTATTCCATAATGAACTAGGTGCATGCAATTGGTCCCCCTTAAAAAGCCTCCCACTTGAAGAGGCTGTTGAATACTTTAATACTAAATTCTTAACCATCCTTGACCAGCATGCTCCAAAACAAACTCTAAGAATTAGGTCTAAGCCAGCCCCTTGGCTCTCCACAGGCACCAGACAGAAAATGTTACTCAGAAACAAAGCCTGGAACACATGGAGAACCACCAAAAATGACTCGGATCATCTGACATTTAGACAGCTTAGAAATGTCACAAAAAAAGCTTTAATCTCCGATAAAAAACATTTTTATACAGAAATGCAACAAAAACACCAGAATAATCCACAAGAGTTCTGGGCAAGCATCAATAGAGTGCTTCACCCAGGTCAATCCACAACACCAACCCCACTAGGTAGTACACAGGAAAACCCCAAAAAGCTGCAAATTCCTTTAACACCTTCTTTACAGAAGCCATTAAATCTCTAGCAAACCATCTATCTCCTGATAGCTCTACCCTTCCTGCCACCTATACTAGCTCTCCCTCTACATTTCAAATGCAACCCATCCTAACACACTACATTTGCAAACTCTGACTTAAACTAATACCTTGCACTCCATCAGCTGACCAACTACCTGCAGAATACCTGCAGAAAGCAGCTAAAGCAATAGCCTATCCTATAGCCATCCTTATCAACAGAACCATTAGGGAGGGGATAATACCAGTAATCTGAAAAATCTCTCACATTATCCCCCTTCACAAAGGTGGGAGCTCTAATGAACACTCTATCGACCAATAGCCCTACTTCCCCCCTTAGCAAAAATTATGGAAAAATGCATGCATAATCAACTTCTCTACCATCTAACTAAAATTACCTGCTTGCTGAGTGCCAACATGGCTTTAGGCCATTCCACAGCACTACAACCACCCTCCTATCCTTCTCTAACACCATCAACAAAAATAAAAATAGCAATATTCTTACCTCTGCTCTAGTTATCGATCTTTCAAAAGCTTTTGATATGGTTAATCACCAATTGCTCCTAAATATTCTCAAATCTCTTTCTCTTGACACTCAGGCTATAAAATGGTTCAGTTCCTACCTCAACAATAGGCAGTAAGCAGTGCTCTGGGTGAATCACCTATCTTCTCATCTGCATGTTACACTAGGTGTACCTCCGGGCTCTCTTTTAGGCCCTCTCCTTTTCTCAATTTTCATCAATGATTTACAATTAGCAATCCCTCAGGCTACCTCTATACAATATGCAGATGACTCAACAATAATATGCTCTGCCAATTCCTCATCTGAACTGCAATTAAAACACAAACATTATTTAGCAAAGTAGAAACATGGTTTCTGCAATGATGCCTCCTCTTGAATCCAAAAAAAAATTAAGCTCCTACTTTTCACTCCTACCCACAAGTCCACACAAATAGATTTTACACATACATCTAACAATGGCACACTCATAACACCTGACTTAGCTACCAAACTCTTAGGCGTTACTATTGACAACCACCTCACTTTTGATACACAAATAAACAATACAGTAAAAACAGTCAACAAAAAAATGGGTTCCCTCTACAGGATTAGACCTTTCCTTACTCCACCTGCCAGATCCACTATTGCCCCCTCCCACCTAATATCTACACTTCTCTATGCTTCTCCTATCTATACTAACCTGTCGAAGAATAATCTTCTAAGACTTGCTAAAATCTACAACAACATTGCCAGATTTGCCACTGGAAATCCCTTCCGAACCCATCACTGTCAGAATCTACAACATCTAGGTTGGCTGGAACTCCAAAATCAGCTTATGTTTAACCAACTTACAATTATCCATAAGACCCTGTACCAGCCTCATAATACTCCAGCACTATCTTCCCTTGTCACTCCCTACAAAAACCTGAACACCTTGCGCTCCTCTAATAAACAACTAGTTAGTATAAGCAAATCCAAAAACCTGGCTAGTGACTCTCTCTTTTCAAATACAGCTGGGAGACACTGGAGCCTTCTTCCTAGTGATCTAACATCACTTTCCTCCCGTACTATCTTCAAACAAAAGCTCAAAATCTATCTTAAATCACACTGGCTCTGTCCTTCTTGTAACACTGACTAACCTTTACTGTAACTGCTATGCTTTCTCTCTTTTCTTCTTCTTCCGTTCTACCTTTCACTCCTTGTTACTTATTTCTGAAGAAATTAGAATGCAAGCTAAGTAATCAAGTTAAAATGTTTATTCTTTTGAAGAGTTTTAACCATATACTATCTTAAATCACTTTAACTTGCTCTGTAAGTATAAATGATCTGAAAGAATGTGCGAACAGTGAAGTGACCAATATTATCTGTAATCCTCTGTTCAATATTACACGTATGTTGTTGTATATTATATATATATATATATATATATATAAATAAATCCCCTAATCACTCCCAGTCACTGACTGCCGGTAGGGGCTGCTTTCCAACCAGCAAGTGAGCCGTCAAGTGTTTGACAAATCAAATGGTCAAAAGCAAGATAAAGTTGTATTCCATCCAGGTACGAAATAAAGTAAAACCGTGCCACATCCACTGAGATGGTACTGTGCCGTTGTAGCTTTCAAACCAAAACTCTGCTGAACTTGTACTGAACAAAATACATCCACTGAGATGGTACTGTGCCGTTGTAGCTTTCAAACCAAAACTCTGCTGAACTTGTACTGAACAAAATACGTTGTGAATCCAATCCCAAAATTATCGTAAACACAGAACTATATAAAAAACCTTTTTATTGTGTGAGCGCTTTCACGGTACACTGGACCGCTTCATCAGACAAACAACAAAGTATACTCTTCAAACATAAATACCAAGTGTTAGGCAATCACATGGTTGACAGAACCTATCACTAAAAGCTAAATTCAAATTTTAAATCTAGTACTTCCCCGTTTCCCCTTGACTCTCAGAAAATTGTATATGTCACTCAATAGTGTGGGCGGGGGAATCAGATTGCCGTAAATACTAGGTTAAATTAAACTAAGAACTGAGAGCTAAAAACAATTTCTTCCCATTGTATAGTGTGGTTAAAATCTTGTTAAAATCACCAACTAGATATCCGATTAATTAAACAGCCCTTCTAATAAATATTGTGGTTGTAAAACCTATATTTATAAGGGTTGCATACTGGATAAACACTCAATATATCTTCTAAAATTGTCAGTCATCTAGCGATCAAACTTCACAAGGCATATATCTATACGAAGCATAAAATCATGTTCCTAGCGTATATATGGTCCTACGAAAATAATGATGCTGATGTACTTCCCATAACTTAATAAATAAATACACTAACACGAGTGACGGGATGTGCAAAGAGAAACCCTTTGCACACATATGTAGACCGCTGTGACTTGTAAACAAAAGGTTATGTCTATGTCTGTTGACTATAAAATGTGTTATGGGTACACGTACTGCTCTGACAGGTCCAGCGGATGGAAAGAATCATGCTAGCGAATGGTCGCAGGGGGAAAGTGGAGATGGAAGTCTGTCTGTATGCATGAGAGAGTAAGGAGGTGTGTGACAAATGGGTCAAGATGAAATGGTGACAACTATCGTAAGCTTCTACTCTTGAGATGGGGTTTGAGTGAGACAGTATCATTAAGACCCAAACTCCTGTGTGCTCCCAGTCTCAATATCCAGCGCAGCTCAGCCTCTTCTGTTCTGGTGCATATATCTCCCATTCGTATCGATGATGTTTCTATATGTAGAACTTGAAACAAGAAGCGATGATTTGGTCCCCTACGACCATTTGCTAGCATGATTCTTTCTATCCGCTGGACCTGTCAGAGCAGTACGTGTACCCATAACACATTTTATAGTCAACAGACATAGACATAACCTTTTGTTTACAAGTCACAGCGGTCTACACATGTGTGCAAAGGGTTTCTCTTTGCACATCTCATCACTCGTGTTAGTGTATTTATTAAGATATGGGAAGTACATCAGCATCATTATTTTCGTAGGACCATACATACGCTAGGAACATGATTTTATGCCTCGTATAGATATATGCCTTGTGAAGTTTGATCGCTAGATGACTGACAATTTTAGAAGATATATTGAGTGTATATCCAGTATGCAACCCTTATAAATATAGGTTTTACAACCACAATATTTATTAGAAGGGCTGTTTAATTAATCGGATATCTAGTTGGTGATTTTAACAAGATTTTAACCACACTATACAATGGGAAGAAATTGTTTTTAGCTCTCAGTTCTTAGTTTAATTTAACCTAGTATTTACGGCAATCTGATTCCCCCGCCCACACTATTGAGTGACATATACAATTTTCTGAGAGTCAAGGGGAAACGGGGAAGTACTAGATTTAAAATTTGAATTTAGCTTTTAGTGATAGGTTCTGTCAACCATGTGATTGCCTAACACTTGGTATTTATGTTTGAAGAGTATACTTTGTTGTTTGTCTGATGAAGCGGTCCAGTGTACCGTGAAAGCGCTCACACAATAAAAAGGTTCTTTATATAGTTCTGTGTTTACGATAACTTTGGGATTGGATTCACAATGTATTTTGTTCAGTACATAAAGC
>NC_056746.1:1075904885-1076037385 GCF_019279795.1 Protopterus annectens
TCATGTGGGCATTATCATGAATGCGTGTGCTGGCTGCCCTGTAAGCTATCACGACTCGCACATCTGGCATTCTTCACAGCTGTATCAGTGGTTTTCCAGGGGGGGGGGCATCCTGTATGGCTATTTAGTTGGGGATGCTGGCTAAGCACTGGAGCTGTGGATGATGACACCCATCAGAAATGCACACACACCCATACAAGAACACCATAATGAGGCACATGCACAAACCAGGATCATCATTGAGTATGGGATGCTCAAGTCATGGTTCCGCTGCCTTGACATATCCGCTGGAGCATTGCAGTACTCTCCAGCCACATGTGCACACATGGTCATAGTATGTGCCATGCTACACAATACGATCCTGTGGAAACAGCTGGAACAGGAACAAAATGAGGAAGGGTCACACAACCCCCCACAATTGCTAAGGCCTCCACAGGCACAGAGTGACTCAGTGGAGGAACATCCTGAGCCTGCCCCTGTAGGCAGACAGAGGTGTTCCCAGTATGCCCTGGCTTTGGCAATGAGACAACGCATAGCACATACTCTGACACTGTAGGGCCCCAGGGACTGATCTCTCTCTCTCTGACTCGCACATACATTAAAACGGATGCCAAACAGCACACCACCTATACCTGACCATGTATAGGCAGTGTATAGTGTATATCCAACATAGTCAGCCCTCAAGCACCACCCTCACAACTGCTGCAGGCACAAGGTAAGCCAGTCTCTATAACAAATTAAAATAATGGGACGGACTTTTATGATTGCATATCTATGGTATTGATCAAGCATGTAAGGGGATGATTTGGCTAACTGGGATAGCAGCAGACAACTGACAGCTCTGTGGGACAGCAGGATGTGTACCCCCAGTACTGCCCTACCCACACCATGTAGTACCACCCTAGTTGACAAATACCACTACAGTAGTAGATGTGGCGAGCCAAATAACTGGGGGGGATCATAGGTCACATGCATGTATGTCAAAGTGGGGGTCCCATACCTACCACCATCCCCACACAGCAGATCAGCTGTAGAAAACCATACAAAAATGCCTGACAAAGGCCCCCACATGGCAACACCCATGAAATCCCCACTCACAGACTTTTACACAGTGATATCACAGCAGGTCTGGCAGTGGCAGTATGGCTTTGAAAGGTAAGAAGTCTGAAACTACAAATGTGTATGGCAGAACAAGCTGACCTGTGGTTGATACTGTTATGCATGTAGTCTGAAAGATAGGGCACACCACCATGCTACATAGGACCAAAATGTTAAGCAAATATCAGCAGTGTGTGTAGATTTGTAACATGTACAGTCGTGTCACCGCCCCCCATAGTCCCATAGAAATACAGTAACATGTTCCTAGACTTAAGCAGCATCTAGCTGTCACCCAGACTGATGGCACAATAGTAAAAGAAAGCAATTGTCAGTAACAACCACAGTCAACTTACTGGTGCCATTCCAGGGGTGTCTCCTGCTGGCAGCATGGGAAGATATAATCATCAGAATGCACTGCCCTGTTACAGATGGCCTGCATCTGTCACACCTGGCCTACAGGCCTCTGGCAAATGCCTATGCCTCACCCACAGTGCCCTTTAGGGAGTGTCTTGGGGCCACAACACCAACATAACACAGTCCACAAAATGCAAAGAAAGGCCATGCTGACAACTGCAAAGAGCAAACCTGCCTGCCTCAGGAAGCCAGAAATCAGGACAAAGCCATGAATAATGGAGTGATGAAGATCCAAAGAGAAGGACACCTGTGAAATACTGCTCTAATAATGTTATAAAGTTGATAGAATGATTTGTAGTAGCATGGAATGTCTGATGGGTACGAAGTCTGAAACCGCAATGTCAACTGTCAGTAATATCTGACTTCAACCCTGAGTGACTTGCAAAACACCTGCATTGGAAAACCACTCTTGTTTGGGTTACCAATAAGATATATGAGTCATGGATGTGGACATTCTGTAATACTCCATACAGTCGACAGGTAGGGCTTGGAGTGTAAACATGTGAATGCACCCACTGCAGGCAGGCCTACCCTGGAAGATGGTGACATGTCTGCACCCACAGAACCCTGGGCCACAGCCATGGGGAGTAACACACCCCTCCCTGATCACTCATCCTATGCAACATCATGACCCCAACATGTGGCCATCCAAGCAAAATGAGGTGGGCCATACATATATGTGTGACAAACACACACTTCCAGGCTGGTAAAACAGTCTGACACACACACGACCCTCCAAGTGCAGTCAACCATTGAGGAGAGCCCAGTGCAAAGTACTGGTAGCTATAGCCAAACATATCTGCCCAGGACACCCCCCCCACATATTCTATCCCCTACAAATATATCTGGAGTCTGCCTGTCACCGTGATCCTGTCTTATATTACCCAACTGTGGACTGGAAATCACACCAGGCCAGAAGATAAATGCACAGAGATTCCACCATTGTAATATATCCCCAAGGTGCTGGACCATTTCCTCAGCACCAGCAGTCAATTGCTTGTAAGCACACTGCTCAGCAGGCTGGATAGTGCAAGAATGCGTAGCATTTGGCCCATAAACCTTGTGTGTGCATCATCCATCCTGTATTCCTCTGGTAAATCACTGTGATGATTTGAGGAGGTATGTCACCAGGTACTGAAACAGAACAAGACAGTGTCAAATGACATATAGGTTCATAGGTTCATACTACCCTAGGGCCCTAGGGCATTTATAAGCCTAGCCAGAGTGTGTTTGGCTTTTGCCACCCATTTTAAATTAATTTTGCTATGCCCTTTTTCGAGGTTAGTATACTGTGCCTCTGTCTAACAGTGACACAGAAGTGATACCCGGGGTAAACCTATGATCTCCCATCCACTCATCAAGATTCCTCTTGAAGAGAGTCAATGAGGGACTCTGCCTAACCTGGACTGGGATTTTATTCCAGAGTGAAGGGAGCCTTTGGGTTATGAATCTGTCCCTCCAGCATGTCCTATTTATTTCAGTGCTGAGGTTCAAGTCTCTCAAGCACGTAGCTCAATGGGATTTGGATTTTCGGAGGTGCAGCATGTTCATTAATTCTGGGTTGGACATGGCTTTATACGTCAGGCACAGATCGCCTCTGAGCAGGTGGTATGCCACTGAGTAGAGCTGGAGTATCTTTAACCGGGCAGCATATGGCATCTGTTTGAGCCCTTTGATCCTCTTGGTGAGGTACTTTTGGGGTCTTTCCAGTTGCTGCAGGTGTCTGGTAAGGTACATCCCAAAAGGGGCATTGTACTCAACTATGGGCCTGATGAGGGATGAGTAAAGAGGCACGATGACCTCCCCTGAGCTAGATGTGAATCCCTTCCTGATTAGGTGGGCTATATAAAATGTTTTTCTAACCACTTTGGCCACGTGGTTGTCAAATGAGAGATTGCTATCAACTTGGGTCCCCAGGTCCCTAATTACTTCTTCTGTACTTAATGAATTACCACCTATGTGGTAATTTGTGGGCACTTGTTTTTGCCAAAGGGGATGACTATATACTTTTTGGCATTTAGCTTGAGGCCATGGCTCTGGCACCAGTTGTCTGTTTCTATGAGGCCCTTTGGGAGGATGCTTATGTCGGCTGGAGAGTCGATTATGGTGTCCAGTTTGCAGTCATCTGCGAACTTGGTCAGCCACAATCCTTCCATGTTGGCCTGTACCTCTGAGAAATATATACCGAACAAGAGAGGTCCCAGGACTGAGCCTTGTGGGACACCACTTGTAACTGGTTTGGAGTCTGACATGGCTCCAGCAATTCTAACCATGTGGGTTCTGTCCTTGAGCCAGTTTGCAACCCATCTAGTGACATAGGGGTTTATATTTAAGCTGGTGAGCTTATCGATAATGCCCGAGTGGGGTATTGTATCGAAGGCTTTTGCGAGGTCCAGGTAGGCTGTGTGGACCACCTTCCCCTCGTCAATGGCCTTGGTGACTGTTTCAAAGAAATTGACCAGGTTTAAGAGGCAGGATCTGCCCTTAACAAAGCCGAACTGGGTAGGATCCAGTGTCTGTAGGTCCCCAATATCTTTATTTATGAGGTCCATGATGATCCTTTCCATAGCTTTGCAGACCAAGCTAGTCAGGCTTATGGGCGATAGTTTCCAGAATCCGTTAAGGCACCACCTTTGTAGAGAGGGCCCACTGTTGCTGTACGCCACTCTTTGGGTACATATCCTGTAGTAAGGCTGAGATTGAACAGTAGTTTTATGTTTGAGTTTAGCTCTTCTTGGAGTTCATGCAGGACGCAGCCCGGGACACCGTCTGGTCCCATTGATGCTGTGTTTTTTGCTTTGGAGAGGGCGGCTCTTACCTGAGCATCTGAGATGTCAGGGGTCAGCACTCTGCTGGGATAGATATTTGCCCTTTGGTGGGGAGTTTGCGCTGAACCTGTCAGCTAGGATGTTGGCAATGTCTGTGGATTTGATGTATTTTTTGTCATTTTGGACTAATTCTGAGCATATCTGGGAATTCCCACCCAGGTTCCTAACATAACTAAAGAAAGCCTTGTGATTATCCTTAGTGTCCTGTGCAATTTTTCTCTCGAAGCTGGCCTTAGACGATTTTATGAGTGCCCGTAGTTTTTTGCTAATACTGATCAGAGTTGCCTTCCCTTTTTGGGATTTTGCTCTATCATGTAGCAGCTTCCTCCTTCTATTGTAGAGTATGTTTATGGCTGGGGTCCACCAGACAGGACGTCTGCCTTTGGAGGATTGGGTCTTGGTTTTATTTGGGATTGCATGATCCATGCATTCCTGAAGGTGTTCATAGAATGCATTTTTAAAGGATTCTGTGGTCTGGGCCGTATTTTCCACAGGCTCGGGGGCTTTGAAGGATTCCACCTCGGTTTTGAGGAGTGTGAAATTTGCTTTAGAGAAGTTTTTCACTGTGGTTTTCTGGGCAGGGGGTGGGGTCGGGATGTGAATATCCAGTGAGATTAGTTTATGGTCTGATCTTACCAGCGAGGGATACACTTCTGGTCTGGAGCATAGAGTCCCCATGTTGGTGATGATCAGGTCCAGTATGTTTTCCCCTCTTGTGGGAGTGGTAACAAGTTGTTCCATAGCATTTGAGTTTATAAATTCTAGGAACCTTTGGGCTAGGGTGTTGGAGCTAGAGTAATGCTCCCAGTCTATGTCTGGGTAGTTGAAGTCGCCCAGTATAATGGTGTTTGGAGAGACCTTCATATTTTCCAGTGTTCTCAGGAAGGCCGAGTGGGGTTCCTGGGTTTGGGAGGGTGGTCTGTAGCAGGCTATAAACTGGAAGGCAGTTTTACCCACTGTTAGTTGCACATGGATAGTCTCTGATGCTTCGTGCTGTGCCACCAACCTGGAGGTGTGGGTATCTTTGAGGAATATTGATACTCCCCCTCCTTTTGTGGTTCGGTCCAAGTTTTGGGGCCGAAAAGCATGGTATGAGGTATAACCTCGTAGTGCTGGGGTGCTCTCAGGAGCCTTGAACCAGGTTTCTGTTACTGCACAGATATCAATGTTCTCCATGCTAAGGAGAGTTTCGAGTGAGTGCATCTTGAGGTTTAGACTTCTGGCGTTGAGTAGCATTACTCTTAGTTTCTTATCCCTTGTGATACCTATGGAGGTGGGTTTGTCTTTTGAGCCTTGCCTAAAAAAGGCACTATGGGGGAAGCAAGAGCCTTTGCCAATATCTGAAAGCCCAGGGGTGACAGGTGCAAGCTGTCCCTAGTGAAGCATCATGGCTTGTCGAACATGTCATCCCAGGCTGACAGGCATTGGATCCCCTTTGAATGACACCAATACTTAAGCCAATTGTTGAAATTGATCATCTTGTCTTCATATTGTGGCATCATTCTTGGTGAGGGTAAGATGCTACTCAAGGTCAGGGTCATACCGGCCTGGGCTACATGCTCAGAGAGCTCCTCTATGTCTCTTTTCATGTAGTCCAGGGAGGTACGTCTCAGGTCATTCACACCAGCATGGACAATGACCGAGTCATATTTGTATTTGCCTCGGAGTGACCTGAATGGTTGTGTTATGTGGCGGATCCTAGCACCCGACAGGCAGCTCACCGTGACCTTCTCCTTGTTCAGCCTGGTGAGTGGGACGTCAGTGTGCCTGACGATAGAGTCACCTATTACAAGTGTACCAGGTGTGTTGTTTAGCCTTAAGGGCTGTGACTGTTCGGCACACTGGCTTTGTGAGCTATGTGTTGCACGTGTTTTGTTTTGGGGTAGCGGTTGCTTGGGTGTCTGCTTTGGAGGTCTCTGCTGCTTAGGCAGATTTTTATTTAGAGCCTCCGAGTATGTTTTTGTGTGTTTATGTGTTTGGTTTGCTGTTGTGGTAGGTCTATGTGAGACTGGAATTGTAGTGAGTGTGGTTTCCTTCTCCTCCTGACTGGTTACGCCAGTACTGAGTTGAGAGAGCTTAGCCTCCAGTTTGGCTATATGGTTGCATCTCTCACATGTGTTTCAATTTGTTGGGAGGAGGAGAGGGTTGTCTGTGTACATGAGGCAGTTGTAACATTGTCTCAAGATTCCCAGATTCACCAGCTGGACCGGAGAGGAGATTGACAACTGACCGTTGGACATGCTAGAATAGTATTGGAATTCCTTTATAACTGAAAAAAGGGCCAGTGGGGAACAAGGTACTCAAGGGGAGTTTGTGAGGGTGTAGTGCTTTTAATTTTTTAGTGCTGACTTATATAATTGCTTTAGTGAGCAAGTGCCAGGTAACTTAAATGCAGTGTGTTACAGGTAACTTAAATGCAAAAACAACAAACAGTAACTTTCTTTCAAGTGAAACAAGGAAATAAGTACAGTAAGCAATGCAGATATCACTAGGGATCCACAGAAGCGCTGAAAAGCCACATTTTAGGTGGAATTCGCGTTTCAGGGAAATAACAAGCAAACACAATCATACAAACAAAGCTAGATTCAACAGGCCTGGATCTAGTCTATGCTACAGCAAACAAGGTGTACCAATTTCAGTAAGAAACAGTTCAAATATGCAGGCACTATAAGCCTTTAACCAGAAACTTCCAGCTCAGAAGGGCAGAGTCCAGCCTCTCCTCCCACAAGAGTGCAGACCACGAACCTTCTTAATGTAAAATAACTGGCCTGAAGCCCAAGCGCTTAAACCAGAACTAATACACTTTTAGAATAACAGATACTGAGCCCTCAATCAGCAGTTCCCAACTTAGAAGGATGTAAGCTACCTGTCCTGCCACCACAGTGCAGGCCACAAACCTTCGTAATGTAAAACAACTGGTCTGAAGCCCAAGTGCTTAATCCAAAAGACTTAGAATGATAGCTACACTTTAATCAAGTTACTACCAAGCAGTAATAAATACAATTGAATACTTTAAAGAATGCCTGGATTAGTGCTCAACTTATACAAACAAAGGTATACTCAGCAGGCCTGGATCTAGTCTATACTACAGCAAACAAGGTGTACCAATTTCAGTAAGAAGCAGTTCAAATATGCAGGCACTATAAGCCCTCAATCAGCAGTTCCCAACTTAGAAGGATGTAAGCTACCTGTCCTGCCACCACAGTGCAGGCCACAAACCTTCTTAATGTAAAACAACTGGTTTGAAGCCCAAGTGCTTAAACTAAAAGGCTTAGAATGAGTTACATCAAGCAATAATAAATACAATTGAGTACTATTAAGATGACGCAAAAGCAAAATAAAGTAGGAAGAAACACAAATGCAGTAAAAGCAGATACATTTTTTTTTGAGTGAGCAAATGAGATGGGCCCAGAAGTTACAGGACAGAAAAAAGTGCAAATGCAGGCCTTCAAATCAGAAAGTTGAGAGAGATGGAAGACCGCCCAAATGGCCAATAACTACAAATTCTGGGCCAGAACCACTCCTTATGTGGTAGACAGGTTACCTAATGCTTACCACTCCCACTGATAAGCTAGAAGGCTTCCCTTCAACACAGAAAGGCTTGGGGGGCTCAGAAGCTTACAAACGGTCCTGGATACAGCAAATCTGTATCTGAAACACTAATTACAGGAAAGATAGGAAACAGGCTTACAATTATATGACAAATGTCTGCTAAAACCAGCCCTGTAACCCTTGCAACCCATACATTACTGAGATAAATTGTCACAATCATTATATGACCCATTGTCCCCACATTTTGATAGGCTATCTCCAGATATCCTGCACCAACAGGTTGACAGGTATGGCTGTAGCACAAAACAAACAGGACTGGAGTACAACAATATAAAAAAACACTAGTCACTTGGACCATACAAAAAAAGAGAAAAAAACATGACAGCAGTAGTTGTAGATGAACTTTTTACTTAGCACCAAAAGATCTGGTACCTCAGCCTTTCACCTTCAAGGATACATCATACTGAAAAACATCCTCTATTTATACCAAGTGAACCTCATTATTGAACACTTAGTCAATTAACCTATTAACTTTTAAAGTGCTCTGCATACATTCCAATTCAACTATGCTTTTAATACATAAAATATTACCACACTGGGCATGCTCATACACTTAGAGAAATGTCAGTAGGATCTAGGATTGAACAGGCCTTCCCCACCCAGTTTACTTTCCACTGCCCCACCTTAGCAGTCCTGAAGATGCCTGTCACCATAGCAGTCACTTTTGTTAGCCCCAGCCCCATAGACTCTGTGGTGTGTGTGATAACTGCATAATGGGAGGGTGGCCTAATGGTTAAGGTGTTTGCCTTACAAACACAAGGTACAGTGTTTGAATCTCACATGGAATAATCGGCTAGGCTTAAAATGGCTCGCAAGGGCAGTTAGCCTAGTACTGATCTATGAACCTATGAACAAGATAGTACAAATAACTAGTTAGGTAAGAGGTCTAATCTCAATCCTGGCAGCAAATGTAAAGTGTGTGTGTGTGTGTGTGTGTGTGTGTGTGTGTGTGTGTGTGTGTGTGTTCACAACTAAAAGCTTTTGGGTCCATTCAAACACAGTACACCTTCCCTTTCCCCACTTTAGCAGTCCTGCAGATATCAGTCATCTTAGAAATGCCTTCCATCAGGCCTCAGCCTCATAAGCTCTGTGGCATGTGCAATAACTGCATAACACGATAGTACAAACAACTAGTTAGGTAGGAGTTCTAATGTCAGTCCTGGCAAATGTAGACGTGTGTGTGTGTGTGTGTGTGTGTGTGTGTGTGTGTGTGTGTGTGTGTGTGTGTGTGTGTGTGTGTGTGTGGTGTGTGACAGTTGTGTGTGCAAGACTGAGCGAGTTGTGTGTTTGTCTATAGGTGAAACAGTTTTATGCCATTCCCACCCACAAGACTTCACAATGCCCCACCTTATGAGTCCAGATGATGTCAGTCCCTTATCAGTAACTTTGGCCAGCTTTCAGCCCTGTAAGCTCAGTAGTGCATGTGATAAATGCTTGACACTATAGTACAAATGACTGGTTTGGCAGGGGTTTTAGTCTTCCGGCAAATGTGTGTGTGGGTATGCATGCTTATAAGTAGCAGTGTTTTGATATGATTCCCACCCAATGCCCTACTTTTTCAGTCCTGCCAATGTCATTCCCATATCAGCACCTTTGGCCAAATCTCAGCCCAGTAAGCTCTGTAGCATGTGTGGTAACTGTGTAGCACTATGATGCACATCATTAGTTAGGTAGTCACTAGTTAAGTAGGGATTCTACTCTCACATCTGGCAAGTGTGTGTGTGTGTATGTGTGCCTGTTTGTAGGACAAAATATTTTGATAGGTTTAACACCCACTGCACTACTTTATCAGTCCTGCTGATGTCATTCCCTTTATAGGTCCACAAGTGTGTGTAGCTAACGGCCCAGGAGCCTTAACAAGCCTAACACATAGAAGGGCCCCTGCCATTGTGCCACCTGATGTTATGCCCCAGTGCCAGTATCAGGTATAGCCACTGCAGTGATCCTTGGGTTGAACTATTACCCATCCGCTCATCAAGTTTCCCTGGAATGGGTCGGCTAGGTGCTCTGCATGACATGTATGAGAAGTGTATTCCAGGGCATGTGCAGCCTCTTGGTGAGGGACCTGTCCCACCAGCATGTTGTAGTGATTGTGGTACTGAGGTAGAGGTCTCTACAGTGTGTGGAGTGGATGGATTTATATGTAGCATTCCTACTCCAGCTGAGTCAGACATGGATTTGTAAGTCAAGCACAGATAGCTGCTAATTAGGTGATATGACACAAAGAATAACTTGGGTCTGCTAAGTCTGTCTGTGTAGGATGTGTGTTTAATGCCTAGGAAGCCCTTTGTGAGGTGCTTCTGTGGCTTCCCCAGCTGTAGCAGGTGTCTAGTGAGGTGCATAACAAATGGGCCATAATACTTGAGGAGTGGTCTAATGAGGGAATAGTAGACAGAGATCATTACCTCTGTCTTCCTGGATGCAAAACCCTTGGTAATGCAATGTGCCATATAGAAGGACTTCCTGACCACAGTGGCAATGTGGTGTTTGAATGAAAGGTTGCTGCCAAACTGTGTCCCCAGATCTATTATAATGCATACAGTGTTCATTGAGCTCCCATCGGTGTGGTACTTACTGGGAACTGAGTGTTTTACCAAGGGGGATGATGATGCATATTGTGGTGTCAAGCTTCTGGGCATGGTTTCCACACCACTCAGTGGTCTCAGTGAGGCCTTTCTGTGGGATTTGTGCATCACTTGTGGAGTTAATGATAGCTCCCAATTTGCAGTCCTCTGTGAACTTTGTCAGCCATAGTTCCTCTGTGTTGGGCTGGACTCCTGAGAAGTAGATGCTGGACAGGACACTACCCAGTACTGATTCCTGTGTGACTCCACTTGTGACTGCTTGCCAGTCTGACCTGGAGTTTGCCACTGTCGTACTTGTCTGTTCTGTGAACCAATTTGCAAAACAAACAATGATATATGGGTTGATACCTAGTTTGTGGGGTTTATCAATAATCCCTCACTGAGGGATGGTAACACAAGCTTTGGACAGATTTATGTAGGCTGTACGCAGTGCCTTACTGTCATACACAGCCCTGGTGACTCAGTCAAAGACGTCAACCAGGTTGAGCAGGTATGATCTGCCATTCATAAAGCCAAACTGTATGGGTCCAGAGTTAGATCACCTATATCTGGGTCAATCAGGTCCTTGATGATGTGGTCCATACCCCTATATGGAAGACTTGTCAGGCTAAGGGGCCAATAATCCCCAGGGTCTGTAGATGCTACCCCTTTATGGAGAGGGATGACTGTAGCAGTGTGCCATGTTTGAAGGACAAAACCTGAGGTGAGGCCATGACTGACCAGGGTACACATATTTGGTCCAAGGTCACTTTGTATGCCATGTAGAACACAGCCATGGATATGTTGGTATCCCATGGAAGCTGTATTCTTGCCTGTGGACAATGCAGGTCTAACCTGGCCTGCAGTACTGCTGGGTGCCTGCCATTCATCTGCCATTGTGATTGTACACTTGTGGGGGGAGAGAGGGGTAAAGCTGGCACTGAATGTGTTGCCAAGACTGAGGCCAATATCTGCTGTCTCAGGATAGGTATTAGCATTGTGCAGTAACTCACAGCACTTGTGTTTAATGCTGTGGAGGTTGTTGATGTAACTATCAAAGGCTTTTGTGATTGTCATCAGTGTCTGCTGCATGTCTGCCTTTATAAATGCCTGTAGTGGATTCCATGATGGATCCCAAGTTGTGTTTGAGGCTAATAAGGGAGGTCAACAGTCATGGCACACCACCTTTTTCTGCAACAGTGTCCTCCTTCTGTTGTACACTTTAGTAATGGCAGGGGACCATCACATTGTCTTCCAGTGTTTGGAGGACAGTGTCTGGGTTCTGTTGGCTATGGCTAGTGCCATGCATTCATGTACCTGTGTGTACAGTGCAAATGTGTATGATTTGACATTCATGCAGCTATTTCCCATTGCCATGGATGCAGTGAAGTCATCCACCCCTGTTTTTATGGCTGCAAAGTTAGCTTTGGAGAGGTTTTGCAAGGTGATCACTTTTGTGGGTAGTGTGGCTGACATGCTGAGTTCCATGTTGATTACAGCCTGTGTGGATCTCTCCAGGTAGGGATTGACAACTGTGGATGAGCAACAGTCCCATATTTAAATAATCAACACAGGGTCTATATCAGTTCCGAGAAAATCCATTTCAGTGAATACCAAAAGAGCAACACGTATTACTCAAACCGCAAACTAAACCGTGAAATTTAAAACATTGAACAGTCATAGTCGGCCAACCCCACCACCCACTACATACTACCTACCCAAACAAAATAAATAAACCACATACATACACTAACCAAACCCTACTCCTAACTCTAAAGTAAAGCACCAAAACCGAACTTCTAACCCTACACTAAACCCCACATACAAAACTATCTATGCACTATCCTTAACCCCCCCAAGCCTAAGGTCTGTAACTACCGCACACTTCCCCTAAGGAGATATACCCAAACAAAATAAATAATACACATAACTAAATTTAACAAAACCCTATTTCTAACACTACATTAAACCCCACATACACAACTATATATGCGCTATCCTTAACCCCTCCCTAACCCTATGGTACGTAACTACTGCACACTTCCCCTATGGAAATATACCCTAACAGAATAAGTAATACACATAAATACATTTAACAAAACCCTACTTCTAACATTACACTAAATCTTACATACATTACCTATTTATAGACTTACCTTGACCCGCACCCTACCCTAAGGTCCATAATTATCGCACACTTACCTTATGGAGCTATACTGCAGAAGGGCCAACCAAAACACTTTGACATTTCGGATTTCGCTGTTTTGGATGTTTGGCGTATACGTACTTTGCGCAATATGTGTTGATCATTTCGTATTCATGGAAATGGCATTTTGATCGTCTGATAGGGACCCGTCAACACAGGTCAAGGTTGTTGCATCCTCTACTGGGGGTCAATATGAGCCCATCCAGGGCACTGGAAATGATGAATCCCAGGAAGTGTTGGGTCACTGTACTGGTGCTTGGCTACTTTCCCCAGGTGATGGAGGGGAAGTTGAAGTCTCATACTATGTCAATGTTGTGTTGGACCTTCATAGATGGCAGGGTGTGAATGTGCATTGAAAGTCTAGGAACATAGATGTGGACCCATAGCAGGCTATGGTCTGGATTGCACTATTACCTCAAGGCAGTTGTACCGGAAGTATCTCCGATGCATTATACTGGGATACTAGTCTGGAGGTGTTCCTATCCATAATGAAAATGGAGACAACACCATCTATGGTGGTGTGGTGTGGTGTGGTCCATGTTTGGGGGCTGACAGCAGTGTAATACTTCATAGCCTGATATTGCAGGGCTGCTGTGAACTACCTCTCCATTACAGCAGAAATGTTAATGTCCTCCACTCTGACAAGCACTTTGAGTGACTGCATCCTGACAGCTAGATGTCTACTGTTGAGCAGCATGACCCTCAAATTGCATACATATCTAGCTGTTATGGTGGTAATTACATTTGGAACACTGCCTAATAAGGCATTATAGGGGTGGCAAGACACTTAGCCAGTACCTGAAAACCCAGCGCTCACAGATGTAGGACATATGTGGCAAGTCATTAAGCTCTGGCAATTATGTCATCCCAAGCAGAGAGATACTGGATCCCCTGAGAATGACAGAAAACATGTAAGCCAATGATGCAGTCAATCATCTCTTGATAGTACAGCAGCATCATTCTGGGTGATGGCAGTATACTGCTCATGGCTACTGTCACACCTGCTTGGACCACATAATCAGAGAGTTCAAGCATGTCTCTTCTCATGTAGTCCAGGGAGGTGTGTTCCAGGACATTCACACCCACATAGATACAGAGTGACACTCATAGTTATTGTGGAATGCCATGACTGGCTGTGTCATGTGTTGGATGCTGGCATGTGATAGATATTTGGCTGTTACCTGCTCCATATTCAAATTAGTGAATGGGATATGTGTGTGCCTCAGTATTGAGTTACCCATGATAACTGTATTGTGCAAGGTGGTTATCCTTAGGAGCTTAGGTGGAGGGGCACACTATGTAAGTTGAATATATGTCTCTTGGCATGTGCAGTGTTGTGGTGTCTGAGTGGGTGTCTGTCTTGCTGGTCTGGGTTGATTGGGTAAATGTCCATTGAGTGCATCTAGGAAGGTGGGTGTGTGGCTTTTCACTGTATGTCATGGCTGTCAAAGTGGGTGTCATGGTGAGCTATGTGTTCCACATGGTGTGGTGCAGGTGTTGATCCTATCCTCTTGACCAGCTAGTCCAGTCTTTGCTGGAGAGTGCATATGTCCACATTGGGTGATATACGGATAACTCTCACAGGTCTGAGTGTTTCGAGTTTAGAGGGAAGGGTTGTCTGTGTACATGAGGCAGTTGCAACAATGCCTCAGAATGGACACATGCACCAGGTTAATGGGTGAAATCACATAAAACTGTCCATCAGTCATGCCAGCAGGGGTGGACATAACTAGTAAGTACTGGGGCCACTTCTGTGATGAATCAATACTGCTAACGGCTCCCAGGTGTGCCACACTTACTGATACAATAACCTGGTGAAGTGCCAAGTCACAATGCTATTTGAAGTGCAAGACAGAAAGAACTAGCACGATGTAAGGGTAAAATTAAAGGCAGACTTTCTGCCACCTGTAATACTTTACCTCATCTGTGCAGTTTTTAGCAGTTTTGGCCATTTGAAAATTCAGTAAGCTCTGTAGCATGCGCAGTAACTGTGTAACACTATAGTAGACATAGCTAGATAGGCAGGAGCTCTAATCCCAATCCTGGCATGTGTGTGTGTGTGTGTGTGTGTGTGTGTGTGTGTGTGTGTGTGTGTGTGTGTGTGTGTGTGTGAGAGAGAGAGAATCATGTACTGCCTAGCTTATACCATTTTTGACTTGTGTACTACCCTTCACATTTCCCCTCACCCCACTCTTGTAGTCCTGTTGATGTCATCCACATTGGAAGTACCTTTGGAGTAGGTGAAAATGTATAAGCTCTGTGGCACATCTGATAACTACGTAGCACTATAATAGAAATAACTAGATTGGCAGGAGATCTAATCTCACTACTGGCAACAGTGTGTGAGTGTGTGTTTATGTGAGAATCATGTAGTGTGTAGGTTATACCATTTTTGACCTGTGTACTACCCTTTGCACTTCTCCTCACTCCAATTTAGTAGGCCTATTGATATCATCCACCTTAGAAGTACCTTTGGAGTAGGTGAAAATGTATAAGCTCTGTGGTGTGTCTGATAACTGTGTAGCACTATAATAGAAATAACTAGATAGGCAGGAGTTCTAATCTTACTACTGGTGACTGTGTGTGAGTGTGTGTTTGTGTGAGAATCATGTAGTGTGTGGGTTACACCATTTATGACCTGTGTACTACCCTTTAAACTTCCCCTCACTCCACTTTAGTAGTCTTGTTGATGTCATACACCTTAGAAGTACCTTTGGACTAGGTGAAAATGCATACGCTCTGTTGTGCATCTGATAACTGTGTAGCACTATAGTAGAGATAACTAGATAGGCAGGAGTTCTAATCTCCCTACTGGTTACTGTTTGGATGTGTTTGTGTGTTTGTGAGAATCATGTAGTGTGTAGGTTACACCATTTTTGACCTGTGTAATAGCAGTTACACTTCTCCTTACTCCAGTTTAGTAGTCCTGTTGATGTCATCCACCTTAGAAGTACCTTTGGAGTAGGTGAAAATGTATAAGCTCTGTGGTGCATCTAATAACTGCATAGCACTATAGTAGAAATAACTAGCTAGGCAGGAGTTCTAATCCCAATACTGGCAACTGTTTGTGTGTGTGTGAGGATCATATCTTGCATGGCTTATACCATTTTGATGTGTGTACCATACACGACTGTTAACCACCTCCCGCAGGCATTATTTTATATAGTGTGGTAACAGCATCTGTCTCACATGCAGCAAGTTAAACCATTGTATAGTCCTCTGTACAGATGTGTCTGGAATATCCAGATGTTTGCAACTTACACGTGGTCGGAAGTCGTCTGTGTGCATTAACAATGCCCATGTATGTGATACTGTAGCCAAATAGACCACAGTGAGTGTACTGACACATATGGCAGCATGAGGTATCATACCTGACTGAAACATCATGCTGATATGACGTCTGACACCCTCAGAGGTGGCTAGCCTTGTAGGTGCAATACATGAGTCCAGATGCTTGGTTTTACAAGTGAACTGTTCACATTATGGGTCACGTTAAAGGCTAGAAGAGGTGTGGACTGACATATTGTGGTCCTAATTTGTATGTAACAGGAACACCTTGCATCTTAACAGGGGTGTGTACACAATTTCTATACACTGTATACCACTAATGTGTCACACACGTCCCTACCTTAAGCCATTTGTCCAGCACATTTTGCTGGCCTCTGTCCAGACATTTTGGCAATGACAAGTTGTGAGGTATGCTACAGGAATGTTGAATTCATGTCAGATAGGCCCCAGTGGTGACCACTGTGATGCAATGCAATTAACCCCACCACAAGTGTACATGTACATAAAGCAATATAGCTATTACATAAAGCAATATAGCTATTACTGATAGTTGTGTGCATGGTAAACTGCATGCCCATCACATGCCTGGGGTATTCCCAGGCAACAACAGAACAGTGTCATACTCACCAGCTTCAGGCTGCTGCCCCATATGCAGATTGGAGGGTCCTAGGTAGTTGTGAGAGGGAGGTATTGTCAGCAGACTCACATGTGGCCTTGGTACAGGATGGATGCAGCACATTTGCACATTTACAGTACTAACCCCAATAATACACAATGTTCTGTTCTCACCATAGATGTGCACCTCTGTGCATTAACCCCCCCCCCATCCACTACTGCAGTCTGAGCTGACACATGGATGTAGATACAATACAGATACAAGTATGTCTGCTACATTAGTGTACTAATTCCCACTGGGCCCTTACCTGCACACTCCCTGTTCATTGTGTGGGTGGCACCCACCTCCAGCATGTTGGCCTCTATACCCTGGTGTTGTACTGGAGTGTGTGCCCCAAGGTTGGCAGGGCTCATATGCTACACAACTTGGCTGTATGCTGCATGACAAAGAGAAATGTGAAGTCATTTGTATGATGTGGTGATGACTGTACCCAAGGCTGACAGAGTGGTCATTGCAGCAGATGTCAATGGGCATGTTGGTGAAGGGAACAGAGGGTCTGTGGAAGTGATGGGTATGCATGGTGTTAAAAGAATGCAGACAGTGAGATGGTAGTGGGGTTTACAAAACAGATGGACATGGCCGTGGTGAATATGTACTATAACATGAGGGAGGAGCATAGGGTGAGTTACAATACTGTAGTAAGATGCACACAGGTGGAATATATCCAATGTAGGAGGGTCAGTTTGAAGGGGATTGGAGACTGTAAAGTGGTGAAGGGGAAAGTGTATTTAGGCAGCATAGAATGTTGGTCTGCAGAATGATGTTGGTAATCAAGAAGAGGGGGAGTGTGAGTTCAGCAGCAAGGATCACATGGTGTGAATTGGAAAAGGGTGATCGTGAGGTGGAGTTCAAGGAAGGATTAAGACATACATTAGGTGGCACTGTCAATTTACCACATATTTGGTGAAGTACAGCACAGCTACTAAGAGAGATGGCTAGAAAGGTGCTTGGTGTGACATGTGGATGGAGGAAGAAGTACAAAGAGACCTGGTGGTGGACTGAGGAAGTACAAGACAGTATACAGAGAAAGAGGATGGGGAAGGAGTGGGACTGTCAGAAAGATGAGGAAAATAGACAGGAGTGTGAGGAGATGAGGTGCATGGCAAAGAGAGATGTGTCAAAGACTAAGGATGAGGCACATGAAGAGTTGTATGACAGTTTGTGAATTACTGGATGGTTGTATTTCTCTTTGCCATGTTCAGTCATTTTTGTTGTTTTGCTAAGATGTTGTTGTATGTCTGGCCATTGTGTATGGCCTGTCATGATTTTGTAGCAGTGTAGTGTTCATTTATTATTTGGACTGTGGGGGGGGGCAGATGTGAGTGTCATGGGTCCTTTTGTATCCAACTGTGCATGTTGCCCAAGTTATGTGTGGTCTATCAGCAGCATATGTTGTTTGTATGGGCATTTTGAGACATGTATGCAGATATATTCTGAGACTATATATATATATATATATATGTATATATTTGTGTGTGTGTGTGTGTGTATATATATATATATATATATATATATATATATATATATATATATATATGTGTGTGTATGTATCTCCATACATATCTTTCGCTCTCTCTATGTTTATGTTTCTTTTCAGATATATAAATTTGTAGATACCAATCCTTCCTAATTGCACAGTATCTCTTCCCTATTGTAAACTGGCTGTAAAGTAGGGTATGTTTGAGAAAACATCCTAAAACCATACATCTGAGATGTCTTACTGGTAAATGTTTTGACTATGGTGTGCAGGGCCCTGGGGTCATGACCTGCAAGGGCTGTTTATTTTGTTGCTAGGCAGAACAAGGACTGTTGGATACAGAGTGCTTAAGGCAGTTTTTTGAGGGCTTAGTCTCCACACGCACTGCGCATTGCCATTCTGTACAAGGGCTGGTGTTGTTGGCCACAATACAGGAGCCATGGAACAGTCATCACCTTACAGTCTGTGTTGCATGCAGTAAATGAGTGTCACTGTAGTAGCAACAACTACATAGCCAAGGGTTCTAATCTGAGGAAGCCCAAATCTGTGAACATGTGTGTGTCAGTACAGTATCCTGTGTTTGAGTGAGTACTATGTCCACTTGGAGGGTGGCTCTCACATTTTAGACAGTGGCGCTCCCACTACATGTCCCAAGGTCCACTGTATGTGGCCTGCTGTCTCCATCAACCTCACAATTATCTGCCAACAATCTTCAGCCCAATAAGGCCTGTGCTGTGTGCATCAACTATATAACGGTATGCCCTGACTGACAGGATAGTCAGGGCTGCTAAACCCAGGTGTGCCAAATGTGTGTATGACTGTATGTGTTTGTCAATGTGTATATGTCAGTATGTTATATTATGTTGTGTCCAATCACACCCAGTACATCCCCCATTGCCATACTGTACAAGGCCTGGTGATGTTGTCCACTTTACAGAAGCCTCGGAACTCACCTCACCCTACAAGCATTGTGGTGTGTGCAATTAAGGCAGAACGCATTAGTAGCAATAACTACATAGGTAGGGGGTTCTAATTTCAGTGTTGGCAAATGTGCGTGTGTGTGTGTGTGTGTGTGTGTGTGTGTGTGTGTGTGTGTGTGTGTGTGTGTGTGTGTGTGTGTGTGTGTGTGTGTGTGAAGGGATCTACTTCAGTTTGCAGAAAAAACATTTCCCAGGTGTTCATTTGACTGAGCCCAAATTGGCAAATGCTAAAATTGCAAATGAATCATCTTGTGGAATTTCATTTCACCAAAACAAGTAGTGGCAGTGTAAATGCCCTTTTCCCCATTGTACAGCTGTACAGCAATACTGGAGTTAGTATATATAGTTGGTGGTGGTTGTTGGGGTAGTGTTGTGCATATCCCCACGTGTAGTGTGCTGTTATACTGTTAAGTCTATGTTAAGAGGATAAGTAGTTGTTAATCTAACTAGGTGTGTTTCTACGCCACTCCACGCTGTGCCCCCCACACCACCACAACTATTTATACCAATTCCAGGACTGCACTACAGTGGGAAACAGGACATATACCCTGCCACTACTATTTTCAGTGAAATTAAATTTGGCGGACTGATTATTTAGTGATTTGAGGTTTTGGCAATTCGGTCTTGGTGGAATTACATTTGCAAAAATTAGTTCTCTGCAAAGTGAAGTGCATCCATGTGAATAGTACTCTGTGTGTTGCATCAGCACAAAAGCCTCTGTGTGTGTGTTATTCACAAACATTTGGTGTGTGCCACCCAGTACGCTTACCATTGTCCACTGTACAAGAGCCCCTTACATCAGTCACCATGCACTTACCTGTATACACCCCTCAGACCTATCAGCCATGTGGCACATGCAATAACTGTTATACAGACCTTTTACTTGTGTTCAGCTGCACCCTAGATATGACACAGTCAATGTGTTACCTCACTGCCGCACCCCTTGTAGGAAAGGACAGCAGACAAACATCCTCCTGACACATAGACACCTAGAACAAAAACAGAATATATTATGGAGACCACATTCAGTCAGTGTTAATAACAGCAATAATGCATCATGGCTGGACAGCTACATGCCCTGACTTGTAAGCATTAAACATGCCAGCTGACACTTTAACTCATTCACTCTGGAACAGCTCAGAAAAAGCTGCCTGCTTAATTCCACCATAGGAACAACAGTGCAGCCTGAGCTCATTTTCAGAAAATCCATTTGTAATACCATACAGAAAACAAATGTTCATAACTCTTTAACTATAAGAGCTAGACTAAAAATGTAAACACGAAAGTTGTTCAGCAGACACTGATCTTTCCAACAGTGTAAATGTTGATAGTGCATATCAAAGTCATTATTAAATATTTGGCAAGGAATGTTGATGTTGTGCATATTTTTTACCTTTTTGGAAAAGCAAAGCACAATATCTTGGTCAATGTACCATGCAGACCCATACGCTTTAAATTTAATTTGTTAGTATGAATGTCAGCTTAAAAATTATACCTTAACCATTACTGTGTAATGCTCCTTTCTTGAGATATTCACATAAATATGATTAATATATTATTTCTCATAAATGATAAATAAACAAAGCATAATATCTCATCACATGTAACAGACAGAGCCTACATATCAGTGCAGAAGTTGTGCATCTGAATGTCAGCTTCAAAACGATGCATCATTTGTGTAATCACCATGTTCCCTTGCAAAGATATGGGCATAATAATGAGAAGTATTGTAAATGTATAATTTTCATAATCGTACAAGACTAAACACACTGTGATATCTGTACATGTGTACAGTGCACAAACACAGTTCTTTTACCATGTTGTAAGGAGTAACACTGTTTTCAAAGTGAGGTATTACTTGGCACACTGACATGCTCCCTTTGCAAAGTTATTTACCAAAATATGAAAAAAAAAATAATTTCCATAACCTAAGTCCGAAACAAACTTTGATATCTGCACATGTGTACAACATACAAGCGCAATTCTCTTACCGTGTTGGAACCAGCAATACTGTCTTCAAAATGAGGTATTGCATGCCACACGCAGATGCTCCCTTGCCTGATAGCTGTGCTGGCTACTCACTCAGACAGCTGACACCACTGCAGTCTCACGACCCCCTTCAGTGTCAGCAGTGTGCTTTACCTATGCCTTTTCTCTTTACATGTGCCCATTCAGCAATGGACCCAAGGGATCAAGCTCTGTATTACTAAGCCCTTCCTGTCATCTAAACTCTACACATGCCTGATAAAAGCAGAATAAAAAAAGAAGTATTGCAGGATGGTTACTGACATATTAGATTGTACTTGCAGTTGTTCTTTCTCAGCATCTTCACCAGTTCCTTACCACAGTTATTTGCCAAACTCAGAAAAATATATTTTACACAACACATTTCATAATAGAGTTTTACTTACCATACTGGTCACTACTTGGTCATGGGTGTTTTACATTCTTCTCACAAGCTGCATATTACCAATCCTGCATAGCTCTCCTCATGCCATTGTGGAGGTCAGTCAAGAGCAATGCAATGTCCTCCTCAATTAGGTGAACGCCATCCCTTCTGAAACACATGAACATCTTCTGTGGTGATGCTGTCATGACAGATTGTAGATCCACCGACCCTGTGCATTAAGCCATGCATGACCCCATTCTGCAAATGTCTGGCCTTGTGGGCTGTTTGCTGTTTTACATATTTGTCGAGAAATTATGTTAGACCACACAAAATGACAATGTGGCCACCACGACTGCAGGTGTTCAAAAATTGCTCTGATTTGAAACCATAGCCTTCTGAGTGGTTGACTGATGACATCAATCCCTCCGAGGTACAGTACAAGGATGTCGGGCTCAGGGTAGGTGGAATACTTCTCTTCCAACAACTGCAGTACTCCGCTCCAATGCATACCTCTTCTTGCAATCCTGTATACCTTCACACTGGATGTGGGGAAGCTCAAGTTGTACTGGTTTTCAGTTATGGAGGCATGGCTGGCAGCCCAGTGAATGTAGGAATGGCCACATACCCACACTCTCACTTGTCGTTCTCCTGCTCGTGAAGCCATGTCAGTATCAGAAGGTGGATGAACCTGCACAGGAAAGAAAATGCAAACAAATTACTACTGATGTTTGACAGATCTATTGGAAGACTACATATATATGTATTTCATATGCATTACCTGGTTAGCCCATCCAAATCTTCACTCCTATCCACATGGGAATTAATCTTTTCGTAAGGTACATAAGTGGCGATGATGCTGCAGAGGTACATACCGACCACCCGTGAAAACACCAAATTACACACAATGACTGACAAGGGGACACAAACAGGGCACATGTAAATGGAAAAAGCAGGGTAAGGACCGCCACTCCACTAATATGCTGAGGACAGGCATGGGGCTTCAGCTCGTGAGTGTCTGAAGTGTCCCGTGCCGGTGCTGGCTACCCACTCAGACTGCTGGTAGCAGCAATGACTCACAATTGCATGCAGTGCCAGCACTCTGCCTTACCTCTGCCTTTTCCATTTACATGTGTCCTTTCAGCAATAGCCATAAGGAGTGAAAGGGGGGGCCTAATGTAAACCCTCTTGTCCTGACCTACATACATTTACTACAATTGAAGGGGGGGGGAGATTGAGTGGAGAGCTACACCAAGACAACATGTGAAAAGACCAAGACTGACCCAGACTTTGTCTTTTTGTATGTGTCCTTTCCCGGAGGGAAACATTGCACCACAGTGGCAGTGTCATGCATTGCTGCCATCATGCCATTGTGCAGACCACTCAATAACCATTCAATGTCATTTTCCTGCACAGAGGCACTGAAAAAGTAACACATCAGAAAACTATATCGCAAATATGTGATACAGAAAATTACTACATGATAGATGTTCAATTGCAGCAGTTCACAAAAATATGAAGCATATAACCACAATGGGGACTTGACTGCATAAAACAAATTGTCAAAATGACAGAAAGAAACTGGTGGGGGGGTGGTGGCTTGAAATGACTTCATGTAGACAAAAACACATATCTGGCTTGTGCATTCATCAAAGTGATAATGGCTTTTACAGCTGCTGAGAGTTTTACCTGAGAAGTGATAATGACTCAGTGCTATATTGTAAGTGCACTTATTGTTAATGTGATAATGACCTGCATTTCATTACTGCAAAGTTATTCATGCTCAGACACAGGTGATAATTGCTGCACATAACCTGTTCAGTAAGCATTCATTATGTTAACTTGTGCAACAGTACAGACTCATCATCTGTTGGGAGAAGACCTGAGTAATTCAGTAAAAATAGTAAAACACATATATATTACTGAGCCCTTCCTCCCACCTAAATTCCACACATAACTGACAAAGTCAGGACAAATGGCCAAAATGTGTGGTAGCACCATTCTGGTAGTAGTCAGCAAGTAATAATCTTTATCTCACTCAGGCAACTACTGAGTATAATCAGAAATATAATAATATAAGCAGATCTTGGCTTTTATCCCAAGCAAAGCCTGAAACAGCTATGGCAAAGCTCTCTTCTCAGTAAATGTATCCAAACTCTGAATAATATCCCTACTGCAGTAAAACAAGCTACAATACCAGACTTTATGGGTAAACTAAAATGCACCTAAGGAACTTATAGTTATGGAAATAACCTTGTTCACCTGGACAGCCTCTACTCTGATGGACTCCAGCCTACATTTGTTTCCCCACAGCTCTCAGCTCTGAATGTACATATGCAGCAGAGAAGATGTAAATAAGTACTTGGAAGATTTCTTGTCTTTAACTGCTTACTTTACATTATACTATTAATTAGTCACTGGAATATCTGATGTCTTATATGGTGACATATTACAGTGTATTTAAACCTGTCTGGTGGTCATCTGCAATAAATACACTCTATAACCAAAGGAAAAAATTGATGTCCAAGACCAAGAAGGAGCAGGTGCCCAAATGGAAGCAATGTCTCCTTAGCTGGAACAAGCAAATAAGAGCACTAGTGAAATCCTCCAAAGCAAACAGATTCAGTGAAAATGTTATGCCTCTGTCCCCCCATCAGTAAGTCCTGACATCCCCAGTACCTGCCCCCTTCCCCTTTTATCTACAGAACAGGTCATCACTGCTCTGTCAATCTCTCAAAGGCAAAAAATACAGCCTCCATGGGACACGTTAACATCCCAGGCTGCATCCTCAGGCAGGAACTTGCAGCACCACTAGACACCCTATTCAACCAAAGCCTGAGTACTGACTTCATCCCAGCTGAGTGGAGGACAGCCACTGTCATGCCTTTACAAAAATGGTGGAGTATCCACCAATCCGAGAAATTATAGACCCAGCAGCCTAACTAGCCTGATCTGCAAGGCCGTGAAATGGATAGTCATGGACTTCATCAACAAGGACATTGGCAACTCAAAACACTTGATCCCACACAGTTTGGCTTCGTCAAGGGGAGGTCATGTCTGCTAAATTTGGTCAACTTCTTTGAGACAGTCACAAAAGCCAAGGAGGTTATAACATTCCTGTATTCTTCCCTTATAATGCCCATTATTGAGTACAATGCCCCTTTCGGCATGTGCCTTGCAAAGCACATGCAACAGCTGGAGAGACCACAGAGGTTCCTCACCAGGAGAATCCAGGGCCTCAAACATCTACCATACACAGATAGGCTAAAATCCCTATCTCTCTACTCAGTTTCATACAGATTCCTCAGAGATGACCTCTGTCTGGCATACAAGGTGTTCAGGGGCCCCCACCTTGATGGGACTGCTGCATATCTGCACGTCAAGTTCCACTTGAGTAACTTGCACGAGCAGCCTCAGCTTTGTCTGTGACATCAACAAGACTTGTTGGTGGGACAGATTTGTGCCCCTGAGACTCCCCATCTATGGAATGGACTCCCTCTCCACATCAAGCAAAGTACCTCTTTACCCCTTTTTAAGCACAAACTGGATAACTGGATGGAAAACAGAAAATATACCACTGGGATTCCACCCAATGTCCCTGCTGGACAGGGGCATCAGGTGCTGATTTATCAAAACATCGGCTAAACTCTTGGCTAGGCTTATAAGGGCCTCAGGGCCAGTAGCCTGGCAAACTCCTATGATCCTATTGATCCTATCCCTACAATAAAATGTTGCAGTATGCATGAGCACCAACATGAACCATTTCCCTGAATGACCCTTCTGTTACATGCACCAAAATAAAACATTCACCCAAGTGACCCCTACAATAGGTGAAGTTTGCACAATGCACCAGAATGAAATATTTCCCCAAACAACCCTTCAGTAACAGTTGCTGGTATGAACATGCACCAAAATGAAACATTCACCCAAGTGACCCCTACAATAAAATGGTGAAGTATGCACAATGCACCAGAATAAAATATTTCCCCAAACAACCCTTCAGTAACAGTTGCTGGTATGAACATACACCAAAATGAAACATTCAGCCAAGTGACCCCTACAATAAAATGTTGCAGTATGCACGAGCATCAACATAAACCATTTTCCTGAATGACCCTTCTGTTACATGCACCAAAATAAAACATTCACCCAAATTAACCCCTAAAATAAAATGCTGAAGTATGCACAAGCAACACTGTGAGGCATTTCCCCGAAAGACCCTTCTGTAACAGTTCCTGATATATATATATATATATATATATATATATATATATATATATATATATATATATATATATATATATATATATGTGCAAAAATAAAGCATTCACCCAAATGAACCCCTGCAATAAAAAGCTGAAGTATGCACAATCACGACCAATAAGCATTTCCCTGAATGACCGTTCTGTGACAGTTCCTAGTATGTGTAATCACCAAAGTGAAGCATTCAGCCAAGTGACCCCTACAATAAAATGTTGAAGTATGCCCAAGCACCAGAATGACTTGCTCAGAATCATGCCAAAGACAAATAAGAGGAGGGGGAACCAAATACAGGATTCTGAGATGAAGTCCATTATCAGCTTATGGCTTACATGATATGCACTAAAGTGACAAAAACTATATTACAGCAAATAATTCAAAAATATATATATATAAACATCTGAGGCTATGTCAAATAATGTAAGATAAAGGCTGAAAATTACAGCCCTTTGTTGCATCATCTGTGTAAGCCATTTGAGTTTCATCTCACACTTTACTAAAGCTTCATATTAACACAACTGCTGTCAAGTGTTTTACACTGTATGTTGTTTAAAATAAATATTAATTTATGCCGGCAATATTAATTTTAAAGCAAACATTTTGTTAGTATCAACTTAGAACAACTGGCTAAATTAGTAGTCACAAAAAAGGAACAGAGATATAGATTTTTTAATTATTTGTTTACAAGGTAAGCCCCTTGGACAGACATCCCCCGTTTCAGCCACAGTCTGAAGTAGTACCTAGGTAAGTTACTCACTCTGAGTCACACAAGAATGGAATAGGAAAGAATCAAACCATGTACCCTGACCTACAGGACACAGCTTGCTAACAGCTCTGAGCCTTAACTGCTTATACCAACTGCCAGATGTAAGGAAACTTGCTAACCATGAATTATAATAAATGCATATCAGCCTGACATTTGCAGTACAGTGGTTAAAATAAAAAAAACTATTTATTTAAAAACATAAACCTTATCTTGCAAATTTCAACACTTTGAAAAACAATCTCAGATTAAAAAAAAACAAACTTCTATGTTACAAGTTTTACATGTAACTTGCAAGGTGGGTGTGTATGCTTTGGTCCCCTTGCTGCTCCCAAATGAGGGACACCCCTTTAACTTGTATACCAGTTTTCCATTGTGACGGTCAGAGTATAGTCTTCAAAATATCAACAGACACTGCCAGTAAAATTAACTTGTAAGCATTGTTTGCACCTGTTATTGCTAATTCTTATAGTCGTCTATCATATGTAAACTGCCATTTACTTCATATGCTTTAGTCACCACATTTGATTTTCTTTTTACGCTTCTAGCCAACAAGCATCAGATCTTACATAAATGCATTTGCTTGAAGGTATGGGAGACAGTTTTGTATTTTGTCCTTGGTAACAATGTTTGGTATTCCAGCTCACATTCAACCCTCACTTCTCCTTCATTATTTAACTACCAAATGCCTTTTTCAATGCCTGTTTGGATTCTTTCCAGTGATTGTTCTAAGTCGTTCAGTCCATGGGTATATAAGCCTGACCATGGAGAAGCACACGGTCCCTATACTCCTTTTCATGTGGTAGCATACCTCTCAACCTCTTAGTCCACAAGCACAGTGAATCACATAATTTAGAAGTAACGTGCTTACATCTGGCCACATCATAACTACACCATTAAAACAGGTTGCTAAGGCATGAAAAATAGTCAGTAAGTAAAGACATTGGGAACAATGTAGAAAGATAGGCAGTAAATAAACTGAGTAGGAAACCCAGTTCACAAAGCCGCAAAGAACGTTACACTAACCTAGCATATGTACGGAAAGTAAATGAAGGAGTCGTACACCAAAAATAAAAACATTCATCCTAGCAAAATGCATGCATTATTACGACAAGGCATGAAACTAAGATAGCAAGGAAAAGTCTAAATCATAACACTGTCTGTAATGGATAAGAAAACATGGATTAAGCAAAACCATTATGGCCAATCAGCTACACATATTCCTAAAAACAAATTGGGAATTATATATATATCTTCCGTAGCTAAAGCAGAATGGAAAGCAAGAAAGCCTAGAAGGTATGCATCAAGAAAACCAACTGCTATCCAACAAATAACCCTAAAAGAGTAAGGGCAAGTTCGTAGAATGGCTAAGACATGCAAGAAAATAAGGCAATGTAATGCATAAAGCATACTAAAAAGACACCTCAAAATGGCAGAAAAGGAATGAAAAACAACAGCTCTTTATGCTTAGTAGTAACCACCAGTAACCACCAAACGGAATAAAGAACAAGCCGTTCACTAAAAGAAAAAAAGTAGTCATCCTACAAAAATACAAGGATATGTAAGTACATACTAACAGCAAAATTACAGTCCAATTGAAAATAATAAAAATAAGTTGTAAAGAAGCAAGGCTTGAGTGAACACTCCCAGTACACTCAACTCAAAAAAAAAAAAAAAAAAAAAAACAGTTCTACTTTATAAAAAAGGACTCAGTTGCAGATGAAATTCTGTTGTTTGCAGTTCAGGATCTCCATAAATGGCTGTTTTTCCAAACGTGGCAGTAACTCCAAGCTGGCAAAAGTGGCACTCACAAATCAATGCTCTGACAAAATAAATAGCTGAATCCAGTAACTATTCAGGTGAATGCAGCTATCTGAAGAACAAAAGGAAATTGTTACTGCTGGACATTCTATTTATTCTGACAGAGCAAAGAAACCTTACATTGGCGGTAGAGGTGCTATGCAAGCGGCGGCTTGCATGGAAGAATCCGATTGGCTGCCTGCCACGACTTGCTTCTTGCAATGCAAGGAGACTCGGCTTACTGTAATAACAAATGGATGAGTGCATGTTAAGCCGGTTTTCTCTGAAAAATCAAATACCAACATCATGTAAATCCACACTCAAAACTAAGATGAGAAAGTAACTGAAAAATTTCAGGTACTTATTCAACGTAATTTTTAACATGGAAGCTGCAATAGTAAAGTAAAATTAGATACGCTTGTGGAAGACACTAGGGTGAAACTCCATACAGTTACTACCATTACACAGCTCGTTCAGATGTAAGCACATAGGCGCCATGTGGTGGTACTCAGGGTTAATGAGTTAAACAGCATTACATTGCTAAACTGTACTACATTCACCCTGTGCATCAGAACCATATTAACATGTCCCTGCATCGATGGTATGGATGACAGTGATGTGGCACAGGTATCATCATATGCACAGGGTGTAGTGCGGGTTTATCAGAGGCCTAGGCTGAGCCATTTGGTTGACATCATGTGTGTGGGTTAGGGGGTTGTTTATTAAATGGGCCGTGAAGAGGTGGTGTGTGTATGTATAGAGGTGCCAGATGGTGATGTGTATGTGTGTATGGATGCACACAGTTCTACCATGTGGCTGCCCTATACAGGGGTATGTTGGACAGCTGTGGACTGTACATGGCAGGGTATATAGTTCACTGTGTCTGGCCACGGACACGGGAACTGGGCCTGCCAGGGGTTGCACGGGCAACACCAAGCAGAAGGCTAGAGATGGTACTCTCCCCTGATGATGAAAGTTGTCTGCTGGATCTGCATCCCTGTTGGGACAAGCCAAGACCACATGCCCATGGCCTGCTGCGTTGTGGTGTGGACAGACCCCCCCCTGCAGTGGACCTGCTGGTACTGCCACTACGGGAGCGGGAGTGAGATGTTGCATGGCCATGTAGACCTTCAGCTGTTTGTGGTGCTGTCCCACATCCACGTGGCTGATGCCCTACTCCCACCACATGCTCTAGCACAGACTTCCATCTTACCCCACTGTCTAGCCATGACCTCCGTATAATAACGATGGGCATCTGCAAGATCATGGATGTTGTCACTACAGCAGGTAGAGTAGCCCTCTGGAGCCTCAGACCATCTCTGGTGTAACATTCCATATGTGACTCCATGATGGTCCAAAACATGTGTCTGGTGACACCTGCTGTGGCACTTGTGGCAGGGTCATGACAGGCAGCAGTCCTCCTACGAGCGCATCTTTCCATCCGCCTGTGTGGGACCTCACCTGTTATCCTGCTATGGCTGGTGTCTACATACACACTTGCCATAGTCACCACACTTTCCCATTCCATGCCACCACCTGCCAACTGTCCCTTATCTATGGCCACTGCTGATGGGGTATGTGTGGGCACTGTGACTGTGTGTGGGGATGGGGTGGAAAAAAGTGAGATGCTAACCAATGGCACAGGTTCAGCCCCTGACAACCCTGCCTGTGCCTCACTATGTCTATCATCATTGTCAGAGTCTGCAGATACACTGACATCAGTTTTCCCGTGGGAGAGACCCTGACCCACATCACCACCTGTGAAGGGAAGACAATATATGTAAATTAATACCTGTACATTATGGCTTACTTACACACACACACACACACACACACACACACACACACACACACACACACACACACACACGCACACACACGCACACACATGTCCACACACGTGCACACACACACACACACACACACACACACACACACACACACACACGCACACACACGCACACACATGTCCACACACACACACACACACACACACACACACACACACACACACACACACACACACACACGCACTTACAGGTGAGATGGCACAAAGAGATTACACAGATCTCACATTACCCAACAGTTGACATGCATGACATATGGCAATCAGCATCATGCATTGCAGGCATTCTTAATCCCTGTTACTAAAAATAAACATCTCTGGGATGCATGAGTCATGTTAGTAGGTGATGTCCCCTGGAACACACCACACCCATGTACACATTATTGCTGTGCACCTGTATAGCACACTGGCGTCTACTGTAGACCATGCCTCATAACTGTAGAAATCATTGCTGACTGGGTAGATATCTGGCAGTTATGATGTCTCTGTTCCTCACAACCCCTATGTGTTTGTCTGACACATAACTGGGATGATATGAGGACTGATGTCACTAATTAATGACTGACATTTGATTAGCAGATCTCATCATTAGCAGTGCATGTATGTGCAATAAAATCCAGTTACACCAATGACCTTCAAAGCTTAATGTGGATATGAGGAGAGTATACACACCTGTTGACATACCAGCTGCTTCTATGATATCAAATGGGGCCACAGTACTTCATTTGAAACATTACACATACCTGATATGTGACATATGACCTGTGCAATTCAATCAAGAATCAAACAAATGTGTTAGTCGTGAGGATACTTAATGAGATGCTTACAATATGGGGGTTGCATAAGTGTGAACACCCTTAAACCAATGGTTTGTTGAAGCACCTGTTAAGTGAACTACAGCAGTCACTATTTCTGGTAAGGGGTATGCTAGCATGGCACATCTTGACTTGACATTATTTGGTCTGTCTTCCCTACAAAGGTCCCCGAACTCTGACAGATTGCAAGGCCAGCTCATGTGCACAGCCCTTGGAGGTCACACAGGGGCTTTACTATTGCTGTTGAGTCTGGGTTATGTCTGGCCCAATTCATAATCTTGAATGTGTTCAGATACAGCTATTCTTAGCTCGCTTTGGATGTATGCTTCAGTTCACGTTTGTGTTTGAAGTTGAAACCCCTCCCCACCCTCAGCCTTATTGCAGATGCTTGACAACTGTGGGCCACATGTAAGTGCTATTTTGCAGTGTTCAAAATCCCCTCCACCATGCCTACAGGCCTAGTTCCAGCTAATGAACAGCAACCCTAAGTGTGTACACTGTCACCAGCAAGCTTCAAGTTGGGGATGGTGGCCCTGAGGTGAAGTGAGGTGTTGCTTGTGCACCACACATATCTCTGTGAATACTGTCTGTAGGTTTGAACCTTGGTGTCAGATCACCATTATAGATTACAACACATACCTTTGGGAGACTTGATGTTATGCTTTTACTACTTGTACACAGCCCTGGATAGTGTTTCTTGTGGGGAAAATCGTCCGTCTACTTATCCTACCCCATAGGCCACACTTATGCAGAATTCAGGCAATTGTTGCCACTGGTACCACACAGGCAGTATGTGCTAGACATTCCTGCAACTCCCTCAGTGTTTATGCATGTCTCCTGGCAGCCTCCCTGACCAGTTTTATACACGTTTTGTCATCTGTTTTGGATGGGCATCTGGTTCTTTTCAATATCACTGTTGTCCCATATTTAATACACCTCTAGATCACTGTCTACACTGTTTTCCATTGTATATGCAATGATGAGGTAATGTTGTTTTTCCCTACTCCTGACTGCTACATTTCAGATATGGGATCAGTTTGATGCTTTGTAAGATGTGTGCAAGCCATGGCTGCTTCTGTTGCAGGCAACTGCGGAAATGTCATGAACATACTTCTCGGACAGCAGACCATTACTTGGTGTGACATTGAGGCTCTGTACTTGATGGCAGGTGTGTACTCAAGTAGGGTCAATGCTGTCAGTACATCACAAGCTACCTCCACAATATGTTATTTTGAGTGTGTGCACACATATGCAGCCAGTGTTTTGTAAGGTGTGTATACCTCATATTTGTTGCACTAACATATAATGCTATTTTACATGTTAATTGTTAATGATTGGATCACACTACAGGTTGTAAAAGGTGTGGAATGTATTATTGTGGTCTGTCATTGTATATATCAGGAACAGTTGCCATCTTAATAGATGTGTGTACACTGTTGTATCCACTGTATGATGGTAATGTTTCATACATGTTCCTACTGTAGTCCATTTGTCCCACCATTTTGTTTGTCTCTGTCCACACATCTTTTACTGACAGGCTGTGAGGTATACTGCAGGAATCTTACATACCCCTCAGATATAACACCATGGTGACCACTATGATGCAGTGCGGTTAACACCAACAAAACTGAACATGTACATCATGCATTATGGGTAGGTGTGATAAATGTGTGCATGGCAAGTAGCACGGGCTTAGCATGGCTGGTATATTGGCAAACTACAACAAAACAATCCCATACTCACCAGCTACAGGCTCCTGTCACAGTTGTATACCAGAGGGACCTAAATAGTTGTGGGAGAAAGGTAATGTCAGTAGCCACTGATGTGGCCTTGGTACAGGATGGAAGCAGCATTTCAGCACATTAACAGTACAACCCCCAGTGCTACAAAATATGCTGGCCATCACCATAGATGTAAATGTCTGTGCAATACTAAACACCAGCAAGACCTACTATCTCATCTGACATATGCGTGTAGATAGTATACTGACAGAAATGGATAAGCAACAGTATTCTAGTAATGTGCACTGGGGCCTTACCTGCATGCTCCTCACCCAGTGTGTGGGTGCAACCCACCTCCACAATGCTTTCCTCAGCTTCATGGCTTGTGTGTTGGGTGGGTGCCCCAAGGTTGAAAGGAACTCCTCAGTTTGTGTCAGCAGAGGCTGGATGGCTGGGCCCCCACCTGTGGCTAGCCAGTCCCTCAGCAGCAGCCTGTTGATGGTCATGGCAGATGAGGTCAGTGGCCCAATGCCACACCTGCTAATAAGTTCTGCTGTGCAGACCACCATCATTTACCCTGTGGACCACATCGTTCCACAAGGCAGTCCTCTCCTGCACATCTTGTGCTCTCTGTTCAAATAACAGGGCATAATGTTCAGTCACATATTGGGTGATGATGTCAGTTTCCCCAACAGAGAATGCCGGTAGGCAAGGCCGCTGCATGTTACCTGGAAGACATAAACAGGAAAAAAGGTCACAGGACCTCATACAGTTGTCAGATTGCACATCAACAGTGGATATTACTTGCAAATAATCCAAACTGCACCATAATCCTGTAATCTATCATGGCTATAGCAGCTTGCATTACACTCCTGGCCCTGAGCTATCTTATTCCTCCCAATGTTGGACACTTAATTGCATAATCCTCTATTCTCCATTCATTTCTGTGTAGTGGGATGACAGTGGCCATCTTCCATGTGGATGGTGTGTAGATGGAGGCAGGTCTGTGTTTGACTGTGGTGTGTGATGGAGCTGTGAACACATGCCTGAGTTCATGTAGGAGGCAGACACTGATGTTATTATGTTCCATGGTGATTTGCCATTGTTGCCATCAGTAGGCAATATGTACATGCTCACCATTACTGAGGGGAGGAGTGTGGTTGATGTCCATATCCCCCTATACAACTGGGGTGGACAGGGTGGCGATGTTCCCACCTAACCTGTCTGATGCAGGTTGCCTATATCCATGGCATGTGTGAGTGAGGTGTGCTTTACCCCCAGTACAGGGTGAATTGTGTTGTTGCCTCTGAGACTGACAGCATATGTGGAGACACTGTTGCAATTGTCCTTGGTGGAGTGGATATGCCTGATTTGTAGTCCTAGTCAGTCTTACAAGAAGTCACCTGTGAACTTACATGCTTGCTCAGATAAAGGTGGACTTGCTTCCAAGTTGTTGCCTGCACCTATGTGGCCCTGTGCCACCAGTATATCAACCTAGTATGTGGTCTGTATATTGCTGCTGTCCACCAAAGGGGATTACTCTACCTTGGTGGAGGCTGGTTATACAGGTCAGGTACTGCTGAGTCCATATAGCTGCAGTGGATATAAAGTGTATGCACCCCTGTTACAATGCCTGGTATTTGTACAATTGAAACATGACACCACAATAACTCATTTTAAAACAATTCCCACCTTTAATGTGACCTATAGCCTGTACAATTCAATTGAAAACATAACAATCTGGTGTGTGAAAACATATGGACATAATAATCAGTACAATAAGCCAGTTGAATGAGTGTGCACACCCTTAAACTGATATGTTGTGTATGCACCCCTTGAGATGGTTACAGCAGTCATTCATCTTGGTTTGGACTCTAATATCATAGCACATCTTCACTTGGCAATAGTTGCTAACCTTCCTATAAACACCTTTGTTTGTTTTTCAATGGAATTGCACAGGTTAGGGGTCACATTCAAGATGAGAAACATTTTGAAATGATTTTCTGTGGTCTCATTGTCATACAGCACACAAACCTGGCATTCCAACAGGGGTGTGTACACTTGTGATATCCACTGTATATAGGTGTTGATATAGCTGTTAGTGGTAGGCATGGACAGAGGGTCATAACATAGTTGGACACTTCTCCGATTACTATCTGATAATCATGCCTACTCTAGTACCCATATCTGTGTCAGGGCAATGCAACAACCAGTAGCTGTACACATTTATGTCTGTTGTATGCACTGACACTGATATTACACACATGTGCAACATGCAAAACCTATGTGCCTGACTGCTTGAAACCCATGTTATTAGCTTTGTGCCTTCCAGCTGAACATACGCATACATACATGTGCTCAGGAGATACCTGATATACATTTCTGTTCTATGTTAGTATGGCACACTGTATTTGCAGTCTTGCTGCTCAGTCATACTTCTCAACCTGTTATAGCAGGAAGTCTGGACAATGGGACACATAAATGGTGACAAAAGGGACATCAATATCGATACTGTATTAATATAGCTGCACCAAACATTAGTAAGTTGATTGCACAGTAGGCTTTGATGTCACTGTGATAACCTGAAAGATGTCCAACAGTCATAAGTAGGCTATTATGTTACACTGTCATTGCTCACAGACTTGTCAATGATTTGGCTGACATAACACAGGTATATGTGTATGTGACTATAGATATCAGTCACAAATGTGCTTATTGTCCAGCAGAACACTGTATAGTTGAATTTTATTAATTCAGTATATCACATGCAGTTCAATACACATGTCTGCAACAGTACTTTACTATGCACATGGCCTATATAGGTCTGTTATATTTACAAGACAAACATGTATCATACTCATATTCACAGGTAACATATGGATATGGACAACATCCCATTAACTGGCCTAGCAGTGGCACAGTCACAGCTGTTTGACAGACACCCCAGCGGTTGTCACATGTGAGCTGTCCTTTCCCAGGGTAAGTCAGGCTACTGAGCTGTGATCCTACCTCGAAACCTCTTAGAGCATCACATCTGGACAAAGCCTAAAATTATGGGGGGATAAATAGTGACAGACTTTAAATATTCCTGTTAAAAACTTAGGAAGTTTGTAGAATAATACATTTTGCATTACCATGAATATTCTTAAGGATGTGGAGTCTTAAACTCAAGTGTTTGTCATTACTTGATGACTTCAGTCCTCAGCTATTTGCCAGAAAAGTACAGATTTCAGGAGGAATAGAAAAAAACTATGATGTGAAAATCTGGGCATTCTGTGAAGATCTGTATAGTTGAGAGGTATGGCTCTGATCTCTCCCACTGCAGAGAGAGCCAGATGCTATGGCCATAGCAGCTATTCCACAGGACATTAGTACAGCAAGTCTTGTTGGGACATGTATTCTTCCAAATCATATTTCCCATTATTACAGACCAATTACTACATTCAATTACATGCTTACATGTTCCACTTATCTTTTTTTTTTCTCTTTTCCAGTTTATGTTTTATTTATAGTGAAAGCAGATAAGGTACACATAATAAACCTAGAGTACTTGGTAATAGTTTTCACTCTTACTCACAAAAACTGGCTAATGTACAATGTATGTACTGTACCTGTGTACTATGTATGTATTCTACCTATGTTCCAAATTTCAGCTGTACACAACAAATTTATTAATTACCTTTATTTTTAAATTATTTTCTGTTTGCTCTCTCCACTGTAACTGTTGGTGTGCTGCACACCACTATAAAAAACATGTCTAGTGTAATTTGTGTGTATATACTGATCATGTCTAAATATCTACATGTATCTGTAATTTTTCTGTGTGGAGCTTTTCTCCCTTGGCCTCTGCTGAAAAAGGGCCTTTTCTGCTCAGTCAGACACCCCCTTTACCAAATGTAAAATAAACAAAATAAATAAATTTATTTTCTCTCTCTCTCTGTGCACTACATGGATAGAGCTGGTTTGAATAGGTGGCAGCATGGCTTTTGTAGGTGATGCTTATGACCAGGTGAAGGCCTGTGCACCTATTGGTGTTCCCTACTTTCTAATTGCATGCAGAGCAGCTGTGTAGTTCTTCCAATAGCCAATGTCAGGGCAACACACTCCTATAACTGACTACTCCATGTGGGCATTGGCCCTTTCTCTTACTTGTGAGGGAGACATCCTAGAGTTGTGTGAGCTAATACCTCTTACAACAAGACCTGTGGTGACAAGCCAACTAAATGGTGGATAAAGTTCAAGACTTAGGGGCAGAATGTGAGTATTGCTGTTATATGTTTGGAATACTGCTAGTTTAACAGGGTTTGTCTGAACATGCTACATCTGCATGGGTTTCAGTCTGACAAAGTTCTGTCTCTGCATAGCTCTCAACTGTAGGGCTATCCACATAATGGCCACAGGTTAGCCTGTTATGTTTGGTCTACTCCCCAGACAGTTGTTGACCTTGGCAAATCAGTAGCATATTCTGGTGATTGCAAACTGTAAATGCTAACATCCATTTGTTTTTCTGACTTTATATCCCTCAGAAACGATATGTTACAACAAACCCTGTAACACCAGCAACTTTCTCAGTGTATAACAACAATAGTTCAAGTATGGCCATGTATTTGGGCCTCTGTCCACCAATTATGTCAGGCTTTGTCCAGATGTCATGCAGTAGGAGGTTGATAGGTATAATGGTCTATCATTATTTAGTGCTATCATTCCTGCTGAGGGGAAAGGCTGGAAAACATGGTGAAGGCTGTACATTTGAGAGATTGGTATATAGAGAATGCTCTTAGATGCCTTTGTAACATATTTTATGTGGGGGAGAGTAACATGTGTTTTAAAACTAGGATTTTAGAACATGTGAGACATATTACTGATAAGAAACATGACAGTTCTATAGGCATACATTTGAATAAATCTCACCATGGGTACAGTAGTGGGTTCCAAGGTACTGTTTTGGAAAAAGTCTGTTCCTCAGTTTGATTAAACATTCATAAAAGGGCAATTGTTAAGTACAGACTCAATGTATTAATATTAAATGTGATACTTTATCCCTCAGGGGTTTAAATGAGGAGTGTAATTGGAGGCTGTGTAATTATGTAATTAAGTGTTAACTGCTTCTTGTGATTAAGGCAAGCATTTCTTGTAATGTTCTACTCATTGAAGGCTTTGGCTAAGACATCAGAGTATAATAAACATGTGTGAATTACAGGCTGGTTGTATTTCTTTTTGCTATGTTCAGTCATTTTAGTTGTTTTGCTAAGAGGTTGTTGTATGTCTGGCCATTGTGTATGGCCTATCATGATTTTGTAGCAGTGTACTGTTCACTTATTTATTTGGACTGTTTGGAGGGCAGATGTGAGTGTCATGGGTCCTTTTGTATCCAGCTGTGCATGCTGCCCCAGCTATGGGTGGTCTATCAGCAGCATATGTTTCTATGGGCATTTTGAGACATGTATGCATCTCTCTCTCTGTATATATTTATATATATATATATATATATATATATATATATATATATATATATATATATATATATATATATATGTGTGTGTGTGTGTGTGTGTGTGTGTGTGCGTGTATATATTGTATATATATATATATATTTTTTATTTTACATTAGTTGACCAGGTTAGTCTGACTGGAATCAGAGTCCATTTTCAGTGGAGGCCTGGGGAGATAAGCTCCAAACACAATACAAGAATGAAAGCAGTTGAGAATAAAAAACATGGTTATATATGATATTTACAATGTTGATATAAATGTAGTTGAAAAAGGGGAATACAGATCAAAGTACATACAGACAGCAGGCTGTACAAATCTATGGGCATTTTGAGACATGTATGCATCTATCTATCTATCTATATATATATATATATATATATATATATATATATCATATATATAAATATATAAATACATATTATATATATGTATATCTATATATCTATATATATATATATATATATATATATATATATATATATATATATATATATATATATATATGGGTCTACTTTACATGGTCGACATTTCAGAAAGTCAACTTTCATATGGCAGAGACCATATGATCGACTTTCAGAATGCAGAGCATGTAAAGTAAACATAAACACACAACAAACACTTACCTTAAGCTCTGCCCCCCTGCACCTCATGTGGGGGGATCTGCCCCCCACCTCCGTAACTTTAATATACCAACTCCGAGATCGCACTACAGTGCGGAAGTGGGAAATTTTCCCATTCCGCACTGTGTGGAGATAGAGGTTCCCCATGGTCGGCTTTTCAAAAGTTGATCATATGGTCTCGGCCATATGAAAGTCGACTTTATGAGAAGTCGACCATGTGAAGGGGACTCATATATATGTATATGTATATATACATACATACATACACACATATATAAATATATATATATATATATATATATATATATATATATATATATATATATATATATACCTCAGTATTTATTGGTAATTTATATATATATATTGTTATACACATATATGTATCTCCATACATATCTAGCTCCCTGTATATATATGTTTCTTTTCAGATATATATATATATATTTGTAGATAGCAATCTTTTCTAATTGCACAGTGTCTCTTCCCTATTGTAAACTGGCTATAAAGTAGGGTATGTTTGAGAAAACATCCTAAAACCATACACCTGAGATGGCTTACTGGTACATTGCTTTGACTGTGGTGTGCAGGGTCCTGGGTTCAAAACCTGCAAAGACTGCTTATTTTGCTGCTAGGCAGAACAAGGACTGTTGGACACAGAGTGATTAAGGCAGTTTTGAGCACCTTTAACATGTTTGCACAGGTTTGAGTGACAGTACCAGTGTGCATATCTGCTTGGCATTTACATTTAAGCAATGCTTAAACCTGCTAAGCATAGCTCAGCCCTGCTAACCATTGATCACATTCCAGTCTGATAAAATAGCAGGGCAATGATATCTTTAATAAGTGTATTTAATTTCCTGTACATAACATGCTTCTATGTGCTGTCATTATAGCAGCAAGGGGTGCGACTATACTGCATGGGACACCTGGGTATACATGGGTAGTACCAAAATCTCTTTTCTTTGTATTTGTTTCATACATGGGCAGTATCCCAGGTTAAATGCAGTCACACTTGCATGTTACACCAGCTACAGTGCAACGGTTCACAAAAATAGTCTAACACATATTGCATCATTAAGTTAATACTTTTAAAAGTGCTTTTCCAAGGGAAAGTAGATTGCAGAGTGTAGTACTTGAACCATACACTCCTGCATGCAAAGCTGGGACTCTGAGTACTGACTATCTTGTTCTTGGTGTTTGAGGTGTATATTTTTATGTATCTACTATTGTATATTGATTTGATATTATGATATCAACTGTAGACTACTATGTTTTTGGACATGGCATTGATGACTGCTGTCATGTAGTAATGGCATACCTTTCAGTGTCAGACTTCTATCTTTCAAAACATACATCCTAATGCATAACCTGTTGGCTATCTACATTCTGTCTGTTCTCTGTACAGCTGTGCAGCTGTCAGGTATTGCTAAGACCATACTACTATGTAGGTGCCCACACAGTATTGTGCTGTGGGCCTGGACACTGCTGCTAGTTCTAACATATGGGACATTCCTTAATGTGGGCCTTGCCCCTTTTCCTTGCCTGTGTGAGGGACATTACAGAGGTGATGGGTACAGATTCACATACAGTAGGTGGCAATATGTCACAGGGCAGGACATGTGGACACAGCCAAACAACATGGGGGACATATCCCCAGATTTGTGAACAGATTCTATGCCATCAGTGCTATTGTACACATAGTGGATTGATAGATTGACAGGGTTTTTGTGGAGATGCATTTAGTGAGTGACTTCACGACTCACAATGATATGTCTCTGACATACCTCTCCACTGGGACAGCGTACCAGTGGACATACCTCTCCACTGGTACGCTGTCCACAGACTGCCCACATGTTTGCCTGTTATGTTTTGTCTGTTCCCCAGACATTTGGTGTCCTTGGTAAATCAGTCGTGGACTCTGGGGAATGCAGTCAGTAAATACTCACATCTATTGGTATTACTGACTCCTTATTCCTCCAAGGATATGATATAACAAACCCAGTAACATCTGCAACTGGCTCAATGTATGACAGCAATATGTCCAGTCTACCCCTGTGTTTGTACCTCTGTCCCCAAATGATTTCAAGGGCTCAGACATATTTAGTATTATTATTTCTTGCCTTCATTCCTGCTACCATAGTGGGCAGTCTGTGGACAGCGTACCAGTGGAGAGGTATGTCCACTGGTACGCTGTCCCAGTGGAGAGGTATGTCAGAGACATATCATTGTGAGTCGTGAAGTCACTCACTAAATGCATCTCCACAAAAGCCCTGTACTCACTAAATGCATCTCCACAAAAACCCTGTACTCTACAGTACATTGTGTATGAATTTAAATTTTTGAGTTCCTTAAATGTATGCTGATTTTGACTACATAGTTGATTTAAATGTATATTTGTATGTGTAAGTCTTTATTAACAATTTGTCAATCTGTCTTGCTTATGTTATGTGTGGAGCTTTTCTCCCCGGGCCTCTACTGAAAATGGACATATATCCAGCTAGACTAGCCCGGTCAACAAATGTAAAATAAATAAATAAAATACCATCCCAGTGATATAGTAGACCCACAGATATGTCAGGGAAGAAGCCATAGATATGAGTCCTAAGCCTGTACATTCTGAGGTGAACTGTACATGTGAGAGGCCTGTGTATGCCTGGCCATTGTTAGCAGACTGTCAGGATTGACAGGATATATACGGAATTTGGAGGTAGATTTGGACACTCAAACCCCTGAGAGAGCAGTGAGGACAATGATAATGTGTTGTGAAGCCAATTAGACCAGATTACATGTGTCCAGTGGACACGTCTACAAATGGACAGCTATGTATGGGGCAACATTTTTTTGGGAAACAGACTGCCCTTTTTGTGTCTAAGGTGAGAGTGGGATGTCGGGAAAGGATAGTAGGTATATTTGGAGAGGTAGGTTGGGTAGGAAGACAGACAAGACAGACAGGACAGCATATAGGGGCAGTATATGACACATGTGGGGGTAAACACCTTGGATGGGGAGGGGTGTTTGGTAATCAGAAGCACACGAGTCCCCAAATGGATACAGTGGGACTGAGGTCCCCACCCATTGGCAGTCCCCACTGCACCTTCACGGCTCCAAAGGTGGCTGTGCTGAGGGCTGAGCAGGAGGGACAGGCTGAACCTCTAAATGTGTCATGTGGCCCTCAAGCTGGCATAGCAGACCTCCCAATTCATTGTGGAGCTTACTATGCACCAGACCCTGGACCTGGCTTTGGGTGTCAAGATCCTGTCTGTGCCCGCACCTAGGGGGAGGATGAGCCCCAGACCCTAAGGCAGTTCCACCTGTAGATGGTGCAGGACCAGCAGATGAGGAGATCTCGGGGTGGGTCCCGGATGTGCTGGGGCTCTGTGCCATGGCCAGATGAGGCAGGAGAGGCAGATTTGCTGTGATCAGCCTTCCCAGAAGTGCTGTGGTGTTGCAGTTTTAAAACATATGTTGGTTATTAATGGTAAACACATTCCAGGATTAGTTATAACAGCATGCATGAGCATTCCCATTAACCCAAAACAACAGATTTGGAACATTTGCATAGCAAACTAACACATGCATATATGGAACCACGGTGGGCATTACACCGGCATGCAAGTACATTGATAGCAACAGGCCACCAATTATAGTATTTGAACAGGTAACATTAATTGGAAAACATTTCAACATTTGTAGAACAATAGGACACATGTCACAACAGTAGGTTTGGTGAAAAACGTACCCATTCATTTATGTGTTTAGATTATTGGTGAAGATAAGGTGGGGGAGAGAGACAGATGTCAATAAACACATGTAGATTCTTGCAGTGCTTACAGCTTTAATGATCATTGCTCTTATCATTACTCTACAGGTATTATTATATCAACCTATGGCCTTGGGTTGGGCAGTGGTATGTTTGTACACAGTGTATAATTACAGCCTTCTTATAGCTACTTTATACCTTTTCTTACCTGACAGACCTGTGGAGGAGATTTTTGTTAACACTACCTGACTGTTTCTACCCATATTCACATAGTCAGGGTTACATATGTGCACTCATACTGTGTGTGTGTGTGTGTGTGTGTGTGTGTGTGTGTGTGTGTGTGTGTGTGTGTGTGTGTGTGTGTGTGTGTGTGTGTGTGCTACTGCCATACTCTCCCTTGATTTTTATCAATCACCCTGGTTGTTGGCAGCAGGGACCAGTAGCTGTGACAGCATGACACTTTTGAACATTTCTTGGGGGAGACCACTTGGTGTATGTACTTATCTTGTTGTCATTTGCAGCCTTGGGGTTGGACCGTGGGTGTTGGATACAGTATAACTACAACCTTCTTATGGCTACTTTATACCTTCTCTTACCTGGCAGACCTGTGGAGGAGATTTCTGTTAACACTACCTGACTGTTTCGGCACAGATTAACAGAATTCTAGGTGAAATTATGTATACTGCTTACCAGAGCTTACTACCACTCCCGGGATTTGAACCGTGGCTGTTTGTGCAAAAAATACAAGTTTGCTTTTCATCAGAACAAGCTGTTGAGAAACTGCTGGCATTTTCTTGAATGTTTTCTGTCTAATTCTCTCTTGGCTGTACAATCTGACCTTGTAATTATGACATTCTTATACATACATTCCTATACATACCTTTTGACATAGCACAGTGTGGAAAACAGTGGTTAACACACCATTACTATTCAGATATCAGATCTTGGTGCATGAGACATTTCATATCAGTTAATCTCATGTCTTACAGAGGCACTAACTTTGTCAGATGAGACTTGATTGATTAATGCTTTCAGAGCTATAGTTGCTATGCATACGCTGTACACATTTCAATTCATACAATACCGGAGAAAACACTAGTCCAGAGTTTTAAATTTCACTGACATGTAGTTACAGTTTTATTTATATATAACCTATATGAGACTATTACTGTAATATTGTCTGGTTTATTCAGTACAAACCATACCCATTTTTAATACTGCAAGGTGACATTCTACTCCTTTATATTTATTTGGTATGAATACTACAAGCTAGATTGTTACTCACCAGCCTTGCGACGCAGCCTTTGCAACCTGCTAGCTTGTGCTTCCTGGTTCACAGCCCACTGAGCTGGAGCTGTAAAGGAGATAGAGAAACATTTATGCATACCTATCCATCACATACACAGGCTGTACTTTGATAAACAGTTATTGATATGAATACTTACACATGCCTGGGACATCATTCCTCTGCCATGCTTCTTAGACTCGCTGGTCCAATAGCTCCCTCTTCCTCCACTTCAAGTCGGCATAGTGGTGCCCGACCTGCTCACCAGTCTGAGGGATGCTAGTGGCACTGGTGAGATTGCAGACAAGACTTTGCCAGGCCTGTATTTCGAGCCCTGGTACTGGTCCTGCATCAGTCTTGCATCATGGTTTTTAACAAGGAGTCCTACCATGACCTTGGACTCCTGTATGCCCCAGCACTGCACCCAAAAGTGCACACCCTCTCCAACACCAGCCATAGTGCATACAGTAGGGAGCTACAACCAGTTATGAGCTATATTCCCACCTGCATGGTTTAAATATGGCCAATTTCCCACCCTTTGCCGTGATTGGATGGTTTTGAATATGCTAAGCTAAGCGCACTGCTTAGAGGGGTAGATGCTAAGCACTGCATTCCAGAGTGAAAATCCGCTTAGCTACTCTAAATCTTGCCTATAATTTACATTTCAAAAATACTTATACTGGCTAAGCATAGATGAGCACAAGTTAGCATTGTTCAGCTTTCCTTTTACAGACTATCAGCATTGTGGGATTGATTCCTCATAAATTACATATTATGATATGCATGTTTACCTTCCATTACACCCCCCCCTACGTGCTTTCATTACAATACATTCTTTTGTGGCTATGCTGTATGGGACACTTGTGTTTATATGGGGGTTTCACATCTGTACTACACTGGCACCTCACATTTGGACCGGCTACACAACTCTGGTTAATAAACATATATATTATTCACTACCTATTCATAACAAAATATATTTTCATGCTTTTCTAACAGATAGAAATGAATGGACTGAATGGGGACTTGAACTGTGAATGCCTGCTTGTTAAGCAGAAGCTCTAACTACTAAACTATTTCACTTTACACTGTAATAATTTCACACTAAGGGACTACAATCAGAATACAGTAAGGGACTGTGAGCAGGATACAGGCCAATGTATGGGACTGTAATTAAGCTAATATAAGGGAATACAATCAGAATACAGTAGGGGACTGTGGGCAGGCTACAGTCTAATTTATGGGACTGTAATAAAGTTAATCCAAGAGAATACAATCAGAATACAGTAGGGATTATTATCAGTTATCGAAAGGTATAATAATATTACACAAAGGGCATACATTCAGAATACAGTAAGAACCTAGGAACAGGCTAATGTAAGAGACTAAAATAAAGTTACAATAAGGGAATACAATCAGGATATCATAGGGACTTGAAACAGGATGTAGAAAGGGAATATAATAATGTCACACTAAGGGAATACAAACAGAATACAGAAGGGACCTGGGAACCGGTTAATGTAAGAGACTTTAAAAAGCTGGAGTAAGAAATACAATCAGGATACCGTAGGGGAGTAGGAGTTCCCTGTAGTAAGGGGCTATAATTATGGTATACTAAGGAAATACAATTGGAATGCAGTAGGGGACTAGGAACAGGTTGTAGTAAGGGAGTATAATAAAGCTATAATGATGGAATACAAATAGGATTCAGTAGGGGACTAAGACCTGGATATAGTAAGGGACTATATCAATGTTACACTAACTGAACAGAACCACAGTTCAATAGGGGACTATGAGCACACTACAGTAAGGGACTATAAGTATGCCACACTAAGGGTATACAATCAGGAAAGAAAGTGGGACTGGATGCAGGCTGTAATCAAGGACTATAACAATGTCACACTAAGGGAATACAATTGAGATGCAATAGCTGACTAGAAACAGTAGGGGACTAGGAACAGATTGCAGTAAGTGATTATAATAAAGTCTCACAAAGGGGATACAATCAGAACATGATAGGAGACTAGGAAAATGCTGTTATAAGGGACTATAATAATGTCACACTAGGTAAATATGATCAGAATTTAGTAAGGAACTCTAAACAGGCTATTGTAAGGGAGTATAATTACCTAGTCCCTTCTCATAACTAACCAAATATGATGTATTCCATAATAAAGTATAACAGTTGTACCATCCACAACACTTCAAAGTGTAGCACTATCTCACATTAAACACCTGCACCTTACTTCCGGGCGTTATTTTAATGTATACTGATTACTCTGAGTGCTTCTATACTGGATGTTTTTTTTAAATATTTTTTTACACTGTGATTATGCTGAATATTTCTATACTGATGTTTTATTTTTGAATATTGTACTAGATGTCTTTTGAATATTGTATTGTAATTATGTTGAATATTTTTGTGCTGGATGTTTTTTGAATATTTTTTGTATTGTGATTATGTTGTACATCTTTGTATGGAAGATCATGTATATTTCTGTATTGTGATGTTCTATGTGGAGCTTTTCTCCCCAGGCCTAAACTCAAAATGAGTAATTTCTGCCCAGTCGGACTTCCCCGGTAAACAAATGGAAAACAAATAAATAATAAATAAATCAAGTTATGGTTAGGGAATACAATGTGGAAATTGTAGGGGACTCTTAGCAAGTTATAGTAAGGGACTTCAATAAAGTCACACAAATGGAATACAAACAGGATACAGTAGATGACCAGGAACAGGCTGCAGTAAGGGAATATAATAACAGTACACTAAGGGAACACAATCAGAATACAATTATCGGACTATGAGAAAATTACAGTAAATAACTATAAGTCTGTCAGACTAAGGGAATGCAGTCAGGATACATTACAGGACTATGAACAGGCTTTATTAAAGAACTATAATAATGGTTCACTAAGGGAATACAGTCACGATACAGTAATGAACTAGGAAAAGGTTAATGTAAGGGACTACAATAATGTCACACTGCTTTACTGGAAAGGCTCATTAAGACTCTACTACAGCTTGCTGTGAGGGAAAGGTTAGTTTGCTTTCATTTTTGTTGTATTTTGTATTGCCTTATTGCCTTTTTCTATTTTGTATGCTGTGATTTGTTTTCTTTACACTGTGTTTTACTTGTATTCTGCTTTTAACTGCATATTAAAACTTGAAAAGAGACCACAGCTCAGTCTCTTGTGTCAGACAGAAATGTTTTCCACTCTCCCACCCGCTTGCTGTTGTGTTCTTAATCACCACAGTCTTTCTAGTTGCCTGCCCGTTATGTTAATTTGACCATATATCTCATTTCCTCTCTGCTTTTACTGGCTGATGTGAGTAAGCACAAAAGTATCATTTTGCAAAATTAGTCTCCTTCAGCTATTTAAATTTATTGGTCATCCTGCTGTATTTCATAGCACTAGCATACAAAAGTGACCACTCCCTTTCAATCTATCTTGCTGTTTTAAAAATAGCGTCTCTCCACTAAAACTTAACTTTTTAGACAGGTAAAACTTAAGCTACCTACTTTCACATCGAACTCCTCTAGTACACACTGCAGTGTTTAGGATAAACCATTTTTTTCATCTTACCTTTAAGCATCTATTGCAAGACCACCAGTTATTGGACAGCCCACATTCTGCCTCTCACTAATCATCTTGGGATTAGTGCTTCTGTTTTTCTCCTGGTGAGAGAAGGAGTGCAGTTACATTATTTCCTGGAGACTGCTGATCACCAGAAAGCTTAATAACTGCTTTATATATGACAGCTTGGAATCTGTGCTTATATTCTCTTCTTGGTGAGAGCAGGAGTAGAGTGCATTGATTCCTGATTCTTTCTGGTTGGAGAGCGAGTATCTCTGCTTAACATACTTGATTGGTCTGGTTGCTATTCAAGGAATCTACCAGAAAAAGGCTACAAGCCTGCAGACCCTTGCATCATCTGGCCTGGTTCTCTTCTTTGGAATGGTGCTAACATTTTGCTTCTGGTAAGAGAAGAAGCAAAGGAGCATTGTATCCCAACAGAGTGAAGCTGTGCTGAGAGCAGCATTACTAGTAGCCAGGCAGTAGCCATTCATGCGACTCCTCTCTTTTCATCATTCTTGACAAGCTAATTCTTTATTTTTCATTAAGTACTGCTTGATTTTTTCCTAACTTCAGAATATCTGCCTAAATACTTCATCCTTAAATTTTTAGGGTCTATGTATTAGTTTCCCCTCAAGTGTTTGGCAGTGCTCTGTACAGACAAAGACACCTTGAGTGACATTTGTCCTGTAAAAGGAATATATAAGGAAACAGTTCCAGTACATAGTAATAATGGCAATCCCTCCTGGCATGTCTAAAGGTCAGTTCCCTGTGCTTTTGCCTATTAACCTGGTGAACTTGGGCATTCTGAGGCAGTGTAGCAACTGCCTCATGCACACAGACAACCCTCTCCTCTTACCTCCCAACACTCAGACTTGTGAGAGATGCACTTATATATCCAAATTGGAAGCCATGCACTCTCAAGCCAAGACTGGAATAGCTGATCAAGAGTAGAAGGTCAACACCTGCACCACACCACATGCAACACATAGCCTTCCAGATCACCCACCTTCACAGCTCTCACATAAAAACATAAACCACACACCCACCTTCTTGGAGGCTCTAAGTAGAAATCTACCCAAACAGCAGAGACCTCCAATGCAGAAACACCCTTGACCACCACAATTCAGCACAAACCACAAGACACATAGCTTACCTACACAGTGTGTCCCTCAACCTAAGCCCCTAAGGGAAAACAGCTTGCCCAATACACTAATCATAGGTGACTCGATAGTGAGGCACACTGATGTCCCACTTACTCGGTTGAATAAGGAGAAGGTAACAGTCAGCTGTCTATCAGGTGCCAGAATCCAACACATAACACACGTACTCAGGTCACTCCACAACAAGTACAAGTATGACTCTGTCACTTTCCATGTGGGTGTGAATGACCTGAGATGCACCTCCCTGGCCTACATGAAAAGAGTCATGGAGGAGCTCTCGGATTATGTGGCCCAAGCAGGTATGACCATAGTCCTGAGCAGCATCCTGCCTTCACCGAGAATGATACCGTAGTACAAGCAGAAATGATTGACTTAAGAATTGGCTAAGTTTCTGGTGTTATTCTAAGGGGATCCAGTATCTCTCTGCTTGGGATGACATGATTGACAGACCTCAATGCTTTGCCAGAGATGGCCTGCACCTGTTACCCCTGGGTTTCAGGATACTGGCTAAGGCTGATGCCACCCCTATAGTGCCTTTTTAGGTGATGTTCCAAAGACCAAATTACCACTGTAACAGCTATAAATAAATACAATCTGAGGATCATGCTGCTCAATGCTAAAAGTCTAAATCTCAAGATGTATTTGCTCAAAGCACTTCTCAAAATGGAGAACATTGACATTTGTGCTGTAATGGAGACCTGGTTTAAAGCAGCAGAAAGCACACCTGCACTACCAGGCTATAACTCATTCCACACCTTTCGGCCCCAGAACATGGACCAAAGCTCTAAAGGTGGTGGTGTCTCCATATTCATAAAGGATATGCACACCTCCAGACTAGTAGCCTAGTATAACACATCCGAGATGCTTCGGGTACAACTAGCATTGGGTAAGATGGGGATTCAGGTCGTAGCCTGCTATAGGCCCCCAACCATGTCCCAAGACTCTCAGTCCACATTCCTAAGCACCCTGGAAACTATTATGGTCCAATCCAACACTCTCCTACTAGGTGACTTCAACTACCCCTCCATCAACTGGGAAAGCTACTCATGCACCAATACACTGGCTCAATGCTTCCTGTAATTCATCATTTCCAATGCCCTGGACCAGCCCATTCTTATCCCCACTAGAGGAAGCAACATCCTTGATCTGGTTATTACTAACATGGGCAACCATTGTCTACACAAATAGTCAATTCCTCCCTAGTTAGATCTGACCACAAACTAATCACCATGGAAATTCACATCTCACCCACATCCCCCGCAAAGGTAACCACCATGAAAAACTTCTCCAAAGCTGACTTTGGGATCCTAAAAACAGAGGAGGCTAACTTCACGGCACCCATGTCAATGGAAAATAGATGCATGACTGCCGAATCATACACCAATGGACTGTATGAACAAGTACATAAAAAGCATGGGACTAGCCATACCCAACAGAACCAAGACACTGTCCTCCAAAAAAGGAAGCCAATCTGGTGGTCCCCTGCCATTAATAAACACTACAACAGAAGGAAGAAACTGTTGCAGAAAAAGGTGAAGTCCCAAGACTGGAAAAACTCCCTTATTAGCCCCAACAAAAAGTTGAGATCCCTCATCAAAACCTTTAAAGCCAGCTATGAAGGCAGAATTGTGGCAGACACTAAAAACAACCACAAAGCCTTCTATAGTTATATCAGAAATTTCCACGTCAATACCCAGGTTTGCTCTGAGTTACTGCACAATGGTACCTCCTATACTGAGCCAACAGATATTGCCAACATACTGGCTGACAAATTCATTGCCAACAACACCACTCTCTCCCCCTAAAGGACCAATCACAATACCGGAAGAATGCCAGGTACCCAGCATTACTGCAGCACAGGTTAAAGCTGCATTGGCTAAGAATATAGCTTCCATGGGAACTGACAATATTCCTGCATGTGTTCTACATGAACTACAAAGTGAACTGGCACCAAATCTGTGTGCCTTGTTCAACCACAGCCTCACCTCAGGCTTTGTCCCTACCGAATGGCGCACTGCTACAGTCATCCCTCTCCATAAAGTGGGAGGAACTACAGACCCTGGGAATTATTGCCCCATTAGCCTGATGTGTCTGATATGTAAGGCTATGGAGCACATCATCATAGACCTAATTAACAAGGATATAGAGAATCTCCAAACTCTAGATCCCATGAAATTTGGTTTTGTGAAAGGTAGAGCATACCTGCTCAACCTGGTTGACTTCTTTGAGTCAGTCACCAGAGCTGTGGATGAGAGCAAGGCAGTTCATACAGCCTACCTCGATCTGGTGAAGGCCTTTGATACCATTCCCCACTCAGAAATTATTGGTAAACACACCAAACTAGGCATCAACCCCCTATATTGCTAGGTGGGTTGCAAACTGGCTCACAGATAGAACCCACACTGTGAAAGTAGCGGACTCCAAGTCTGACTGCCGACCAGCCACGAGTGGAGTCCCACAGGGATTGGTCCTGGGTCCTCTCCTGTTTGGCATCTACTTCTCAGAAGTCCAGGCCAACATGGAGGGACTCTGGCTGACCAAGTTTGCAGATGACTGCAAGCTGGGAGCCATTATTAACCCCCCCCAAGTGATGTAGACATCCTACAGAAAGGCCTCACTGAGACCCATGACTGGTGTCGAAACCATGGCCTTAAGCATAATGCCAAAAAGGGAGACATCATCCCCTTTGGGAAAAACTCAGTTCCCACTAATTACCACATAGATGGGAGCCCACTGAACACTGAAGGCGTTATAACAGATCCGGGGGCACAGGTTGACAGCAACCTCTCCTTCGAGCACCACATTGCCATTGTGGTCAGAAAGTCCTTCTATGTGGCTCATCTCATTACCAAGGGTTTTGCATCCAGGAAGAAAGAGGTCATCATCTCTCTCTACTCTTCCCTCTTTAGACCCATCATCAAGTATAATGCCCCATTTGGCATGTACCTCACTAGACACCTGCAACAGCTGGAGAGGCCACAAAAGGACCTTACAAAGAGGATTCTAGGCCTTAAACACATGTCCTACATGGACAGACTTAAAAAACTCCAGTTATGCATAGGTTCATAGGTATGTACTAGACTGATGGTCCTGGAGCCTATACAAGCTTAGCCCAAGAAATTCCATGGCAACATGCTGCCCGAAGTTAGTTCCCAGTGCCCTTGTCAAGCAAGGCCATTGAGGTGATCACCGGGCTGACTGCCACCCAAAGTTAGTTTCCTGTGCCCCAGTCAGGCAGGACCATTGAAGTGATCCCCGGGGTGAACTTCCTATTGCCCATTCACTCGTCAAGATTTCTCTTGAAAAGGGCCAGTGAAATGCTCTGCTTGACGTGAATGGGGAATTTGTTCCAGAGTATGGGAAGTTAGTGGATTAGGAACCTGTCCCTCCAGCAGGTTCTATTTATGGTGGTAATAAGGTTTAGGTCCCTGGAGCATGTGGCGTGGAAGGACTGGGATTTCTTTAGGTGAAGCATATCTAACAGCTCTGGGTCAGACATGGCTTTGCAGGTCAAGCAGAGATTGCCTCTAAGTAGGCGATATGAGAACGAGTATAGCTAGAATTTTTTGAGTCTATCAGTGTATGCGTATGTCTAAGACCTAAGATCTTCTTAGTTAGGTATTTTTGTGGCCTTTCCAGTTGTTGTAGGTGTCTAGTGAGGTACATACCAAATGGGGCGTTATGGTCTATAATAGGTCTAATGAGGGACGAGTAAAGAGGGATTATGACCCCTTTCTTTATGGATGAAAAACATTTTGTGATAAGATGTGCCACATAGAAGAACTTTCTGACCACAGTGGCAATGTGGTTATCAAAGGAGAGGTTGCTGTCAGCCTGTGTCCCCAGGTCTCTTATCACTCCTTTGGTGTTTAGAGGACTACTGCCTATGTGGTATTTCATGGGCACCAAATTTTTCCCACAGGGAATGACAATGCAATTTTTGGCATTGAGCTTGAGGCCATGGTTCCTGCACCAGTCATTGGTCTCAGAGAGGCCTTGTTGCAGGATGTCTACATCCATTGGAGAATCTATAATTGCTCCCAATTTGCAGTCATCTGTGAACTTGGTCAACCAGAGTCCCTTTGTGTTGGCTTGGACTTCTGAGAAGTAGATGTCAAACAGGAGAGAACCCAGGACCGATCCCTGTGGAACACCACTTGTAACTGGTCGGTAGTCAGATTTAGAGTCCGCTACTTTTACAGTGTGGGTTCTATCAGTGAGCCAGTTGGCTTCCCATCTTATGACATAAGGGTTTATGCCTAGTTTAGTGAGTTTATCAATGATTCCTGAGCAAAGGATGGTGTTGAAGGCCTTGGCAAAATCTAGGTAGGCTGTGTGAACTACCTTGCCCTCATCCATGGCTCTGGTGACAGACTCGAAGAGGTCTATCAGGCTGAGCAGGCATGATCTGCCCTTCACAAACTCAAACTCTGTGGGGTCCAAAGTTTGGAGATTCCCTATGTCCATGTTGATAAGGTCTACAATGATGCGCTCCATGGCCTTACATATCAGGCTCATCAGGCTAACGAGATGGTAGTTCCCAGGATCTGTTGTCACTCCCTCTTTGTGGAGTGGGATGACTGTAGCAGTGTGCTATTCTGCAGGAACAAAGCCTGAAATGAGGCTGTGATTGAACATGGTACTCAGATGTGGTGCCAGTTCATTTTGTAGTTCATGTAGGACTCAGCCCGGGATATTGTCAGGTCCAATGGAATCTGTATTCTTGGCTTTGGACAGTACATATTTTACCTGTGTAGTCATGATGATAGGGACTTGGCATTCCTCAGGTATTGAGATGGGCTCTTTGGGGGGTGAAAGGGGGGTAAAGTTCACACTGAACCTGTCAGCCAATATGTTGGCAATATCAGTTGGTTCTGTATATGTATTGCCATTGTGCTGTAACTCAGAGCAGATCTGAGATTTGCCATGTAGATTCTTGACATAACTAAAGAATGCCTTGTGGTTGTCTTTAGAATCTGCAGCAATTTTATTTTCATAACAGGCTTTAGATGATTTGATAAGGGATCTCAGTTTTTTGCCGAGGCTAGCAAGGGAGTTTTTCCAGTCTTGGGATTTCACTCTCTTCTGCAACAGTTTTTTTCTTCTGTTGTAGAGTTTGTTAATGGTAGGGGTCCAGCAGATTGGCTTCCCTTTTTTGGAGGAGAGTGTCTTGGTTCTGTTTGGTATGGCCCATTTCAAGCACATGTGTATGTGCTCATACAGTGCATTGGTGTATGATTCAGCAGTCATACACCTATTTTCCACCGTGAAGTCTGCCACCTCTGTTTTTAGAAGCCCAAAGTTGGCTTTGGAAAAGTTTTTACTGTGGTTTCCTTTAATGGAGGTGCGGGTGGGATGTGGATGTCCATGGAGGTAAGTTTGTGGTCAGATCTGACCAGGGAGGAATTGATTTCAGGTGTAGAGCAATGGTCCCCCATGTTGGTAATGACCAAATCAGGATGTTTATACCCCTGGTGGGGGTATGAATGAGTTGGTCTAGAGTGTTGGCATTAATGAATTCCAGAAAACGTTGAGCTAGTGTGATGGTACATGAGTAATTTTCCCAATTAATGGAGGGGTAGTTAAAATCTCCTAGTATAAAGGTATTGGGCTGTACCCTAATATTTTCCAGTGTGTTTAGGAATGTGGAGTGGGATTCTTGGGATATGGTGGGGGATCTATAGCAAGCTACATCCTGGATTGCAGTTTTACCAAGTGTTAGCTGCACCTGCAGTATCTCAGATGCGTTATGTTGGGCTGTTTGTCTGGAGGTATACATATCTTTTATGAATATGGAGATACCTATGCCTTTAGTGCTTTGGTCAGGATTAGGGGGCCGAAAAGTGTGGTAAGAATTATAGCCTGGTAATGCTGGGGTGCTCTCCTGCACCTTGAACCAGGTCTCAGTCACTGCACAGATGTCGATGTTCTCCATTTTTAAGAGTGCTTCGAGCAAGTGCATTTTGAGATTTAAGCTTCTAGCATTGTTGTGTTTAGGACATTGCCTCAAAAAGGCACTATAGGGGCAGCAAGATCTTCCAGTATCCGGAATCCCACATTCTCTGTCTCATACCGTCTACTAAGAGGTGATCTCTGCTTGACTTACAAAGCCATGTCTGACCCAGCTCTGTTAGAAATGCTACATCCAAAGAAATCCAAATCCCTCCACACCATATGCTCCAGAGACCTCAACTTCATTACCACAATCAACAGAACATGCTGGAGGGACAGGCTTATAACCCAGAGACTGCCAATGCTCTGGAATAGACTTCCCATACATGTCAAGCAGAGCACCTCACTGGCCCTCTTCAAGAGAAATCTTGATGAGTGGGTGGGAAATAGAAAGTTCACCTCGGGGATCACTGCAGTGGCTCTACAGTGGCTCTACATGATAGAGGCACTGGGAACTAACGTCGGGCAGCATGATGCCAGGGCACTTCTATGGGCTAAGCTTGTAAAGGCTCTAGTACCATTAGCATAGTACACACTTATGAACCTATGAATACAATCAGAATTTAGTAGGGTACAATGAATAGGCTGTAGTAAGGGACCATAAATAGTGTCACGCTAAGGGAATACAATCAAGATACAGTAGGGGACTAGGAATAGCCTGTATTAAGGGTTTGTAATAAGGGTATACTAAGATAATGCAATCAGAATACAGTAGTTACTATCAAAAGGCTATATTAAGGGACTACAATAATTTGCACTAAGGAAATAAAATCCGAATACAAGAAGCAGCTAGGAAAAAGCTATAGTAAGGGGGTGTATGTTCAACCATCAAATTAAAATTTCCATGAATGGCTAATCACTGAACATTAAACACTGAAGATGGAAATTACCGAAGAAGCTTATCTTTGAAAATAATACCACTAAATGGCCATAGTTGGCTAACAACCAGGAAGTACTGCAATGTGTAAGGTAAGCTAAACGAGCCCTTTTATAAATTTGCCCTATTACCCACTGTAGTGCGATGTTGGAGTTGGTATATATAGTTGGGGGTGTAGGGGGTGCCAGCCCCCCAACATTGGGAGGTGTGGGGGTGGAACCCCTACCTTAATCAACAAGGTCTTTTTATGAAGGCTGTTAGTGATATTGCCAGCTATGGCCAATAAGTAATAAAATAGGAACACACTAATATAGAGATTATAACCAACTTTGAATAAGGGTAATACAATAAGGATGTAGTAAGGGATTGGGAACAGGTTGTAGTAAGCGACTATAATAATGCCACTCTAAGGGAATACAATCAGAATACAGTAAGGAACTAGGAATATTGCTAATGTAAGGGGCAATAATAAAGTTACAATAAAGGAAAACAGTTATGACACAGAAATGGAGTACGACCAGGCCGCAGTCAGGGACTGTAATAGTGGTACACTATGGGAATACAATCAGAATACAGTTGGGGACTCCTGTAGCAATGGAGTATAATGTAAGAGACACAAAAGGAACACAATCAGGATACACTAGGGGACTATAAACAGGGTAATGTAAGCTACTATAGTAAACTTACAGTAAGGGAATATGATCAAGATACAGTAGGGAATTAGGAAAAGGCTGTATTAAATGACTATAATAAAGTAACACTAAGACAATATAATCAGACTTCAGTAAGGGACTAGGAACAGGCTAATGTAAGGGACTATAATAAAGTTATGGTAAGGGAATACAATGTAGAATTAGTAGGGGACTTTGAGAAGGCTATAGTTAGGGACATAATAGTTTTACAAAAAGGGAATACAAACAGGATACAGTACATGAATAGGGGAAAGGGACTATAATAAAAGTACACTAAAATAATGCAATCAGAATACAGTAAGGGTGTATGAGCAGGGTACAGTATGGACTATAAGTATGTTAGAATGTGGGAATACGATCACGATACAGTAGGCGACAAGGAACAGGCTTTAGTAAGAGAATATAATAAATGGAACACTAAACCATTGAATACAATCGGTAAAGAGTAAGGGAGTAGGAAGAGGTTGTCGTAAGGGACTATAATAATGTAACTCTAAGGGGGCACAGTCAAGTTAGAGTAGGGCTAAGCACAGACTATAGTAAGGGACTATAATAATGTAACCCTAAGGGAGCACAGTCAAGTTAGAGTAGGGCTAAGCACAGACTATAGTAAGGGACTATAATAATGTAACTCTAAGGGAGCACAGTCAAGTTAGAGTAGGGCTAAGCACAGACTATAGTAAGGGACTATAATAATGTAACTCTAAGGGGGCACAGTCAAGTTAGAGTAGGGCTAAGCACAGACTATAGTAAGGGACTATAATAATGTAACTCTAAGGGAGCACAGTCAAGTTAGAGTAGGGCTAAGCACAGACTATAGTAAGGGACTATAATAATGTAGCCCTAAGGGAGCACAGTCAAGTTAGAGTAGGGCTAAGCACAGACTATAGTAAGGGACTATAATAATGTAATCCTAAGGGAGCACAGTCAAGTTAGAGTAGGGCTAAGCACAGACTATAGTAAGGGACTATAATAATGTAACCCTAAGGGAGCACAGTCAAGTTAGAGTAGGGCTAAGCACAGACTATAGTAAGGGACTATAATAATGAAACCCTAAGGGAGCACAGTCAAGTTAGAGTAGGGCTAAGCACAGACTATAGTAAGGGACTATAATAATGTAACCCTAAGGGAGCACAGTCAAGTTAGAGTAGGGCTAAGCACAGACTATAGTAAGGGACTATAATAATGTAGCCCTAAGGGAGCACAGTCAAGTTAGAGTAGGGCTAAGCACAGACTATAGTAAGGGACTATAATAATGTTACCCTAAGGGAGCACAGTCAAGTTAGAGTAGGGCTAAGCACAGACTATAGTAAGGGACTATAATAATGTAACCCTAAGGGAGCACAGTCAAGTTAGAGTAGGGCTAAGCACAGACTATAGTAAGGGACTATAATAATGTTACCCTAAGGAAACACAATCAAGTTACAGGAGGGGCTAAGGACAGGCTGTAGTAAGGGACCATAATAATGTCACACTAAGGGAAAACAATCAGGATGCAGTAGGAGAATAGGAACCGGCTTTTGCAAGTGACTATAATAATGTCACACTAAGGGAATACAGTCAAGTTAGAGTAGGGCTAAGCACAGACTATAGTAAGGGACTATAATAATGTAACCCTAAGGGAGCACAGTCAAGTTAGAGTAGGGCTAAGCACAGACTATAGTAAGGGACTATAATAATGTTACCCTAAGGGAGCACAGTCAAGTTAGAGTAGGGCTAAGCACAGACTATAGTAAGGGACTATAATAATGTAACCCTAAGGGAGCACAGTCAAGTTAGAGTAGGGCTAAGCACAGACTATAGTAAGGGACTATAATAATGTAACCCTAAGGGAGCACAGTCAAGTTAGAGTAGGGCTAAGCACAGACTATAGTAAGGGACTATAATAATGTTACCCTAAGGAAACACAATCAAGTTACAGGAGGGGCTAAGGACAGGCTGTAGTAAGGGACCATAATAATGTCACACTAAGGGAAAACAATCAGGATGCAGTAGGAGAATAGGAACCGGCTTTTGCAAGTGACTATAATAATGTCACACTAAGGGAATACAGTCAAGTTAGAGTAGGGCTAAGCACAGACTATAGTAAGGGACTATAATAATGTAACCCTAAGGGAGCACAGTCAAGTTAGAGTAGGGCTAAGCACAGACTATAGTAAGGGACTATAATAATGTAACCCTAAGGGAGCACAGTCAAGTTAGAGTAGGGCTAAGCACAGACTATAGTAAGGGACTATAATAATGTAACCCTAAGGGGGCACAGTCAAGTTAGAGTAGGGCTAAGCACAGACTATAGTAAGGGACTATAATAATGTAACCCTAAGGGAGCACAGTCAAGTTAGAGTAGGGCTAAGCACAGACAATAGTAAGGGACTATAATAATGTAACCCTAAGGAGCACAGTCAAGTTAGAGTAGGGCTAAGCACAGACTATAGTAAGGGACTATAATAATGTAACCCTAAGGGAGCACAGTCAAGTTAGAGTAGGGCTAAGCACAGACTATAGTAAGGGACTATAATAATGTAACCCTAAGGGAGCACAGTCAAGTTAGAGTAGGGCTAAGCACAGACTATAGTAAGGGACTATAATAATGTAACCCTAAGGAGCACAGTCAAGTTAGAGTAGGGCTAAGCACAGACTATAGTAAGGGACTATAATAATGTAACCCTAAGGGAGCACAGTCAAGTTAGAGTAGGGCTAAGCACAGACTATAGTAAGAGACTATAATAATGTAACCCTAAGGGAGCACAGTCAAGTTAGAGTAGGGCTAAGCACAGACTATAGTAAGGGACTATAATAATGTAACCCTAAGGAGCACAGTCAAGTTAGAGTAGGGCTAAGCACAGACTATAGTAAGGGACTATAATAATGTAACCCTAAGAAGCACAGTCAAGTTAGAGTAGGGCTAAGCACAGACTATAGTAAGGGACTATAATAATGTAACCCTAAGGGAGCACAGTCAAGTTAGAGTAGGGCTAAGCACAGACTATAGTAAGGGACTATAATAATGTAACCCTAAGGGGGCACAGTCAAGTTAGAGTAGGGCTAAGCACAGACTATAGTAAGGGACTATAATAATGTAACCCTAAGGGAGCACAGTCAAGTTAGAGTAGGGCTAAGCACAGACTATAGTAAGGGACTATAATAATGTAACCCTAAGGGAGCACAGTCAAGTTAGAGTAGGGCTAAGCACAGACTATAGTAAGGGACTATAATAATGTAACCCTAAGGGAGCACAGTCAAGTTAGAGTAGGGCTAAGCACAGACTATAGTAAGGGACTATAATAATGTAACCCTAAGGAGCACAGTCAAGTTAGAGTAGGGCTAAGCACAGACTATAGTAAGGGACTATAATAATGTAACCCTAAGGGAGCACAGTCAAGTTAGAGTAGGGCTAAGCACGGACTATAGTAAGGGACTATAATAATGTAACCAAAAGGGAGCACAGTCAAGTTACAGGAGGGGCTAAGGACAGGCTGTAGTAAGGGACCATAATAATGTCACACTAAGGGAAAACAATCAGGATGCAGTAGGAGAACAGGAACCGGCTTTTGCAAGTGACTATAATAATGTCACACTAAGGGAATACAGTCAGGATGCAGTATGGAACTATTAACAGGTTGCAGAAAAGGGACTGTAATAATGGAAGACTAAGGGGATACAATCAGAATACAGTGAGGAAGTTTGAGTAGGCTAAATACAGCAAGTGACTATAAATATGTGACACTAAGGGATTACAATCCAGATACAGTGTGGGACTAGGAACATCTGCAGTAAGGGACTTTAATAATGTCACACTAAGGGAATGCAATCAGGATACTGCATGGGACTATTCACATGCTGCAGAAAAAGGTCTATAATAATGGAACACTAAGGGGAATACAATCAGGATATGGTAGGGGACTAAGATCTGGCCAGTGTAAGGGAATGTAATAAAGGTACGATATGGAAATACAATGAGGATATAGTAGGGGATTATGAGCAGGATAAAGTAAGTTACACAAAGGAAATACAATCAGGATACAGTGTAGGACCATAAACGGGCTGTAGTAAGGGACTATAATAATGTCACATGAAGGGACTACAACCAGGATTCACTAGGGCGATGGTTTCTAGTAAAGGACTATAATAGCATTACACTAATAGAATATAATGAGAATACAATAAGGGACAAGGAACAGGCTAATGGAAGGAATAATAGTAAAGTTACACTAAAGGAATGCAATCAGGATACAATAGGGTAGTATGAACATGTTGTAATAAGGGACTATAATAATGTCACACCAAGGGAATACAGTCTGTATACGATCTCAGAATGGGCTAATGTAATTAACTCTAATAAAGTGACAATAAGGAGATACAATCAAGATACAGTTGGGGAATATGTACAAGCTATGTTAAGGGAGTGTAATAATGGTACATGTAGGGAATACAATCAGACTATAGTAGGCAACTAGGAACAGGCTGTTGTAATGGACTATAATAATGCCACTCTAAGGGAGTAGAATTAGGATACAGTAGGGGTCTACAAACAGGCTGTTGTAAGGGACTATAATAATGTCACAATAACAGAACACCATCAGGATACAGCTGAGGACTAGAACCAGGCTGTAGTTTGGGACTATAATGATGTCACACCAACAAAATTCCATCAGGATACAGTAGGGACTTGAAGCAGGTTCTAGTAAGGAAGTATAATAATGTCACACAAAGGCAATATGATTAGAATTCAGTAATGAACTAGGAGCAAACTAATGTAATGCACTAAAAGAAAGACACTATAAGGGAATACAATGTGGATACAGTCAAGGACTATTGACAGGCTAATGTAAAGGACTATAGTGAAGTTACAGTAAGGGAATAGAATCAAGATAGAGTATAGTATTGTGCATAGGCTGCAGTAAGGGACTGTAAAAATAATACACTTAGGGAGTACTATCAGAATTCAAGTCGGGGAGTATGATTCAGTCTACATTCAGTAACAGCCTCTAAATATATAATACTAAGGGAATTCATTCCAGATACAGTGTGGGACTAGGAACATCTGTAGTAAGGGACTATACTAATGTCACTCTAAGGGAATACATTCTGGATACAGCAACGGACTAGGAACAGGCTGTAGAAAGGGCATGTAATAATGTTGCACTAGGGAAATAGAATCAAAGTACAGTAGAGGACCATTTACAGCCTGCAGTAAGGGACAATAATAATGTTACACTTAGGGAATACAACTAGAATTCACTATGGAACTAGGAACTAGCTATAATAAGGATCTATAATATTGGTACACTAAGGGAATACAATCAGGGTACTGTAGGGAACTAGGAACAGGCTGTAATAAGGGTCTAAGGTCTATTGTATTGGTACACTAAGAAAATATAATCAGTAGGGAACTAGGAACAGGTTAATGCAAGGGATTATAATAATTTCACACAAAGGCAATACTATCAGAATTCAGTAGGGGACTAGGAAAAAGCTGTAGTGAAGGACTGTAACAAAGTTACACTAAGGGAATAGAAACAAAATATAGTAAGGGAAGAGGAACAGGCTAATGGAAGAGACAATAATAAAGTTAAAATAAGGGACTACAATCAGGATACAGTAGGGAATGATGAACAAGCTGCAGTAAGGGACTATAATAATGTTACACCAAGGTAATACAATCAGGGCATTATTACAGACTAGAAAAAGGCTTTAGTAAAGGACAACAATAATGGTAGACAACAAGAACAAGACCAGGACAAAGTGGGGCACTAAGACTAACTTGTTGTAAGGGACTATAATAATATGACATTAAGGGAATGCAATTGGAATACAGTAGGGGACTAGAAACAGGTTGTAGTAAGGGAGTGTAATAATGTTACACAGATGGAATGCAATCAGAGTACAGTAGGGAACAGGCTTTGGTGAGGGACTATAGTACTGTCACACTAAAGAAAGATGATCAGAATACAGTAAAGGACTAGCAAAAGGCTAATGTAAGGGACAATAATAAAGTTATGATAAGGGAATACAATCAGGATACAGTAGGGGGTGAGGAGCAGCTGTAGTAAGAGTAAATAATAATGTCTCACTAAGGGGATACAATCAGGATGCAGCTGGGCACTAGAAACATCCTGTGGTATGGGACTATAATAATGTAATAAAGGAATACAATCAGAATATAGTAGTGTAATAGGAACAGCCTGTAGTAAGGGACTATAATAGTGTCACACAAAGGAAATACCATCAGAATACGGTAAGGAACTATTAACAGGCTGTAGTAAGGGACTATAATAAAGTTACAATAAGCGCATTCAATCAGAATTCAGTAGGGCCCATGAGCAGACTATAGTAAGATATTAAATTGATGTTACACTAGGAGAATACAATCAGAGTACAGTAGGAGCTAAGAACAGTTTAATTAAAGGAAACATAATGATTCCACACTGACAGAATATAATCAGAATTCAGTAGGGGACTAGGAACAGGCTGTAGTAAGTGAGTATAATAATGTTCTTCTAAGGAAATAAAATCAGAATACAGTATGGAACAAGGAACATGCTAATGGAAGGGAAAATCATTTATAATAAGTGAGTACAATCAGGACACAATAGGAAACTGTGAAGAGGCTATAGGTGGGGACTATAATAATGTTACACTACGGGGATGCAATCAGAATGCAATAAGGATCTAGGAATAGGCTAACGTAAGGGAAGTTGCAAAAAGGGAATACAATCAGGATACAGTACGGGAATGGGAACAGTCTGCATCATGATCAGAAACCCCCTTTTTCCCATGTTTCTACATGGGGTCAGGGTGTTGTGTTAACTGTCGCCATCTCTCTCTTGATTCAATGCAACACACCTGCCTTCTTCGACACTCATGTCTGATTGTCACAGATCATCTCTTACACAATCCAGCCACCTCTTTGCTGGATGCCCTCATTTCCGTTTACCTTCTTCCTGCCTATACCAAATATTCTACACCAGATTGTCTTCTGCTTTTCTGCACATGTGCTCAAACCACCTTAATTTGCTCTGTTTGATCTTTTTTGCAATTGGAGCTACTTTGGCTTCTGCTCTTATGCCCTCATTTCTTTGTCTGTCCCACAGTGTGCATCCTTCCACCCTTCTCAGGCACTTCATTTCCATCACCTCTTCCTTTCTCATCTGCTCTGGCTTTACTGCCAAGTTTTCTGTACCATACAGCAGTACTGTCACATTACTGTTTTGTACACCTTACGTTTCAGCTCCTTTGGCATTCTATTTTCATACACTATACCTGACACTCCATGCCAGTTGGCTGGAGCCCCTCTGATTCTAACTTTGACCTCTTCATTCGGACTTCCCTTCTCATCAACCATCCCTATCAGATACTTGAAGCTATTAACCTGTTCCACTATCTTTCCTTCTACCTCAGTTCTCAGCATCTTTTGATTTCTCCAATTTGCTGCCATTACCACTGTCTTATCTGTATTTAGTTTCATCACATGTACCTTCAGTTTTGCATTCCATTCCCCCTTTCCCCCTATCCTTTGCTGAAGTTCTTGCTCAGAGTCTGCCTGTACTGCCACATCATCTGCATACAGCAACTTTGTTGATCTGTTCCTTCTGACCTGTTTGCTACTGTAGTCTGTCACCAGTATGAATGGCAATGGGCTCAGAGCTGAACCCTGGTGTACACCCACTTCCACTGAGAACCCCTCTGTGAGACTGAACGCTGGTCATACTTGAGTCATCGGGTCCTTGTACATAGACTTCACTAAGTCTGCCAGTGTTTCTGGGATTTTGAACCACTGCAGGACTGCCCAGATCAGCTTTCTTTGGACCTTGTCATATGTTTTCCCCAAGTCTAGGAATGCCCAGTTGGACTCTTTCCTCATCTCTAGCTTCTTCTCAACTATCTGTCTCACTGCAAACATCAGGTCAGTTGTGCTGGATCCTGATCTAAATCCAAACTGCTCATCTCCCATCTTACTTTCTACTACTCTGCATATCTATTTCTTAATCTTCCTCTCCAGAACTTGCATGCAATGTGACAGGAGTTTGACACCTCTGTTTGGCCTCAACTGTGTCTTTGTTCTTGTACACTGGCATGAGTATGCTTACTCTCCAGTCATCTGGGATAAGCCTTTCTCTCCACATTGCTATGAGTACCCTTAGGAGCCATTTCTCCCCATCTCACCCAGCATTATTAAATCTGCTGTGACCTCATCTGAGCCTGCTGCTTTCCCTGACTTCTTTCTCCTAAGTGCTATTCTACTTTTCTAGGGTGGGCTTCTCTTCTTCTCTCATCGTAGGCTGTGTCTGGGACATTACAGCTTCTGTGTTTTTTTTTCATTCAGAAGATGCTGGAAGTACTCCTTCCATCTGTCTTTGATGTCCTGTGGACTGGTGAGCAGCATGTTGCTGGAATCCATTATGAAGGATGTCTATCTTCTTTATCTTTCTGTCTTTATCTTGCAAACTAGAATAGTTTTTTTGTGCCACCTATGGAGTCCCTTTCCAGAAGCTGGCAAGGTGCCTCTGATGCCCTGTTCTTTGCTATTGCAACTCCTTTCTTAGCTTCTTTGTTAGCCAACCAGTATTCCTTCCTAGCCTAGTCCTTCTTCTCCATCTCCCACTTTTCCTGCACTCATTCTTTCTTTTGATGATGTCCTAGATTTCTGCATTCTACCACCATCTTTCCTTGTGTACCTTATTTCCATACCTGGCTTGGTCACATAATCTGTTCTGTAGTCCACACATATGCTGTTTTGCTGTTGCACTGATGCTCAAGGTACAAGGTTGGATCCTGACCTCTGGCTAATGTCTGTTTGGAGTTTGCATGTTCTCCCTGTGTCTCTGTGGGGTAGAAAACAGTGGTGCGACCAGTACTACTGTATGGTACAGAAACCTGGCCACTAAAGGCAGAGCAGATGATGAAGTTAGAGGTGATGGAAATGAAGTGCCTGAGATGGATGGTAGGATGCACACTGTGGGACAGAAAAAGAAATGAGGACATAAGAGCAGAAGCCAAAGTAGCTCCAATTGTAGAAAAGATCAAGGAGAACATATTACAGTGGTTCAGGCACATGTGCAGCAAAGCAGAAGACAATCTGGTGAAGAAGATTTGGGACAGATAGGAAATAGGTAAGAGGGCATCCAGCAAAGAGGTGGAAGGATTGTCTGAGAGAAAATCTGCGACAGTCAGGCATGAGTGTCAAAGAAGGCAGGAGTGTGGCATTGAGTCGAGAGAGATGGGGACAGTTAACATGACACACTGGCCCCATGTAAAAAAAAAATATGGAAAAAAGGAGGAGAATGATGTTGATGATGACTGAGCAGTCTATAATAATAGACTTTAATAGTGTTAAACAAAGGGAACAGACTGCAGTAAGGGACTATAATAATGCTACATGAATGGAATACAACCATGATACAATAGGGAAGTAATCACAAACTATAGTAAGGGACTATAATAATGGTACACTAAGGGAATACAACCATGATCCACTAAGGAACCAATAACACAATGTAGTAAGGAACTATAATAATGATACACGAAGGGAATACAACCATGAAACACTAGGGAACCAATAACACAATGTAGTAAGGAACTATAATAATGCTACACGAAGGGAATGCAACCATGATACACTAGGGAAGTAATAACAAACTGTAGCAAGGGACTATAATAATGGTACATTAAGGGAATACAACCATGATACACTAGAAACCAATAACACAATGTAGTAAGGAACTATAATAATGCTACATGAAGGGAATACAACCACGATACACTAGGGAAGTAATAAACTGTAGTAAGGGACTATAATAATCGTACATTAAGGGAATACAACCATGATACACTAGGGAACCAGTTACACAATGTAGTAAGGAACTATATTAATGCTACACGAAGGGAATACAACCATGATACACTAGGAAACCAATAACACAATGTAGTAAGGAACTATAATAATGCTACACAAAGGGTTTACAACCATGATACACTAGGGAAGTAATAACAAACTGTAGTAAGGGACTATAATAATGGTACATTAAGGACATACAACCATGATACACTAGGGAACCAATAACACAATGTAGTAAGGAACTATAACAATGCCACACTAAGGGAATGCAACCAGGATACAGTAGGGAACCAATAACACAATGTAGTAAGGAACTATAATAATGCTACACGAGGGAAATACAACCATGATACACTAGGGAAGTAATAACAAACTGTAGTAAGGGACTATAATAATGGTACATTAAGGGAATACAACCATGATACACTAGGAAAGTTATAACAAACTGTAGTAAGGGACTATAATAATGGTACATTAAGGGAATACAACCATGATACACTAGGGAACCAATAACACAATGTAGTAAGGAACTATAATAATGCTACACAAAGGGAATACAACTATGATACACTAGAGAACCAATAACACAATGTAGTAAGGAACTATAATAATGCTACATGAAGGGAATACAACCATGATACACTAGGGAAGTAATAACAAACTGTAGTAAGGGACTATAATAATGGTACATTAAGGGAATACAACCATGATACACTAGGGAAGTAATAACAAACTGTAGTTAAGGGACTATAATAATGGTACATTAAGGGAATACAACCATGATACACTAGGGAACCAATAACACAATGTAGTAAGGAACTATAATAATGCTACATTAAGGGAATACAACCATGATATACTAGGGAAGTAATAAACTGTAGTAAGGGACTATAATAATGGTACATTAAGGGAATACAACCATGATACACTAGGGAACCAATAAAATAATGTAGTAAGGAACTATAATAATGCTTCATGAAGGGAATACAACCATGATACACTAGGGAACTAATAACACAATGTAGTAAGGGACAATAATAATGGTACATTAAGGGAATACAACCATGATACACTAGGGAACCAGTAACACAATGTAGTAAGGAACTATAAGAATGCCACACTAAGGGAATGCAACCAGGATACACTAGGGAACCAATAACACAATGTAGTAAGGAACTATAATAATGCTATACGAAGGGAATACAACCATGATACACTAGGGAACCAATAACACAATGAAGGAACTATAATAATGCTACACTAAGGGAATACAACCATGATACACTAGGGAACCAATAACACAATGTAGTAAGGAACTATAATAATGCTACACAAAGGGAATACAACCATGATACATTAGGGAACTAATAACACAATGTAGTAAGGAACTATAATAATGGTACATTAAGGGAATACAACCATGATACACTAGGGAACTAATAACACAATGTAGTAAGGGACTATAATAATGGTACATTAAGGGAATACAACCATGATACAATAGGGAACTAATAACACAATGTAGTAAGGGACTATAATAATGGTACACTAAGGGAATACAATCAGAATAAAGTAGGAGACTATCAGCATGCTACATAAGGGGACTTTAATAATGTTACACAAAGGAAAGACAATCAGGATACAGCGTTGGACTTGGAACAGGCTATAATAGGGGACTATAATGATGTCACACTAAGGGAATACAACTAAGATACATTAGGGAATTGATATGCTGTAGTAAGGAACTATAATAATGGTACACTAAGGGAATACAGCCATGATACATTTGGGAACTAATAACACAATGTAGTAAGGAACTATAACAGTGGTATACTAAGGGAATACAACCATGATACACTAGGGAACTAATAACACAATGTAGTAAGGGACTATACTAATGCTATAGTAAGGGATTGCAACAAAATAAACTAGGGAACTAGTAATGTACTGTAGTAAGGGACTCTGATAGTTCCACACTAAGGGGAAAAGTATCAGAGTTCAGTAAGGAATTAGGAGCAGGCAAATTTAAGGGATTCTAATAAAGTTACGATAAGGGAATATAACCAGAATACAGTAGAGGACCATGAACAGACTAATGGATATTTGAAAGAAAGTATATTAAATTTACATTAGGGGAATACAATCAGGATATAGTACATGACTAGTAACAGGCTGTAGTAAGGGAATATAATAATGGCACAATAAAGGAATACAACCATGATACACTATGGGACTTTGAAAGGTGTACAAAGGGACTACAATAATAGTACACTAAGAGAAATGACTAGTAACAGGCTGCAGTAAGGGAATATACTAATGTCACAATAAGGAATACAACCAGGATGCACTATGGGACTTTGAAAGGTGTAACAGGCTGCAGTAAGGGAGTATAATAATGTCACAATAAGGAATACAACCAGGATGCACTATGGGACTTTGAAAGGTGTACAAAGGGACTATAATAACAGGACACCAAGAGAATACAATCAGGATACAGAAGGGGACTAGGAAGAGGCTGTAGTAAGTTATTGTAGCAAGGGACTATAATAATGTCACACAACATAGAATTCAGTAATGAACTAGGAACAAGCTAAACTAAGGGGCTGATAATAAAGTTATGATAATAAGGGTGCAGTAGGCAACTCTGAACTGGATACAGTAAGGGACTATAGTAATGTTACAGTAAGGGAATACAATCAGGATACAGTATGGGATTTTGAACAGGCTAATGTACTAGACTATACTACATTTGCAATAAGGGAATGCTATCAAAATGCAGCAGGTGACTAGGAAAAGGGTGCAGTAAGGGACTATGATAATGGTACAATAAAGGAATACAGAATACAGTAGGGGACTAGGAACATGTGTTGTAAGGGCCTATAATAATGTCACACTAATGGAATACAGCCAGGATACAACAGGGGACTAGCAAGAGGCTGTAGAAAGGGACTGTAGTAATAATGTTATACTATGGGAATGCAATCAGAATACAATCATGGACTATGAACAAACAGTTGTAAGAGACTCTGATAATGTTACACTAATTAAATACAACTAAGGTTCACTAGGGGACTAGGAACATGTAATGACGGTACACTTAGGGAATTCAATAAGACTACAATTGGGGACTATAATAAGGTTACACTACTTGAATACAACCAGGACTCACTAGGAGACTAAAAATAGGCTGTAGTAAGGGAGTTTAATAATGGTGCTGTAACGGAATATAATTAGGATACAGTAGGGAACTATGAAAAGGCTGTAGTAAGGAATTATAACAATGTTCCACTAAATGAATAGAGCCAGGATACACTAGGATAATATGAACACATTACAGTTAGAAACTAAAACAATGTCACTAAGAGAATACAATCAGGATACAGTACAGGACTAGGAACAGGCTGTGGTAAGGAATTATAACAGTGTTCCAATAATTGAATAAAGCCAGGATACACTCAGATAATATGAACACATTACAGTTAGAAACTAAAACAATGTCACTAAGAGAATACAATCAGGATACAGTACAGGACTAGGAACAGGCTGTGGTAAGGAATTATAACAATGTTCCACTAATTGAATAAAGCCAGGATACACTAGGATACTATGAACACAAGTCACCTGGCTTGAGTGATTGGCAAGCAGTGGTGTTGTCTTTGTGGAAAAAAGCAGATAAAGTGACAAACCGTATTCTTGACTGTCTGAATCAATGTTGTCTTGTTTTGTAAGCTGAATGTGATAATGAGAAAGATGTACTCAATTGTAAATGCATTTAAATCTATATCTAGACTACCATCTTTAGGTTCATAGGTAGGTACTAGGCTGTCGGCCCAAGGGCCTATGTAAGCCTAGCCAACAAGGTTCCCTGGCTTATGCCACCCAAGACAGTTATTTTCCTGTGCCACTGTCAAGTAGAGACATAGAAGTGATCCCCGGGGTGTATTTCCTATTTTCCATCCACTCATCAAGAGTTTTCTTGAAGAGTGCTAATGAAGAACTTTGCTTGACATAGATGGGTAGCCTGTTCCAGAGTATGGGAAGTCTCTGGGACAGGAATCTATCCCTCCAGCATGTCCTGTTTATAGTGGTGACAAGATTTAGGTCCCTAGACCATGTAGCTCGGAGGGAGTGGGATTTCTTTAGGTGTAGCATGTCCAACAGCTCTGGGTTTGACATAGCTTTATATGTTAGGCAGAGATCACATCGGAGTAGGCGATATGCTACAGAGTAAAGCTGGAGTTTTTTGAGATGGTCAGTGTAGGGCATCTGTTTGAGGCCAGTAATCCTCTTTGTGAGGCACTTTTGATAAATTTAATCTGATTTAAACCTGATTTAATATATATCTAGACTACCATCTTTAGACAGAAGATTTGATAAATTTAATCTGATTTAAACCTGATTTAATACACTGTCAGCTGCCCTTTTCATAAGCAAGTTAAAGGAAAGTAATTACCTGAGTGATACTTCAAGATATTTTTAGTGATCAGCCTGCTGAAATATGATACTTATTGATCAGAAATGGTAGTATTACCATTGTGTAGTACTCTCTTGATTTCCTGAAGACCATTATTGCCAATATATTTTGGTTAATTAGTAAGCGATTTATATTAAACCAGTTCCAAACTAGCTTAAAATCTACCTGTAGCTGGTTATGCCCTATTCTGACAGACAATCTTAATCATAAAATAAACATATCAACAATATAAAGTGCTATCTTCATTGAAGGGAGACCAAAGTGCAGGTTATTAAGTATAGTACAAATGACAGGGATCCCAGTACTAAACCTTGTGGAAACCCAACCTTAAAAACTCCCTCCTCAGAGTTGTTGGCTCTAGAAAAGACTGGAGAAGTTCTGTCATAAAGATGAGAGTTGAACCATTTCAAATCTATGTCGCAAAAAACGCAGAATACCAATTTCTCAAGTAGCAATTTATGGGTAATTGTTTCAAAGGATCTCTTTAATTCCAGGGAAAAGAGACCCCAGTTATAGTCCCCTTTCCATGAAATCCTAAATTTTGCAAGTATTTGTAAACAGGGCAGTGGTACACTGAGACTTGCTCTGTACACATATGCCTGAGATAAAATTATACAATATGGAGCTACGTATTGTACAGTGTATTTTCTACAGCTTTTGCCAACAGACATATACCGGCTATTAGGTAAACATCAGAAGGCCCTGATTGGGGGGGGGGGTAGTTTTTTGGAAGTAGAAGAATTGTAGCATGGTTAACATTGAAAGGAGCTAGTTCCGTTACAAATGAAGCATTAGAATTATTACCCAGTGGTCTAGCACAAAGAAAGCAGCCAAGTCTTAAGTGCACTCTGCACACAGTGTTTACTATGCTGCATTCAGGGCATTCTGCAAACTGTGTATAGTATGCAACATTCAGGGCACTCTGCACACTGTGTTTAGTATGCAACATTCAGGGCACTCTGCACACTGTGTTTAGTATACAGCATTCTGGGCACTCTTCACACTGTGTATAGTATGCACCATTGAGGGCACTCTGCACACTGTGTATAATATGTACCATTCAGGGCACTTTGCACACTGTATTTAGTATGCACCATTCAGGGCACTCTGCACACTGTGCATAGTATGTAGCATTCAGGGCAGTCTGCACACTGTGTTTAGTATGCACCATTCATGGCACTCTGCACACTGTGTGTAGTATGCATCAATCAGGGCACTCTGCACACCGTGTTTGGTATGCACCATTCAGGGCACTCTGCACACTGTGTATAGTATGCAGCATTCAGGGCACTCTGTACACTGTGTTTAGTATGCACCATTCAGGGCACTCTGCACACTGTGCATAGTATGCAGCATTTAGGGCACTCCACACTGTGTTTAGTATACACCATTCAGGGCACTCTGCACACTGTGCATAGTATGCAGCATTCAGGGCAGTCTGCACACTGTGTTTAGTATGCACCATTCATGGCACTCTGCACACTGTATCAGTCAGGGCACTCTACACACTGTGTTTAGTATGCACCATTCAGGGCACTCTGCACATTGTGTTTAGTATGCACCATTCAGGGCACTCTGCACACAGTGTTTAGTATGCACCATTCAGGATTGTGAGTGAGACCAGCCAAGTCTTAAGTGCACTTTGCACATGGTGTTTAGTATGCAGCACTCAGGGTATTCTGCACACTGTGTATAGTATGCAGCATTCAGGGCACTCTGCACACTGTGTATAGAGTATGCGGCATTCAGGGATCTCTGCACACTGTGTGTAGTATGCATTGTTGAGGGCACTCTGCACACTGTGTTTAGTATACACCATTCAGGGCACTCTGCACATTGTGTTTAGTATGCACCATTCAGGGTACTCTGCACATGGTGTTTAGTATACACCATTCAGGGCACTCTGCACATCATGTTTAGTATGCACCATTCAGGGCACTCTGCACACTGTGCTTAGTAGGCATCATTCAGGGCACTCTGCACACGGTGTTTAGTATGCACCATTCAGGATTGTGAGTGAGACTAGCCAAGTCTTAAGTGCACTCTGCACACAGTGTTTAGTTTGCAGCATTCAGGGCATTCTACACACTGTGTATAGTATGGAGCATTCAGAGCACTCTGCACACTGTGTTTAGTATGCAGCATTTAGGGCACGCTACACACCATGTTTAGTATGCACCATTGAGGGCACTCTGCACACTGTGTATAGTATGCAGCATTTAGGGCACTCTGCACACTATGCTTAGTATGTAGCATACAGGGAACTCTGCACACTGTGTTTAGTATGCAGCATTCAGGGCACTCTGCACACTGTGTATAGTATGCAGCATTCAGGGCACTCTGCACACCATGTTTGGTATGCACCATTCAGGGCACTCTGCACACTGTGTATAGTATGCAGCATTCAGGGCACTCTGTACACTGTGTTTAGTATGCACCATTCAGGGCACTCTGCACACTGTGCATAGTATGCAGCATTTAGGGCACTCTGCACACTGTGTTTAGTATACACCATTCAGGGCACTCTGCACATTGTGTTTAGTATGCACCATTCAGGGCATTCTGCATACAGTGTTTAATATGCACCATTCAGGGCACTCTGCACACTGTGTATAGTATGCAGCATTCAGGGCACTCTGCACACGGTGTTTAGTATGCAGCATTCAGGGTATTCTGCGCACTGTGTATAGTATGCAGCATTCAGGGCACTCTGCATACTGTGTTTAGTATGCAACATTCAGGGCACTCTGCACACTGTGTTTAGTGTGCAGCATTCAGGGCACTCTGCACACTTTGTTTAGTATGCAGCATTCAGGGCACTTTGCACACTGTGTTTAGTATACAGCATTCTGGGCACTCTGCACACTGTGTATAGTATGCACCATTCAGGCTCTGCACATGGTGTTTATTATGCAGCATTCAGGGTATTCGGCGCACTGTGTATAATATGCACCATTCAGGGCTCTCTGCACACAGTGTTTAGTATACAGCATTCAGGGCACTCTGCACACTGTGCATAGTATGCAGCATTCAGGGCAGTCTGCACACTGTGTTTAGTATGCACCATTCATGGCACTCTGCACACTGTGTGTAGTAGACATCAGTCAGGGCACTCTACACACTGTGTTTAGTATGCACCATTCAGGGCACTCTGCACACAGTGTTTAGTATGCACCATTCAGGATTGTGAGTGAGACCAGCCAAGTCTTAAGTGCACTCTGCACATGGTGTTTAGTATGCAGCATTCAGGGTATTCTGCACACTGTGTATAGTGTGCAGCATTCAGGGCACTCTGCACACTGTGTATAGAGTATGCGGCATTCAGGGATCTCTGCACACTGTGTGTAGTATGCATCGTTCAGGGTACTCTGCACACTGCGTTTAGTATACACCATTCAGGGCACTCTGCACATTGTGTTTAGTATGCACCATTCAGGGTACTTTGCACATGGTGTTTAGTATACACCATTCAGGGCACTCTGCACACCATGTTTAGTATGCACCATTCAGGGCACTCTGCACACTGTGCGCAGTAGGCATCATTCAGGGCACTCTGCACACGTTGTTTGGTATGCACCATTCAGGATTGTGAGTGAGACTAGTCAAGTCTTAAGTGCACTCTGCACACAGTGTTTAGTTTGCAGCATTCAGGGCATTCTACACACTGTGTATAGTATGGAGCATTCAGAGCACTCTGCACACTGTGTTTATTATGCAGCATTTAGGGCACACTACACACCATGTTTAGTATACACCATTGAGAGCACTCTGCACACTGTGTATAGTATGCAGCATTTAGGGCACTCTGCACACTGTGCTTAGTATGCAGCATACAGGGCACTCTGCACACTGTGTTTAGTATGCAGCATTCAGGGCACTCTGCACACCGTGTTTGGTATGCACCATTCAGGGCACTCTGCACACTGTGTATAGTATGCAGCATTCAGGGCACTCTGTACACTGTGTTTAGTATGCACCATTCAGGGCACTCTGCACACTGTGCATAGTATGCAGCATTTAGGGCACTCTGCACACTGTGTTTAGTATACACCATTCAGGGCACTCTGCACATTGTGTTTAGTATGTACCATTCAGGGCACTCTGCATACAGTGTTTAGTATGCACCATTCAGGATTGTGAGTGAGACCAGCCAAGTCTTAAGTGCACTCTGCACACGGTGTTTAGTATGCAGCATCCAGGGTATTCTGCGCACTGTGTATAGTATGCAGCATTCAGGGCACTCTGCACACTGTGTTTAGTATGCAACATTCAGGGCACTCTGCACACTGTGTTTAGTATGCAGCATTCAGGGCATTGTGAGTGTTTAGACCAGCATTCAGGGCACTCTGCACACTGTGTTTAGTATGCAGCATTCAGGGCACTCTGCACACTGTGTTTAGTACGCAGCATTCAGGGCACTCTGCACACTGTGTATAATATGCACCATTCAGGGATCTCTGCACACTGTGTGTAGTATGCATCATTCAGGGCACTCTGCACACTGTGTTTAGTATGCACCATTCAGGGCACTCTGCACATTGTGTTTAGTATGCACCATTCAGGGCACTCTGCACACTGTGTTTAGTATACACCATTCAGGGCACTCTGCACACCATGTTTAGTATGCACCATTCAGGGCACTCTGCACACTGTGTTTAGTATGCATCATTCAGGGCACTCTGCACACAGTGTTTAGTATGCACCATTCAGGATTGTGAGTGAGACAAGCCAAGTCTTAAGTGCACTCTGCACACAGTGTTTAGTATGCAGCATTCAGGGCATTCTGCACACTGTGTATAGTATGCAGCATTCAGAGCACTCTGCACTGTTTAGTATACACCATTGAGGGCACTCTGCACACTGTGTATAGTATGCAGCATTTAGGGCACTCTGCACACTGTGCTTAGTATGCAGCATACAGGGCACTCTGCACACTGTGTTTAGTATGCAGCATTCAGAGCACTCTGCACACCGTGTTTGGTATGCACCATTCAGGGCACTCTGCACACTGTGTATAGTATGCAGCATTCAGGGCACTCTGTACACTGTGTTTAGTATGCACCATTCAGGGCACTCTGCACACTGTGCATAGTATGCAGCATTTAGGGCACTCTGCACACTGTGTTTAGTATACACCATTCAGGGCACTCTGCACATTGTGTTTAGTATGTACCATTCAGGGCACTCTGCATACAGTGTTTAGTATGCACCATTCAGGATTGTGCACTCTGCACACGGTGTTTAGTATGCAGCATCCAGGGTATTCTGCGCACTGTGTATAGTATGCAGCATTCAGGCACTCTGCACACTGTGTTTAGTATGCAACATTCAGGGCACTCTGCACACTGTGTTTAGTATGCAGCATTCAGGGCACTCTGCACACTGTGTTTAGTACGCAGCATTCAGGGCACTCTGCACACTGTGTTTAGTATACAGCATTCTGGGCACTCTGCACACTGTGTATAGTATGCACCATTGAGGGCACGTTGCATACTGTGTATAATATGCACCATTCAGGGCACTCTGCACACTGTGTTTAGTATGCAGTATTCAGGGCACTCTGCACACTGTGCATAGTATGCAGCATTCAGGGCAGTCTACACACTGTGTTTAGTATGCACCATTCATGGCACTCTGCACACTGTGTTTAGTATGCAACATTCAGGGCACTCTGCACACTGTGTTTAGTATGCAGCATTCAGGGCACTCTGCACACTGTGTTTAGTATGCACCATTCAGAGCACTCTGCACACTGTGTTTAGTATGCACCATTCTGGACCGCACTGTGTGTGTGCAGCAGTTCACAGGTGCACTCTCACACTGCAGTATTTAGTGCAGCATTCAGGCACTCTGCACACTGTGTATAGTATGCACCATTGAGGGCACTCTGCACACTGTGTATAATATGCACCATTCAGGGCACTCTGCACACTGTGTTTAGTATGCAGCATTCAGGGCACTATGTGCACTGTGCATAGTATACAGCATTCAGGGCAGTCTGCACACTGTGTTTAGTATGCACCATTCATGGCACTCTGCACACTGTGTGTAGTAGACATCAGTCATGGCACTCTACACACTGTGTTTAGTATGCACCATTCAGGGCACTCTGCACACAGTGTTTAGTATGCACCATTCAGGATTGTGAGTGAGACCAGCCAAGTCTTAAGTGCACTCTGCACATGGTGTTTAGTATGCAGCATTCAGGGTATTCTGCACACTGTGTATAGTGTGCAGCATTTAGGGCACTCTGCACACTGTGTATAGAGTATGCGGCATTCAGGGATCTCTGCACACTGTGTGTAGTATGCATCGTTCAGGGCACTCTGCACACTGCGTTTAGTATACACCATTCAGGGCACTCTGCACATTGTGTTTAGTATGCACCATTCAGGGTACTTTGCACATGGTGTTTAGTATACACCATTCAGGGCACTCTGCACACCATGTTTATATGCACCATTCAGGGCACTCTGCACACTGTGTGTAGTAGGCATCATTCAAGGCACTCTGCACACTGTGTTTAGTATTCACAATTTGGGGCACTCTGCACATTGTGTTTAGTATGCACTATTCAGGGCAGTCTGCACACTGTGTTTCGTATGCACCATTCAGGATTGTGAGTGAGACCAGCCAAGTCTTAAGTGCACTCTGCACACAGTGTTTAGTTTGCAGCATTCAGGGCATTCTACACACTGTGTATAGTATGGAGCATTCAGGGCACTCAGCACACTGTGTTTAGTATGCAGCATTTAGGGCACGCTACACACTGTGTTTAGTATGCACCATTGAGGACACTCTGCACACTGTGTATAGTATGCAGCATTTAGGGCACTCTGCACACTGTGTTTAGTATGCAGCATACAGGGCACTCTGCACACTGTGTTTAGTAGGCAGCATTCAGGGCACTCTGCACACCGTGTTTGGTATGCACCATGGAGGGCACTCTGCACACTGTGTATAGTATGCAGAATTCAGGGCACTCTGTACACTGTGTTTAGTATGCACCATTCAGGGCACTCTGCACACTGTGCATAGTACGCAGCATTCAGGGCAGTCTGCACACTGAGTTTAGTATGCACCATTCAGGGCACTCTGCACACTGTGTGTAGTATGCATCAATCAGGGCACTCTGCACACTGTGTTTAGTATACACCATTCAGGGCACTCTGCACATTGTGTTTAGTATGCACCATTCAGGGCACTCTGCATACAGTGTTTAGTATGCACCATTCAGGATTGTGAGTGAGACCAGCCAAGTCTTAAGTGCACTCTGCACATGGTGTTTATTATGCAGCATTCAGGGTATTTTGCGCACTGTGTATAGTATGCAGCATTCAGGGCACTCGGCACACTGTGTTTAGTATGCAACAATCAGAGCACTCTGCACACTGTGTTTAGTATGCAGCATTCAGGGCACTCTGCACACTGTGTTTAGTATGCAGCATTCAGGGCACTCTGCACACTGTGTTTAGTATACAGCATTCTGGGCACTCTGCACACTGTGTATAGTATGCACCATTGAGGGCACTCTGCACACTGTGTATAATATGCAGCATTCAGGGCACTCTGAACACTGTGTTTAGTATGCAGCATTCAGGGCACTCTGCACACTGTGCATAGTATACAGCATTCAGGGCAGTCTGCACACTGTGTTTAGTATGCACCATTCATGGCACTCTGCACACTGTGTGTAGTATACATCAGTCAGGGCACTCTACACACTGTGTTTAGTATGCACCATTCAGGGCACTCTGCACATTGTGTTTAGTATGCACCATTCAGGGCACTCTGCACACAGTGTTTAGTATGCACCATTCAGGATTGTGAGTGAGACCAGCCAAGTCTTAAGTGCACTCTGCACATGGTGTTTAGTATGCAGCATTCAGGGTATTCTGCACACTGTGTATAGTATGCAGCATTCAGGGCACTCCGCACACTGTGTAGAGAGTATGCATCATTCAGGGCTCTCTGCACACTGTGTGTAGTATGCATCGTTCAGGGCACTCTGCACACTGCGTTTAGTATGCACCATTCAGGGAACTCTGCACATTGTGTTTAGTATGCACCATTCAGGGCACTCTGCACACTGTGTTTAGTATGCACCATTCAGGATTGTGAGTGAGACCAGCCAAGTCTTAAGTGCACTCTGCACACAGTGTTTAGTTTGCAGCATTCAGGGCATTCTACACACTGTGTATAGTATGGAGCATTCAGGGCACTCTGCACACTGTGTTTAGTATGCAGCATTTAGGGCACGCTACACACTGTGTTTAGTATGCACCATTGAGGACACTCTGCACACTGTGTATAGTATGCAGCATTTAGGGCACTCTGCACACTGTGTTTAGTATGCAGCATACAGGGCACTCTGCACACTGTGTTTAGTAGGCAGCATTCAGGGCACTCTGCACACCGTGTTTGGTATGCACCATTGAGGGCACTCTGCACACTGTATATAGTATGCAGAATTCAGGGCACTCTGTACACTGTGTTTAGTATGCACCATTCAGGGCACTCTGCACACTGTGCATAGTACGCAGCATTCAGGGCAGTCTGCACACTGAGTTTAGTATGCACCATTCAGGGCACTCTGCACACTGTGTGTAGTATGCATCAATCAGGGCACTCTGCACACTGTGTTTAGTATACACCATTCAGGGCACTCTGCACATTGTGTTTAGTATGCACCATTCGGGGCACTCTGCATACAGTGTTTAGTATGCACCATTCAGAATTGTGAGTGAGACCAGCCAAGTCTTAAGTGCACTCTGCACATGGTGTTTATTATGCAGCATTCAGGGTATTCTGCGCACTGTGTATAGTATGCAGCATTCAGGGCACTCTGCACACTGTGTTTAGTATGCAACAATCAGAGCACTCTGCACACTGTGTTTAGTATGCAGCATTCAGGGCACTCTGCACACTGTGTTTAGTATGCAGCATTCAGGGCACTCTGCACACTGTGTTTAGTATACAGCATTCTGGGCACTCTGCACACTGTGTATAGTATGCACCATTGAGGGCACTCTGCACACTGTGTATAATATGCAGCATTCAGGGCACTCTGAACACTGTGTTTAGTATGCAGCATTCAGGGCACTCTGCACACTGTGCATAGTATACAGCATTCAGGGCAGTCTGCACACTGTGTTTAGTATGCACCATTCATGGCACTCTGCACACTGTGTGTAGTATACATCAGTCAGGGCACTCTACACACTGTGTTTAGTATGCACCATTCAGGGCACTCTGCACATTGTGTTTAGTATGCACCATTCAGGGCATTCTGCACACAGTGTTTAGTATGCACCATTCAGGATTGTGAGTGAGACCAGCCATGTCTTAAGTGCACTCTGCACATGGTGTTTAGTATGCAGCATTCAGGGTATTCTGCACACTGTGTATAGTATGCAGCATTCAGGGCACTCCGCACACTGTGTAGAGAGTATGCATCATTCAGGGCTCTCTGCACACTGTGTGTAGTATGCATCATTCAGGGCACTCTGCACACTGCGTTTAGTATGCACCATTCAGGGCACTCTGCACATTGTGTTTAGTATGCACCATTCAGGGCACTCTGCACACTGTGTTTAGTACACAGAATTCAGGGCACTCTGCACACTGTGTTTAGTATACAGCATTCTGGGCACTCTGCACACTGTGTATAGTTTGCACCATTGAGGGCACGTTGCATACTGTGTATAATATGCACCATTCAGGGCACTCTGCACACTGTGTTTAGTATGCAGTATTCAGGGCACTCTGCACACTGTGCATAGTATGCAGCATTCAGGGCAGTCTACACACTGTGTTTAGTATGCACCATTCATGGCACTTTGCACACTGTGTGTAGTATACATCAGTCAGAGCACTCTACACACTGTGTTTAGTATGCAGCATTCAGGGCACTCTGCACATTGTGTTTAGTATGCACCATTCAGGGCACTCTGCACACAGTGTTTAGTATGCACCATTCAGGATTGTGAGTGAGACAAGCCAAGTCTTAAGTGCACTCTGCACATGGTGTTTAGTATGCAGCATTCAGGGTATTCTGCACACTGTGTATAGTATGCAGCATTCAGGGCACTCTGCACACTGTGTATAGAGTATGCATCATTCAGGGCTCTCTGCACACTGTGTGTAGTATGCATTGTTCAGGGCACTCTGCACACTGCGTTTAGTATACACCATTCAGGGCACTCTGCACACAGTGTTTAGTATGCACCATTCAGGATTGTGAGTGAGATCAGCCAAGTCTTAAGTGCACTCTGCACACGGTGTTTAGTATGCAGCATTCAGGGTATTCTGCGCACTGTGTATAGTATGCAGCATTCAGGGCACTCTGCACACTGTGTTTAGTATGCAACATTCAGGGCACTCTGCAAACTGTGTTTAGTGTGCAGCATTCAGGGCACTCTGCACACTGTGCTTAGTATACAGCATTCTGGCACTCTGCACACTGTGCATAGTATGCAGCATTCAGGGCAGTCTGCACACTCTGTTTAGTATGCACCATTCAGGGCACTCTGCACACTGGGTGTAGTATGCATCAATCAGGGCACTCTGCACACTGTGTTTAGTATACACCATTCAGGGCACTCTGCACATTGTGTTTAGTATGCACCATTCAGGGCACTATGCATACAGTGTTTAGTATGCACCATTCTGGGCACTCTGCACACTGTGCATAGTATGCACCATTGAGCGCACTCTGCACACTGTGTTTAGTATGCAGCATTCAGGGTAATCTGCGCACTGTGTATAGTATGCAGCATTCAGGGCACTCTGCACACTGTGTTTAGTATGCAACATTCAGGGCACTCTGCACACTGTGTTTAGTATGCAGCATTCAGGGCACTCTTCACACTGTGTTTAGTATGCACCATTCATGGCACTCTGCACACTGTGTGTAGTAGACATCAGTCAGGGCACTCTACACACTGTGTTTAGTATGTACCTTTCAGGGCACTCTGCACACAGTGTTTAGTATGTACCATTCAGGATTGTGAGTGAGACCAGCCAAGTCTTAAGTGCACTCTGCACATGGTGTATAGTATGCAGCATTCAGGGTATTCTGCACACTGTGTATAGTATGCAGCATTCAGGGCACTCTGCACACTGTGTATAGAGTATGCGGCATTCAGGGATCTCTGCACAATGTGTGTAGTATGCATCGTTCAGGGCACTCTGCACACTGCGTTTAGTATACACCATTCAGGGCACTCTCCACATTGTGTTTAGTATGCACCATTCAGGGTACTCTGCACATGGTCTTTAGTATACACCATTCAGGGCACTCTGCACACCATGTTTAGTATGCACCATTCAGGGCACTCTGCACACTGTGTGTAGTAGGCATCATTCAAGGCACTCTGCACACTGTGTTTAGTATTCACCATTCGGGGCACTCTGCACATTGTGTTTAGTATGCACTATTCAGGGCAGTCTGCACACTGTGTTTAGTATGCACCATTCAGGATTGTGAGTGAGACCAGCCAAGTCTTAAGTGCACTCTGTACACAGTGTTTAGTTTGCAGCATTCAGGGCATTCTACACACTGTGTATGGTATGGAGCATTCAGAGCACTCTGCACACTGTGTTTAGTATGCAGCATTTAGGGCACGCTACACACCGTGTTTAGTATGCACCATTGAGGACACTCTGCACACTGTGTATAGTATGCAGCATTTAGGGCACTCTGCACACTGTGTTTAGTATGCAGCATACAGGGCACTCTGCACACTGTGTTTAGTAGGCAGCATTCAGGGCACTCTGCACACCGTGTTTGGTATGCACCATTGAGGGCACTCTGCACACTCTGTGTAGTATGCAGAACTCAGGGCACTCTGTACACTGTGTTTAGTATGCACCATTCAGGGCACTCTGCACACTGTGCATAGTACGCAGCATTCAGGGCAGTCTGCACACTGAGTTTAGTATGCACCATTCAGGGCACTCTGCACACTGTGTGTAGTATGCATCAATCAGGGCACTCTGCACACTGTGTTTAGTATACACCATTCAGGGCACTCTGCACATTGTGTTTAGTATGCACCATTCAGGGCACTCTGCATACAGTGTTTAGTATGCACCATTCAGGATTGTGAGTGAGACCAGCCAAGTCTTAAGTGCACTCTGCACATGGTGTTTAGTATGCAGCATTCAGGGTATTCTGCGCACTGTGTATAGTATGCAGCATTCAGGGCACTCTGCACACTGTGTTTAGTATGCAACAATCAGAGCACTCTGCACACTGTGTTTAGTATGCAGCATTCAGGGCACTCTGCACACTGTGTTTAGTATGCAGCATTCAGGGCACTCTGCACACTGTGTTTAGTATACAGCATTCTGGGCACTCTGCACAATGTGTATAGTATGCACCATTGAGGGCACTCTGCACACTGTGTATAATATGCGGCATTCAGGGCACTCTGAACACTGTGTTTAGTATGCAGCATTCAGGGCACTCTGCACACTGTGCATAGTATACAGCATTCAGGGCAGTCTGCACACTGTGTTTAGTATGCACCATTCATGGCACTCTGCACACTGTGTGTAGTATACATCAGTCAGGGCACTCTACACACTGTGTATAGAGTATGCATCATTCAGGGCTCTCTGCACACTGTATGTAGTATGCACCATTCAGGGCACTCTGCACACTGTGTTTAGTATGCACCATTCAGGGCACTCTGCACACAGTGTTTAGTATGCACCATTCAGGATTGTGAGTGAGACCAGCCAAGTCTTAAGTGCACTCTGCGCATGGTGTTTAGTATGCAGCATTCAGGGTATTCTGCACACTGTGTATAGTATGCAGCATTCAGGGCACTCCGCACACTGTGTATAGAGTATGCATCATTCAGGGCTCTCTGCACACTGTGTGTAGCATGCATCATTCAGGGCACTCTGCACACTGCGTTTAGTATGCAGCATTCAGGGCACTCTGCACATTGTGTTTAGTATGCACCATTCAGGGTACTCTGCACATGGTGTTTAGTATACACCATTCAGGGCACTCTGCACACTGTGTTTAGTACACAGAATTCAGGGCACTCTGCACACTGTGTTTAGTATACAGCATTCTGGGCACTCTGCACACCGTGTATAGTATGCACCATTGAGGGCACGTTGCATACTGTGTATAATATGTACCATTCAGGGCGCTCTGCACACTGTGTTTAGTATGCAGTATTCAGGGCACTCTGCACACTGTGCATAGTATGCAGCATTCAGGGCAGTCTACACACTGTGTTTAGTATGCACCATTCATGGCACTCTGCACACTGTGTGTAGTATACATCAGTCAGGGCACTCTACACACTGTGTTTAGTATGCACCATTCAGGGCACTCTGCACATTGTGTTTAGTATGCACCATCCAGGGCACTCTGCACACAGTGTTTAGTATGCACCATTCAGGATTGTGAGTGAGACAAGCCAAGTCTTAAGTGCACTCTGCACATGGTGTTTAGTATGCAGCATTCAGGGTATTCTGCACACTGTGTATAGTATGCAGCATTCAGGGCAGTCTGCACACTGTGTATAGAGTATGCATGATTCAGGGCTCTCTGCACACTGTGTTTAGTATGCATCGTTCAGGGCACTCTGCACACTGCGTTTAGTATACACCATTCAGGGCACTCTGCACACAGTGTTTAGTATGCACCATTCAGGATTGTGAGTGAGATCAGCCAAGTCTTAAGTGCGCTCTGCACACGGTGTTTAGTATGCAGCATTCAGGGTATTCTGCGCACTGTGTATAGTATGCAGCATTCAGGGCACTCTGCACACTGTGTTTAGTATGCAACATTCAGGGCACTCTGCAAACTGTGTTTAGTGTGCAGCATTCAGGGCACTCTGCACACTGTGCTTAGTATACAGCATTCTGGCACTCTGCACACTGTGTATAGTATGCACCATTCAGGGCACTCTGCACACTGTGCATAGTATGCAGCATTCAGGGCAGTCTGCACACTGTGTTTAGTATGCACCATTCAGGGCACTCTGCACACTGTGTGTAGTATGCATCAATTAGAGCACTCTGCACACTGTGTTTAGTATACACCATTCAGGGCACTCTGCACATTGTGTTTAGTATGCACCATTCAGGGCACTATGCATACAGTGTTTAGTATGCACCATTCTGGGCACTCTGCACACTGTGCATCGTATGCACCATTGAGCGCACTCTGCACACTGTGTTTAGTATGCAGCATTCAGGGTAATCTGTGCACTGTGTATAGTATGCAGCATTCAGGGCACTCTGCACACTGTGTTTAGTATGCAACATTCAGGGCACTCTGCACACTGTGTTTAGTATGCAGCATTCAGGGCACTCTTCACACTGTGTTTAGTATGCACCATTCATGGCACTCTGCACACAGTGTTTAGTATGTACCATTCAGGATTGTGAGTGAGACCAGCCAAGTCTTAAGTGCACTCTGCACATGGTGTATAGTATGCAGCATTCGGGGTATTCTGCACACTGTGTATAGTATGCAGCATTCAGGGCACTCTGCATACAGTGTTTAGTATGTACCATTCAGGATTGTGAGTGAGACCAGCCAAGTCTTAAGTGCACTCTGCACATGGTGTATAGTATGCAGCATTCGGGGTATTCTGCACACTGTGTATAGTATGCAGCATTCAGGGCACTCTGCACACTGTGTATAGAGTATGCGGCATTCAGGGATCTCTGCACACTGTGTGTAGTATGCATCATTCAGGGCACTCTGCACACTGCGTTTAGTATACAACATTCAGGGCACTCTCCACATTGTGTTTAGTATGCACCATTCAGGGTACTCTGCACATGGTGTTTGGTATACACCATTCAGGGCACTCTGCACACCATGTTTAGTATGCACCATTCAGGGCACTCTGCACACTGTGTGTAGTAGGCATCATTCAAGGCACTTTGCACACTGTGTTTAGTATTCACCATTCGGGGCACTCTGCACATTGTGTTTAGTATGCACTATTCATTGCAGTCTGCACACTGTGTTTAGTATGCACCATTCAGGATTGTGAGTGAGACCAGCCAAGTCTTAAGTGCACTCTGTACACAGGGTTTAGTTTGCAGCATTCAGGGCATTCTACACACTGTGTATGGTATGGAGCATTCAGAGCACTCAGCACACTGTGTTTAGTATGCAGCATTTAGGGCACGCTACACACCGTGTTTAGTATGCACCATTGAGGACACTCTGCACACTGTGTATAGTATGCAGCATTTAGGGCACTCTGCACACTGTGTTTAGTATGCAGCATTCAGGGCACTCTGCACACTGTGTTTAGTAGGCAGCATTCAGGGCACTCTGCACACCGTGTTTGGTATGCACCATTGAGGGCACTCTGCACACTGTGTGTAGTATGCAGAACTCAGGGTACTCTGTACACTGTGTTTAGTATGCACCATTCAGGGCACTCTGCACACTGTGCATAGTACGCAGCATTCAGGGCAGTCTGCACACTGAGTTTAGTATGCACCATTCAGGGCACTCTGCACACTGTGTGTAGTATGCATCAATCAGGGCACTCTGCACACTGTGTTTAGTATACACCATTCAGGGCACTCTGCACATTGTGTTTAGTATGCACCATTCAGGGCACTCTGCATACAGTGTTTAGTATGCACCATTCAGGATTGTGAGTGAGACCAGCCAAGTCTTAAGTGCACTCTGCACATGGTGTTTAGTATGCAGCATTCAGGGTATTCTGCGCACTGTGTATAGTATGCAGCATTCAGGGCACTCTGCACACTGTGTTTAGTATGCAACAATCAGAGCACTCTGCACACTGTGTTTAGTATGCAGCATTCAGGGCACTCTGCACACTGTGTTTAGTATGCAGCATTCAGGGCACTCTGCACACTGTGTTTAGTATACAGCATTCTGGGCACTCTGCACACTGTGTATAGTATGCACCATTGAGGGCACTCTGCACACTGTGTATAATATGCGGCATTCAGGGCACTCTGAACACTGTGTTTAGTATGCAGCATTCAGGGCACTCTGCACACTGTGCATAGTATACAGCATTCAGGGCAGTCTGCACACTGTGTTTAGTATGCACCAGTCATGGCACTCTGCACACTGTGTGTAGTATACATCAGTCAGGGCACTCTACACACTGTGTATAGAGTATGCATCATTCAGGGCTCTGTGCACACTGTGTGTAGTATGCACCATTCAGGGCACTCTGCACATTGTGTTTAGTATGCACCATTCAGGGCACTCTGCACACAGTGTTTAGTATGCACCATTCAGGATTGTGAGTGAGACCAGCCAAGTCTTAAGTGCACTCTGCGCATGGTGTTTAGTATGCAGCATTCAGGGTATTCTGCACACTGTGTATAGTATGCAGCATTCAGGGCACTCCGCACACTGTGTATAGAGTATGCATCATTCAGGGCTCTCTGCACACTGTGTGTAGTATGCATCATTCAGGGCACTCTGCACACTGCGTTTAGTATGCACCATTCAGGGCACTCTGCACATTGTGTTTAGTATGCACCATTCAGGGTACTCTGCACATGGTGTTTAGTATACACCATTCAGGGCACTCTGCACACCATGTTTAGTATGCACCATTCAGGGCACTCTGCACACTGTGTGTAGTATGCATCATTCAGGGCACTCTGCACACTGCGTTTAGTATACACCATTCAGGGCACTCTGCACATTGTGTTTAGTATGCACCATTCAGGGTACTCTGCACATGGTGTTTAGTATACACCATTCAGGGCACTCTGCACACCATGTTTAATATGCACCATTCAGGGCACTCTGCACACTGTGTGTAGTAGGCATCATTCAAGGCACTCTGCACATTGTGTTTAGTATGCACTATTCAGGGCACTCTGCACACGGTGTTTAGTATGCACCATTCACGATTGTGAGTGAGACCAGCCAAGTCTTAAATGCACTCTGCACACAGTGTTTAGTTTGCAGCATTCAGGGCATTCTGCACACTGTGTATAGTATGGAGCATTCAGAGCACTCTGCACACTGTGTTTAGTATGCAGCATTTAGGGCACGCTACACACCGTGTTTAGTATGCACCATTGAGGACACTCTGCACACTGTGTATAGTATGCAGCATTTAGGGCACTCTGCACACTGTGTTTAGTATGCAGCACACAGGGCACTCTGCACACTGTGTTTAGTATGCAGCATTCAGGGCACTCTGCACACCGTGTTTGGTATGCACCATTGAGGGCACTCTGCACACTGTGTATAGTATGCAGCATTCAGGGCACTCTGTACACTGTGTTTAGTATGCACCATTCAGGGTACTCTGCACACTGTGCACAGTACGCAGCATTCAGGGCAGTCTGCGCACTGTGTTTAGTATGCACCATTCAGGGCACTCTGCACACTGTGTGTAGTATGCATCAATCAGGGCACTCTGCACACTGTGTTTAGTATACACCATTCAGGGCACTCTGCACATTGTGTTTAGTATGCACCATTCAGGGCACTCTGCATACAGTGTTTAGTATGCACCATTCAGGATTGTGAGTGAGACCAGCCAAGTCTTAAGTGCACTCTGCACATGGTGTTTAGTATGCAGCATTCAGGGTATTCTTCGCACTGTGTATAGTATGCAGCATTCAGGGCACTCTGCACACTGTATTTAGTATGCAACATTCAGGGCACTCTGCACACTGTGTTTAGTATGCAGCATTCAGGGCACTCTGCACACTGTGCTTAGTATACAGCATTCTGGGCACTCTGCACACTGTGTATAGTATGCACCATTGAGGGCACCCTGCACACTGTGTATAATATGCAGCATTCAGGGCACTCTGCACACTGTGTTTAGTATGCAGCATTCAGGGAACTCTGCACACTGTGCATAGTATACAGCATTCAGGGCAGTCTGCACACTGTGTTTAGTATGCACCATTCAAGGCACTCTGCACACTGTGTGTAGTATACATCAGTCAGGGCACTCTACACAATGTGTTTAGTATGCACTATTCAGGCCACTCTGCACACTGCATTTAGTATACACCATTCAGGGCACTCTGCACATTGTGTTTAGTATGCACCATTCAGGGTACTCTGCACATGGTGTTTAGTATACACCATTCAGGGCACTCTGCACACCATGTTTAGTATGCACCATTCAGGGCCCTCTGCACACTGTGTGTAGTATGCATCAATCAGGGCACTCTGCACACTGTGTTTAGTATACACCATTCAGGGCACTTTGCACATTGTGTTTAGTATGCACCATTCAGGGCACTCTGCATACAGTGTTTAGTATGCACCATTCAGGATTGTGAGTGAGACCAGCGAAGTCTTAAGTGCACTCTGCACATGGTGTTTAGTATGCAGCATTCAGGGTATTCTGCGCACTGTGTATAGTATGCAGCATTCAGGGCACTCTGCACACTGTGTTAGTATGCAACAATCAGAGCACTTTGCAGACTGTGTTTAGTATGCAGCATTCAGGGCGCTCTGCACACTGTGTTTAGTATGCAGCATTCAGGGCACTCTGCACACTGTGTTTAGTATACAGCATTCTGGGCACTCTGCACACTGTGTATAGTATGCACCATTGAGGGCACTCTGCACACTGTGTATAATATGCGGCATTCAGGGCACTCTGAACACTGTGTTTAGTATGCAGCATTCAGGGCACTCTGCACACTGTGCATAGTATACAGCATTCAGGGCAGTCTGCACACTGTGTTTAGTATGCACCATTCATGGCACTCTGCACACTCTGTGTAGTATACATCAGTCAGGGCACTCTACACACTGTGTTTAGTATGCACCATTCAGGGCACTCTGCACATTGTGTTTAGTATGTACCATTCAGGGCACTCTGCACACAGTGTTTAGTATGCACCATTCAGGATTGTGAGTGAGACCAGCCAAGTCTTAAGTGCACTATGCACTTGGTGTTTAGTATGCAGCATTCAGGGTATTCTGCACACTGTGTATAGTATGCAGCTTTTAGGGCACTCCGCACACTGTGTATAGAGTATGCGTCATTCAGGGCTCTCTGCACACTGTGTGCAGTATGCATCATTCAGGGCACTCTGCACATTGTGTTTAGTATGCACCATTCAGGGTACTCTGCACATGGTGTTTAGTATACACCATTCAGGGCACTCTGCACACCATGTTTAGTATGCACCATTCAGGGCACTCTGCACACTGTGTGTAGTATGCATCATTCAGGGCACTCTGCACACTGCGTTTAGTATACACCATTCAGGGCACTCTGCACATTGTGTTTAGTATGCACCATTCAGTGTACTCTGCACATGGTGTTTAGTATACATCATTCAGGGCACTCTGCACACCATGTTTAATATGCACCATTCAGGGCACTCTGCACACTGTGTGTAGTAGGCATCATTCAAGGCACTCTGTACATTGTGTTTAGTATGCACTATTCAGGGCACTCTGCACATGGTGTTTAGTATGCACCATTCACAATTGTGAGTGAGACCAGCCAAGTCTTAAATGCACTCTGCACACAGTGTTTAGTTTGCAGCATTCAGGGCATTCTACACACTGTGTATAGTATGGAGCATTCAGAGCACTCTGCACACTGTGTTTAGTATGCAGCATTTAGGGCACGCTACACACCATGTTTAGTATGCACCATTGAGGACACTCTGCACACTGTGTATAGTATGCAGCATTTAGGGCACTCTGAACACTGTGTTTAGTATGCAGCATGCAGGGCACTCTGCACACTGTGTTTAGTATGCAGCATTCAGGGCACTCTGCACACCATGTTTGGTATGCACCATTGAGGGCACTCTGCACACTGTGTATAGTATGCAGCATTCAGGGAACTCTGTACACTGTGTTTAGTATGCGCCATTCAGTGTACTCTGCACACTGTGCATAGCACGCAGCATTCAGGGCAGTCTGCACACTGTGTTTAGTATGCACCATTCAGGATTGTGAGTGAGACCAGCCAAGTCTTAAGTGCACTCTGTACACAGTGTTTAGTTTGCAGCATTCAGGGCATTCTACACACTGTGTATGGTATGGAGCATTCAGAGCACTCTGCACACTGTGTTTAGTATGCAGCATTTAGGGCACGCTACACACCGTGTTTAGTATGCACCATTGAGGACACTCTGCACACTGTGTATAGTATGCAGCATTTAGGGCACTCTGCACACTGTGTTTAGTATGCAGCATACAGGGCACTCTGCACACTGTGTTTAGTAGGCAGCATTCAGGGCACCCTGCACACCGTGTTTGGTATGCACCATTGAGGGCACTCTGCACACTGTGTATAGTATGCAGAACTCAGGGCACTCTGTACACTGTGTTTAGTATGCACCATTCAGGGCACTCTGCACACTGTGCATAGTATGCAGCATTCAGGGCAGTCTGCACACTGAGTTTAGTATGCACCATTCAGGGCACTCTGCACACTGTGTGTAGTATGCATTAATCAGGGCACTCTGCACACTGTGTTTAGTATACACCATTCAGGGCACTCTGCACATTGTGTTTAGTATGCACCATTCAGGGCACTCTGCATACAGTGTTTAGTATGCACCATTCAGGATTGTGAGTGAGACCAGCCAAGTCTTAAGTGCACTCTGCACATGGTGTTTAGTATGCAGCATTCAGGGTATTCTGCACACTGTGTATAGTATGCAGCATTCAGGGCACTCTGCAAACTGTATTTAGTATGCAACATTCAGGGCACTCTGCACACTGTGTTTAGTATGCAGCATTCAGGGCACTCTGCACACTGTGCTTAGTATACAGCATTCTGGGCACTCTGCACACTGTGTGTAGCATGCACCATTGAGGGCATCCTGCACACTGTGTATAATATGCAGCATTCAGGGCACTCTGCACACTGTGTTTAGTATGCAGCATTCAGGGCACTCTGCACACTGTGCATAGTATACAGCATTCAGGGCAGTCTGCACACTGTGTTTAGTATGCACCATTCATGGCACTCTGCACACTGTGTGTAGTATACATCAGTCAGGGCACTCTACACACTGTGTTTAGTATGCGGCATTCAGGGCACTCTGCACACTGCGTTTAGTATACACCATTCAGGGCACTCTGCACATTGTGTTTAGTATGCACCATTCAGGGTACTCTGCACATGGTCTTTAGTATACACCATTCAGGGCACTCTGCACACCATGTTTAGTATGCACCATTCAGGGCCCTCTGCACACTGTGTGTAGTAGGCATCATTCAGGGCACTCTGCACACTGTGTTTAGAATACACCATTTGGGGCACTCTGCACATTGTGTTTAGTATGCACCATTCAGGGTACTCTGCACACGGTGTTTAGTATGCACCATTCAGGATTGTGAGTGAGACCAGCCAAGTCTTAAGTGGACTCTGTACACAGTGTTTAGTTTGCAGCATTCAGGGCATTCTACACACTGTGTATGGTATGGAGCATTCAGAGCACTCTGCACACTCTGTTTAGTATGCAGCATTTAGGGCACGCTACACACCGTGTTTAGTATGCACCATTGAGGACACTCTGCACACTGTGTATAGTATGCAGCATTTAGGGCACTCTGCACACCATGTTTGGTATGCACCATTGAGGGCACTCTGCACACTGTGTATAGTATGCAGCATTCAGGGCACTCTGTACACTGTGTTTAGTATGCACCATTCAGTGTACTCTGCACACTGTGCATAGCACGCAGCATTCAGGGCAGTCTGCACACTGTGTTTAGTATGCACCATTCAGGATTGTGAGTGAGACCAGCCAAGTCTTAAGTGCACTCTGTACACAGTGTTTAGTTTGCAGCATTCAGGGCATTCTACACACTGTGTATGGTATGGAGCATTCAGAGCACTCTGCACACTGTGTTTAGTATGCAGCATTTAGGGCACGCTACACACCGTGTTTAGTATGCACCATTGAGGACACTCTGCACACTGTGTATAGTATGCAGCATTTAGGGCACTCTGCACACTGTGGTTAGTATGCGACATACAGGGCACTCTGCACACTGTGTTTAGTAGGCAGCATTCAGGGCACTCTGCACACCGTGTTTGGTATGCACCATTGAGGGCACTCTGCACACTGTGTATAGTATGCAGAACTCAGGGCACTCTGTACACTGTGTTTAGTATGCACCATTCAGGGCACTCTGCACACTGTGCATAGTATGCAGCATTCAGGGCAGTCTGCACACTGAGTTTAGTATGCACCATTCAGGGCACTCTGCACACTGTGTGTAGTATGCATCAATCAGGGCACTCTGCACACTGTGTTTAGTATACACCATTCAGGGCACTCTGCACATTGTGTTTAGTATGCACCATTCAGGGCACTCTGCATACAGTGTTTAGTATGCACCATTCAGGATTGTGAGTGAGACCAGCCAAGTCTTAAGTGCACTCTGCACATGGTGTTTAGTATGCAGCATTCAGGGTATTCTGCACACTGTGTATAGTATGCAGCATTCAGGGCACTCTGCAAACTGTATTTAGTATGCAACATTCATGGCACTCTGCACACTGTGTTTAGTATGCAGCATTCATGGCACTCTGCACACTGTGCTTAGTATACAGCATTCTGGGCACTCTGCACACTGTGTGTAGCATGCACCATTGAGGGCATCCTGCACACTGTGTATAATATGCAGCATTCAGGGCACTCTGCACACTGTGTTTAGTATGCAGCATTCAGGGCACTCTGCACACTGTGCATAGTATACAGCATTCAGGGCAGTCTGCACACTGTGTTTAGTATGCACCATTCATGGCACTCTGCACACTGTGTGTAGTATACATCAGTCAGGGCACTCTACACACTGTGTTTAGTATGCGGCATTCAGGGCACTCTGCACACTGCGTTTAGTATACACCATTCAGGGCACTCTGCACATTGTGTTTAGTATGCACCATTCAGGGTACTCTGCACATGGTCTTTAGTATACACCATTCAGGGCACTCTGCACACCATGTTTAGTATGCACCATTCAGGGCCCTCTGCACACTGTGTGTAGTAGGCATCATTCAGGGCACTCTGCACACTGTGTTTAGTATACACCATTCGGGGCACTCTGCACATTGTGTTTAGTATGCACCATTCAGGGTACTCTGCACACGGTGTTTAGTATGCACCATTCAGGATTGTGAGTGAGACCAGCCAAGTCTTAAGTGGACTCTGCACACAGTGTTTAGTTTGCAGCATTCAGGGCATTCTACACACTGTGTATGGTATAGAGCATTCAGAGCACTCTGCACACTGTGTTTAGTATGCAGCATTTAGGGCACGCTACACACCGTGTTTAGTATGCACCATTGAGGACACTCTGCACACTGTGTATAGTATGCAGCATTTAGGGCACTCTGCACACTGTGTTTAGTATGCAGCATTCAGGGCACTCTGCACACTGTATACAACATTCTGGGCACTCTGCACACTGTGTATAGTATGCACCATTGAGGGCACTCTGCACACTGTGTATAATATGCAGCATTCAGGGCACTCTGAACACTGTGTTTAGTATGCAGCATTCAGGGCACTCTGCACACTGTGCATAGTATACAGCATTCAGGGCAGTCTGCACACTGTGTTTAGTATACACCATTCATGACACTCTGCACACTGTGTGTAGTATACATCAGTCAGGGCACTCTACACACTGTGTTTAGTATGCACCATTCAGGGCACTCTGCACATTGTGTTTAGTATGCACCATTCAGGGCACTCTGCACACAGTGTTTAGTATGCACCATTCAGGATTGTGAGTGAGACCAGCCAAGCTTTAAGTGCACTCTGCACATGGTGTTTAGTATGCAGCATTCAGTGTATTCTGCACACTGTGTATAGTATGCAGCATTCAGGGCACTCCGCACACTGTGTATAGAGTATGCATCATTCAGGGCTCTCTGCACACTGTGTGTAGTATGCATCGTTCAGGGCACTCTGCACACTGCGTTTAGCATGCACCATTCAGGGCACTCTGCACATTGTGTTTAGTATGCACCATTCAGGGCACTCTGCACACTGTGTTTAGTACACAGCATTCAGGGCACTCTGCACACTGTGTTTAGTATACACCATTCAGGGCACTCTGCACATTGTGTTTAGTATGCACCATTCAGGGCACTATGCATACAGTGTTTAGTATGCACCATTCTGGGCACTCTGCACACTGTGTATAGTATGCACCATTGAGCGCACTCTGCACACTGTGTTTACTATGCAGCATTCAGGGTAATCTGCGCACTGTGTATAGTATGCAGCATTCAGGGCACTCTGCACACTGTGTTTAGTATGCAACATTCAGGGCACTCTGCACACTGTGTTTAGTATGCAGCATTCAGGGCACTCTGCACACTGTGTTTAGTATACAGCTTTCAGAGCACTCTGCACACTGTGTTTAGTATACAACATTCTGGGCACTCTGCACACTGTGTATAGTATGCACCATTGAGGGCACTCTGCACATTGTGTATAATATGCACCATTCAGGGCACTCTGCACACTGTGTTTAGTATGCAGCATTCAGGGCACTCTGCACACTGTGCATAGTATACAGCATTCAGGGCAGTCTGCACACTGTGTTTAGTATGCACCATTCATGGCACTCTGCACACTGTGTGTAGTAGACATCAGTCAGGGCACTCTACACACTGTGTTTAGTATGCATCATTCAGGGCACTCTGCACACAGTGTTTAGTATGTACCATTCAGGATTGTGAGTGAGACCAGCCAAGTCTTAAGTGCACTCTGCACATTGTGTCTAGTATTCAGCATTCAGGGTATTCTGCACACTGTGTATAGAGTATGCGGCATTCAGGGATCTCTGCACACTGTGTGTAGTATGCATCATTCAGGGCACTCTGCACACTGCGTTTAGTATACACCATTCAGGGCACTCTCCACATTGTGTTTAGTATGCACCATTCAGGGTACTCTGCACATGGTGTTTAGTATACACCATTCAGGGCACTCTGCACACCATGTTTAGTATGCACCATTCAAGGCACTCTGCACACTGTGTGTAGTAGGCATCATTCAAGGCACTCTGCACACTGTGTTTAGTATTCACCATTCGGGGCACTCTGCACATTGTGTTTAGTATGCACTATTCAGGGCAGTCTGCACACTGTGTTTAGTATGCACCATTCAGGATTGTGAGTGAGACCAGCCAAGTCTTAAATGCACTCTGCACACAGTGTTTAGTTTGCAGCATTCAGGGCATTCTACACACTGTGTATAGTATGGAGCATTCAGAGCACTCTGCACACTGTGTTTAGTATGTAGCATTTAGGGCACGCTACACACTGTGTTTAGTATGCACCATTGGGGACACTCTGCACACTGTGTATAGTATGCAGCATTTAGGGCACTCTGCACACTGTGTTTAGTATGCACCATTGAGGGCACTCTGCACACTGTGTATAGTATGCAGAATTCAGGGCACTCTGTACACTGTGTTTAGTATGCACCATTCAGGGCACTCTGCACACTGTGTGTAGTATGCATCAATCAGGGCAGTCTGCACACTGTGTTTAGTATACACCATTCAGGGCACTCTGCACATTGTGTTTAGTATGCACCATTCAGGGCACTCTGCATACAGTGTTTAGTATGCACCATTCAGGATTGTGAGTGAGACCAGCCAAGTCTTAAGTGCACTCTGCATATGGTGTTTAGTATGCAGCATTCAGGGTATTCTGCACACTGTGTATAGTATGCAGCATTCAGGGCACTCTGCAAACTGTATTTAGTATGCAACATTCAGGGCACTCTGCACACTGTGTTTAGTATGCAGCATTCAGGGCACTCTGCACACTGTGCTTAGTATACAGCATTCTGGGCACTCTGCACACTGTGTGTAGCATGCACCATTGAGGGCATCCTGCACACTGTGTATAATATGCAGCATTCAGGGCACTCTGCACACTGTGTTTAGTATGCAGCATTCAGGGCACTCTGCACACTGTGCATAGTATACAGCATTCAGGGCAGTCTGCACACTGTGTTTAGTATGCACCATTCATGGCACTCTGCACACTGTGTGTAGTATACATCAGTCAGGGCACTCTACACACTGTGTTTAGTATGCGGCATTCAGGGCACTCTGCACACTGCGTTTAGTATACACCATTCAGGGCACTCTGCACATTGTGTTTAGTATGCACCATTCAGGGTACTCTGCACATGGTCTTTAGTATACACCATTCAGGGCACTCTGCACACCATGTTTAGTATGCACCATTCAGGGCCCTCTGCACACTGTGTGTAGTAGGCATCATTCAGGGCACTCTGCACACTGTGTTTAGTATACACCATTCGGGGCAGTCTGCACATTGTGTTTAGTATGCACCATTCAGGGTACTCTGCACACGGTGTTTAGTATGCACCATTCAGGATTGTGAGTGAGACCAGCCAAGTCTTAAGTGGACTCTGCACACAGTGTTTAGTTTGCAGCATTCAGGGCATTCTACACACTGTGTATGGTATGGAGCATTCAGAGCACTCTGCACACTGTGTTTAGTATGCAGCATTTAGGGCACGCTACACACCGTGTTTAGTATGCACCATTGAGGACACTCTGCACACTGTGTATAGTATGCAGCATTTAGGGCACTCTGCACACTGTGTTTAGTATGCAGCATTCAGGCACTCTGCACACTGTATACAACATTCTGGGCACTCTGCACACTGTGTATAGTATGCACCATTGAGGGCACTCTGCACACTGTGTATAATATGCAGCATTCAGGGCACTCTGAACACTGTGTTTAGTATGCAGCATTCAGGGCACTCTGCACACTGTGCATAGTATACAGCATTCAGGGCAGTCTGCACACTGTGTTTAGTATACACCATTCATGACACTCTGCACACTGTGTGTAGTATACATCAGTCAGGGCACTCTACACACTGTGTTTAGTATGCACCATTCAGGGCACTCTGCACATTGTGTTTAGTATGCACCATTCAGGGCACTCTGCACACAGTGTTTAGTATGCACCATTCAGGATTGTGAGTGAGACCAGCCAAGCTTTAAGTGCACTCTGCACATGGTGTTTAGTATGCAGCATTCAGGGTATTCTGCACACTGTGTATAGTATGCAGCATTCAGGGCACTCCGCACACTGTGTATAGAGTATGCATCATTCAGGGCTCTCTGCACACTGTGTGTAGTATGCATCGTTCAGGGCACTCTGCACACTGCGTTTAGTATGCACCATTCAGGGCACTCTGCACATTGTGTTTAGTATGCACCATTCAGGGCACTCTGCACACTGTGTTTAGTACACAGCATTCAGGGCACTCTGCACACTGTGTTTAGTATACACCATTCAGGGCACTCTGCACATTGTGTTTAGTATGCACCATTCAGGGCACTATGCATACAGTGTTTAGTATGCACCATTCTGGGCACTCTGCACACTGTGTATAGTATGCACCATTGAGCGCACTCTGCACACTGTGTTTAGTATGCAGCATTCAGGGTAATCTGCGCACTGTGTATAGTATGCAGCATTCAGGGCACTCTGCACACTGTGTTTAGTATGCAACATTCAGGGCACTCTGCACACTGTGTTTAGTATGCAGCATTCAGGGCACTCTGCACACTGTGTTTAGTATACAGCTTTCAGAGCACTCTGCACACTGTGTTTAGTATACAACATTCTGGGCACTCTGCACACTGTGTATAGTATGCACCATTGAGGGCACTCTGCACATTGTGTATAATATGCACCATTCAGGGCACTCTGCACACTGTGTTTAGTATGCAGCATTCAGGGCACTCTGCACACTGTGCATAGTATACAGCATTCAGGGCAGTCTGCACACTGTGTTTAGTATGCACCATTCATGGCACTCTGCACACTGTGTGTAGTAGACATCAGTCAGGGCACTCTACACACTGTGTTTAGTATGCATCATTCAGGGCACTCTGCACACAGTGTTTAGTATGTACCATTCAGGATTGTGAGTGAGACCAGCCAAGTCTTAAGTGCACTCTGCACATTGTGTCTAGTATTCAGCATTCAGGGTATTCTGCACACTGTGTATAGAGTATGCGGCATTCAGGGATCTCTGCACACTGTGTGTAGTATGCATCATTCAGGGCACTCTGCACACTGCGTTTAGTATACACCATTCAGGGCACTCTCCACATTGTGTTTAGTATGCACCATTCAGGGTACTCTGCACATGGTGTTTAGTATACACCATTCAGGGCACTCTGCACACCATGTTTAGTATGCACCATTCAAGGCACTCTGCACACTGTGTGTAGTAGGCATCATTCAAGGCACTCTGCACACTGTGTTTAGTATTCACCATTCGGGGCACTCTGCACATTGTGTTTAGTATGCACTATTCAGGGCAGTCTGCACACTGTGTTTAGTATGCACCATTCAGGATTGTGAGTGAGACCAGCCAAGTCTTAAATGCACTCTGCACACAGTGTTTAGTTTGCAGCATTCAGGGCATTCTACACACTGTGTATAGTATGGAGCATTCAGAGCACTCTGCACACTGTGTTTAGTATGTAGCATTTAGGGCACGCTACACACTGTGTTTAGTATGCACCATTGGGGACACTCTGCACACTGTGTATAGTATGCAGCATTTAGGGCACTCTGCACACTGTGTTTTGTATGCAGCATACAGGGCACTCTGCACACAGTGTTTAGTAGGCAGCATTCAGGGCACTCTGCACACCGTGTTTGGTATGCACCATTGAGGGCACTCTGCACACTGTGTATAGTATGCAGAATTCAGGGCACTCTGTACACTGTGTTTAGTATGCACCATTCAGGGCACTCTGCACACTGTGCATAGTACGCAGCATTCAGGGCAGTCTGCACACTGAGTTTAGTATGCACCATTCAGGGCACTCTGCACACTGTGTGTAGTATGCATCAATCAGGGCAGTCTGCACACTGTGTTTAGTATACACCATTCAGGGCACTCTGCACATTGTGTTTAGTATGCACCATTCAGGGCACTCTGCATACAGTGTTTAGTATGCACCATTCAGGATTGTGAGTGAGACCAGCCAAGTCTTAAGTGCACTCTGCACATGGTGTTTAGTATGCAGCATTCAGGGTATTCTGCACACTGTGTATAGTATGCAGCATTCAGGGCACTCTGCAAACTGTATTTAGTATGCAACATTCAGGGCACTCTGCACACTGTGTTTAGTATGCAGCATTCAGGGCACTCTGCACACTGTGCTTAGTATACAGCATTCTGGGCACTCTGCACACTGTGTGTAGCATGCACCATTGAGGGCATCCTGCACACTGTGTATAATATGCAGCATTCAGGGCACTCTGCACACTGTGTTTAGTATGCAGCATTCAGGGCACTCTGCACACTGTGCATAGTATACAGCATTCAGGGCAGTCTGCACACTGTGTTTAGTATGCACCATTCATGGCACTCTGCACACTGTGTGTAGTATACATCAGTCAGGGCACTCTACACACTGTGTTTAGTATGCGGCATTCAGGGCACTCTGCACACTGCGTTTAGTAAACACCATTCAGGGCACTCTGCACATTGTGTTTAGTATGCACCATTCAGGGTACTCTGCACATGGTCTTTAGTATACACCATTCAGGGCACTCTGCACACCATGTTTAGTATGCACCATTCAGGGCCCTCTGCACACTGTGTGTAGTAGGCATCATTCAGGGCACTCTGCACACTGTGTTTAGTATACACCATTCGGGGCACTCTGCACATTGTGTTTAGTATGCACCATTCAGGGTACTCTGCACACGGTGTTTAGTATGCACCATTCAGGATTGTGAGTGAGACCAGCCAAGTCTTAAGTGGACTCTGCACACAGTGTTTAGTTGCAGCATTCAGGGCATTCTACACACTGTGTATAGTATGGAGCATTCAGAGCACTCTGCACACTGTGTTTAGTATGCAGCATTTAGGGCACGCTACACACCGTGTTTAGTATGCACCATTGAGGACACTCTGCACACTGTGTATAGTATGCAGCATTTAGGGCACTCTGCACACTGTGTTTAGTATGCAGCATTCAGGGCACTCTGCACACTGTGTTTAGTATACAGCATTCTGGGCACTCTGCACACTGTGTATAGTATGCACCATTGAGGGCACTCTGCACACTGTGTATAATATGCAGCATTCAGGGCACTCTGAACACTGTGTTTAGTATGCAGCATTCAGGGCACTCTGCACACTGTGCATAGTATACAGCATTCATGGCAGTCTGCACACTGTGTTTAGTATGCACCATTCATGACACTCTGCACATTGTGTTTAGTATGCACCATTCAGGGAACTCTGCACACAGTGTTTAGTATGCACCATTCAGGATTGTGAGTGAGACCAGCCAAGCTTTAAGTGCACTCTGCACATGGTGTTTAGTATGCAGCATTCAGGGTATTCTGCACACTGTGTATAGTATGCAGCATTCAGGGCACTCCGCACACTGTGTATAGAGTATGCATCATTCAGGGCTCTCTGCACACTGTGTGTAGTATGCATCATTCAGGGCACTCTGCACACTGCGTTTAGTATGCACCATTCAGGGCACTCTGCACATTGTGTTTAGTATGCACCATTCAGGGCACTCTGCACACTGTGTTTAGTACAGAGCATTCAGGGCACTCTGCACACTGTGTTTAGTATACACCATTCAGGGCACTCTGCACATTGTGTTTAGTATGCACCATTCAGGGCACTATGCATACAGTGTTTAGTATGCACCATTCTGGGCACTCTGCACACTGTGTATAGTATGCACCATTGAGCGCACTCTGCATGCTGTGTTTACTATGCAGCATTCAGGGTAATCTGCGCACTATGTATAGTATGCAGCATTCAGGGCACTCTGCACACTGTGTTTAGTATGCAACATTCAGGGCACTCTGCACACTGTGTTTAGTATGCAGCATTCAGGGCACTCTGCACACTGTGTTTAGTATACAGCTTTCAGAGCACTCTGCACACTGTGTTTAGTATACAACATTCTGGGCACTCTGCACACTGTGTATAGTATGCACCATTGAGGGCACTCTGCACATTGTGTATAATATGCACCATTCAGGGCACTCTGCACACTGTGTTTAGTATGCAGCATTCAGGGCACTCTGCACACTGTGCATAGTATACAGCATTCAGGGCAGTCTGCACACTGTGTTTAGTATGCACCATTCATGGCACTCTGCACACTGTGTGTAGTAGACATCAGTCAGGGCACTCTACACACTGTGTTTAGTATGCACCATTCAGGGCACTCTGCACACAGTGTTTAGTATGTACCATTCAGGATTGTGAGTGAGACCAGCCAAGTCTTAAGTGCACTCTGCACATGGTGTCTAGTATGCAGCATTCAGGGTATTCTGCACACTGTGTATAGAGTATGCGGCATTCAGGGATCTCTGCACACTGTGTGTAGTATGCATCATTCAGGGCACTCTGCACACTGCGTTTAGTATACACCATTCAGGGCACTCTCCACATTGTGTTTAGTATGCACCATTCAGGGTACTCTGCACATGGTGTTTAGTATACACCATTCAGGGCACTCTGCACACCATGTTTAGTATGCACCATTCAAGGCACTCTGCACACTGTGTGTAGTAGGCATCATTCAAGGCACTCTGCACACTGTGTTTAGTATTCACCATTCGGGGCACTCTGCACATTGTGTTTAGTATGCACTATTCAGGGCAGTCTGCACACTGTGTTTAGTATGCACCATTCAGGATTGTGAGTGAGACCAGCCAAGTCTTAAATGCACTCTGCACACAGTGTTTAGTTTGCAGCATTCAGGGCATTCTACACACTGTGTATAGTATGGAGCATTCAGAGCACTCTGCACACTGTGTTTAGTATGTAGCATTTAGGGCACGCTACACACTGTGTTTAGTATGCACCATTGGGGACACTCTGCACACTGTGTATAGTATGCAGCATTTAGGGCACTCTGCACACTGTGTTTTGTATGCAGCATACAGGGCACTCTGCACACAGTGTTTAGTAGGCAGCATTCAGGGCACTCTGCACACCATGTTTGGTATGCACCATTGAGGGCACTCTGCACACTGTGTATAGTATGCAGAATTCAGGGCACTCTGTACACTGTGTTTAGTATGCACCATTCAGGGCACTCTGCACACTGTGCATAGTACGCAGCATTCAGGGCAGTCTGCACACTGAGTTTAGTATGCACCATTCAGGGCACTCTGCACACTGTGTGTAGTATGCATCAATCAGGGCAGTCTGCACACTGTGTTTAGTATACACCATTCAGGGCACTCTGCACATTGTGTTTAGTATGCACCATTCAGGGCACTCTGCATACAGTGTTTAGTATGCACCATTCAGGATTGTGAGTGAGACCAGCCAAGTCTTAAGTGCACTCTGCACATGGTGTTTAGTATGCAGCATTCAGGGTATTCTGCGCACTGTGTATAGTATGCAGCATTCAGGGCACTCTGCACACTGTGTTTAGTATGCAACAATCAGAGCACTCTGCACACTGTGTTTAGTATGCAGCATTCAGGGCACTTTGCACACTGTGTTTAGTATGCAGCATTCAGGGCACTCTGCACACTGTGTTTAGTATACAGCATTCTGGGCACTCTGCACACTGTGTATAGTATGCACCATTGAGGGCACTCTGCACACTGTGTATAATATGCAGCATTCAGGGCACTCTGAACACTGTGTTTAGTATGGAGCATTCAGGGCACTCTGCACACTGTGCATAGTATACAGCATTCAGGGCAGTCTGCACACTGTGTTTAGTATGCACCATTTATAGGTTCATAGGTTCATAGGTTCATACTAGGCTATCTGCCCGAGGGCATTTACAAGCCTAGCCCATAGTTTTGTGGCTTACGCCACCCCTTTAGTATGGGGAACTATACCCATTATTTTGCTGTGCCTCTGTTGAGCAGTGACACTGAGGTAATCCCTGGGGTATATCTGCGATCTCCCATCCATTGGTCAAGATTTCTCTTGACCAAGGCCAGCGAGGTGCTCTGCCTCACATATACCGGGATTTTATTCCACAGCATAGGGAGTCTTTGGGTGATGAATCTATCCCTCCAGCGCGTCCTATTAATAGCCGTGGCGAGGTTTAAGTCTCCGCCCTTGTGGCTCTGACGGATCTAGATTTTTGAGGTGAAGCATATTCATCAAATCTGGGTTTGACATGGCCTTGTATGTTAGGCAAAGGTCACCTCTGAGCAGCGGTGCGACTGAATAGAGCTGGAGTTCTTTCAGTCGGGCAGCATAGGACAGATGTTTGAGACCCTTTATCCTTTTGGTGAGGAACTTTTGTGGCCTCTCCAGCTGCTGCAAGTGTCGGGTCAGATACATTCCGAATGGGGCATTGTACTCAATCATTGGTCTGATGAGTGATGAGTATAGGGAGACTATGACCTCCCTTGATCTAGATGAGAATCCCTTCATGATAAGGTGGGCAATGTAGAAGGTCTTCCTAACTACTTTAGCTACATGGGTGTCGAATGACAGACTACTATCAACCTGGGTCCCCATGTCCCTGATAACTTCTTCTATGCTCAGTGGATTGCCACCTATTTGGTAGCTAGGGGTAACCTTGTTTTTCCCGAAGGGTATGACTATGCATTTTTGGCATTTAACTTTAGGCCATGGCTCTGGCACCAGTTATCCGTTTCTGTGAGACCCTTCTGAAGGATATCTGTGTCAGATGTGTTTTCTACTATGGCGCCCAGTTTGCAGTCATCTGCAAACTTTGTCAGCCATAACCCTCCTGTGTTTGCTTGTACTTGGAAAAGTAGATGCCAAACAAGAGTGGGCCCAGGACTGAGCCCTGTGGTACACCACTTGTGACAGGCTTTGAGTCTGACATGGCGCCAGCAACTCTGACCCTGTGGGTTCTGTCACTCAGCCAGTTTGCAACCCATCTTGTGATGTATGGGTTAACATTTAAGCTGATGAGTTTTTCAATGATACCCGAGTGGGGTATTGTATCGAAGGCCTTCGCCAGATCGAGGTAGGCTGTATGGACTGCCTTTCCCTCATCAATGGCTTTGGTGACTGTTTGAAAAAGTCAACCAAGTTTAGAAGGCATGATCTGCCTTTGACAAAGCCAAACTGGGATGGATCCAAAGTCTGCAAATTCCCTATGTCTTTATTTATGAGGTCCATTATGATCCTCTCCATGGCTTTGCAGATAAGGCTTGTCAAGCTAATGGGCGGTAATTTCCAGGGTCGGTGGAGGCACCGCCTTTGTGAAGTGGGACCACAGTTGCAGTGCGCCACTCCTGGGTGCGTATCCAGAGGTAAGACTATGATTAAACAGCTGTCCTAGCTGTGGGTTTAATTCCTCATTGAGTTCGTGGAGCACACAGCCGGGGACACCATCAGGTCCCATGGATGCTGTGTTTTTGCTTTGGAGAGAGCAGTTCTCACTTGGGCGTTGGAGATGTTTGGGGGCTGCAATCACTTGGTATAGATATCTCTCCTTTGGGGAGGGGAGAAGTTTGCACTGAACCTGTCAGCCAGTATGTTGGCAATGTCTGTAGGATCAGTAATCTTCACATCATTTTGAACTAGTTCTGAGCATATCTGGGAGGTTCCTCCCAGGTTTCTAACATAGCTAAAGAAGGCCTTATGATTGTCTTTTGAGTCTTTAGCTATTTTTCTCTCAAAATTTGCTTTGGATGATTTTATGAGAGCTCTTAGTTTTTTACTTATAGTGATCAAGGGTGTCTTACCTTTTAAGGATTTTGCTCTATCTCGTAGTAGCTTCCTCCTTTTGTTGTAGAGTTTGTTTATGGCTGGGGTCCACCAGACTGGACGCTTGCCTTTGGTACAAAGAGTCTTTGTTTTGCTTGGGATTGCCTTATCCATGCAGTCCTGCAGGTGCTGGTAGAAGGCATTTGTAAGTGATTCAGCGGCTTGAGTACTGTTTTCCGCCGGCTCGGGGGCCTTAAAGGAGACCACACTAGTCTTTAGAAGTGTGAAGTCGGCTTTCGAGAAGTTCTTTACTGTGGTCTTTCTTATTTCAGGTGGGGGTGGGATGAGGACCTCCAGCGAGATTAGTTTGTGATGTCATGGCACTCTGCACACTGTGTGTAGTATACATCAGTCAGGGCACTCTACACACTGTGTTTAGTATGCTCCATTCAGGGCACTCTGCACATTGTGTTTAGTATGCACCATTCAGGGCACTCTGCACACAGTGTTTAGTATGCACCATTCAGGATTGTGAGTGAGACCAGCCAAGTCTTAAGTGCACTCTGCACATGGTGTTTAGTATACACCATTCAGGGCACTCTGCACACCATGTTTAATATGCACCATTCAGGGCACTTTGCACACTGTGTGTAGTAGGCATCATTCAAGGCACTCTGCACATTGTGTTTAGTATGCACTATTCAGGGCACTCTGCACACGGTGTTTAGTATGCACCATTCACATTTGTGAGTGAGACCAGCCAAGTCTTAAATGCACTCTGCACACAGTGTTTAGTTTGCAGCATTCAGGGCATTCTACACACTTTGTATAGTATGGAGCATTCAGAGCACTCTGCACACTGTGTTTAGTATGCAGCATTTAGGGCACACTACACACCATGTTTAGTATGCACCATTGAGGACACTCTGCACACTGTGTATAGTATGCAGCATTTAGGGCACTCTGCACACTGTGTTTAGTATGCAGCATACAGGGCACTCTGCACACTGTGTTTAGTATGCAGCATTCAGGGCACTCTGTACACCATGTTTGGTATGCACCATTGAGGGCACTCTGCACACTGTGTATAGTATACAGCATTCAGGGCACTCTGTACACTGTTTAGTATGCACCATTCAGGGCACTCTGCACACTGTGTGTAGTATGCATCAATCAGGGCACTCTGCACACTGTGTTTAGTATACACCATTCAGGGCACTCTGCACATTGTGTTTAGTATGCACCATTCAGGGCACTCTGCATACAGTGTTTAGTATGCACCATTCAGGATTGTGAGTGAGACCAGCCAAGTCTTAAGTGCACTCTGCACATGGTGTTTAGTATGCAGCATTCAGGGTATTCTGCACACTGTGTATAGTATGCAGCATTCAGGGCACTCTGCAGACTGTATTTAGTATGCAACATTCAGGGCACTTGGCACACTGTGTTTAGTATGCAGCATTCAGGGCACTCTGCACACTGTGTTTAGTATACAGCATTCTGTGCACTCTGCACACCGTGTATAGTATGCACCATTGAGGGCACTCTGCACACTGTGTATAATATGCAGCATTCAGGGCACTCTGCACACTGTGTTTAGTATGCAGCATTCAGGGCACTCTGCACACTGTGCATAGTATACATCATTCAGGGCAGTCTGCACACTGTGTTTAGTATGCAGCATTCAGGGCACTCTGCACACTGTGTTTAGTATACAGCATTCTGGGCACTCTGCACACCGTGTATAGTATGCACCATTGAGGGCACTCTGCACACTGTGTATAATATGCAGCATTCAGGGCACTCTGCACACTGTGTTTAGTATGCAGCATTCAGGGCACTCTGCACACTGTGCATAGTATACATCATTCAGGACAGTCTGCACACTGTGTTTAGTATGCACCATTCATGGCACTCTGCACTCTGTGTGTAGTATACATCAGTCAAGGCACTCTACACACTGTATTTAGTATGCACCATTCAGGGCACTCTGCACACAGTGTTTAGTATGCACCATTCAGGATTGTGAGTGAGACCAGCCAAGTCTTAAGTGCACTCTGCACATGGTGTTTAGTAATCAGCATTCAGGGTATTCTGCACACTGTGTATAGTATGCAGCATTCAGGGCACTCTGCACACTGTGTATAGAGTATGCATCATTCAGGGCTCTCTGCACACTGTGTGTAGTATGCATCGTTCAGGGCACTCTGCACACTGCGTTTAGTATACACCATTCAGGGCACTCTGCACATTGTGTTTAGTATGCACCATTCAGGGTACTCTGCACATGGTGTTTAGTATACACCATTCAGGGCACTCTGCACACCATGTTTAGTATGCACCATTCAGGATTGTGAGTGAGACCAGCCAAGTCTTAAGTGCACTCTGCACATGGTGTTTAGTAATCAGCATTCAGGGTATTCTGCACACTGTGTATAGTATGCAGCATTCAGGGCACTCTGCACACTGTGTATAGAGTATGCATCATTCAGGGCTCTCTGCACACTGTGTGTAGTAGGCATCATTCAGGGCACTCTGCACACTGTGTTTAGTATACACCATTCGGGGCACTCTGCACATCGTGTTTAGTATGCACCATTCAGGGTACTCTGCACACGGTGTTTAGTATGCACCATTCAGGATTGTGAGTGAGACCAGCCAAGTCTTAAGTGCACTCTGCACACAGTGTTTAGTTTGCAGCATTCAGGGCATTCTACACACTGTGTATAGTATGGAGCATTCAGAGCACTCTGCACACTGTGTTCAGTATGCAGCATTTAGGGCACTCTACACACCGTGTTTAGGTTGCACCACTGAGGGCACTCTGCACACTGTGTATAGTATGCAGCATTTAGGGCACTCTGCACACTGTGTTTAGTATGCAGCATTCAGGGAACTCTGCACACTGTGTTTAGTATGCAGCATTCAGGGCACTCTGCACACTGTGTTTGGTATGCACCATTGAGGGCACTCTGCACACTGTGTATAGTGTGCAGCATTCAGGGCACTCTATACACTGTGTTTAGTATGCACCATTCAGGGCACTCTACACACTGTGTGTAGTATGCATCACTCAGGGCACTCTGCACACGGTTTTTAGTATACACCATTCAGGGCACTCTGACACACCATGCTTAGTATGCACCATCCAGGGCACTCTGCAGACTGTGTGTAGTAGGCATCATTCAGTGCACTCTGCACACTGTGTTTGGTATACACCATTCGGGGCACTCTGCACATTGTGTTTAGTATGCACTATTCAGGGCACTCTGCACACAGTGTTTAGTATGCACCATTCAGGATTGTGAGTGAGACCAGCCAAGTCTTAAGTGCACTCTGCACAAAGTGTTTTATTTGCAGCATTCAGGGCATTCTACACACTGTGTATAGTATGGAGCATTCAGAGCACTCTGCACGCTGTGTTTAGTATGCATCATTTAGGGCATGCTACACACCGTGTTTAGTATGCATCATTGAGGGCACTCTGCACACTATGTATAGTATGCAGCATTTAGGGCACTTTGCACACTGTGTTTAGTATGCAGCATTCAGGGCACTCTGCACACTGTGTTTAGTATGCAGCATTCAGGGCACTCTGCACACCGTGTTTGGTATGCACCATTGAGGGCACTCTGCACACTGTGTATAGTATGCAGCATTCAGGGCACTCTGTACACTGTGTTTAGTATGCACCATTCAGGGCACTCTGCACACTGTGTGTAGTATGCATCATTCAGGGCACTCTGCACACTGTGTTTAGTATACACCATTTGGGGCACTCTGTACATTGTGTTTAGAATTCACCATCCAGGGCACTCTGCACATGGTGTTTAGTATGCACCATTCAGGATTTTGAGTGAGACCAGCCAAGTCTTAAGTGCACTCTGCATACAGTGTTTAGTATGCAGCATTCATGGCATTCTGCACACTGTGTATAGTATGGAGCATTCAGGGCACTTTGCACACTGTGTTTAGTATGCAGCATTCACAGCACTCTGCACACTGTGCATAGTATGCAGCATTCAGGGCACTCTGCACACTGTGTTTAGCATGCACCATTCAGGGCACTCTGCACACTGTGTTTAGTATGCACCATTAAGGGCACTCTGCACACTGTGTATAGTATACAGCATTCAGGGCACTCTGCACACTGTGTTTAGTATGCATCATTCAAGGCACTCTGCACAGTGTGTTTAGTATGCACCATTTAGGATTGTGAGTTATACACACTGATTGCAATTCTTCTTGGTAATGTACGTATACTCTGCCTATGATGTATTTTTCAGCTCCATAACTTTACACCAGTATTGCTTTTGGCTGGTTCTTCTTCTGCTCTGGAAAAATTGCACACTCTTTTGCTTTCACATGATGTCACTCTTGAATAGTTTAATGTGTCTTTCCAGGACAGAATTCTTTAATAGATGACAGATTTTCCAGGAAGACAGTTAAGGTCTTCTGATTAATGGAAAAGTATTAAGGTGGATCACATATGAGGTTATTTGACTTGGGAGTTGAAATTATGGCATTAACATTAGGAAAGAACAACTTTGAAGACACGTATGGACTATTTGTCCTTCTTTGTGACAATCACCCATGTCATAACATCTCACTACTGAGCCTTTCTCAGTGACTGGAGCAATATATATATATATATATATATATATATATATATTGGGTTCTGATGAAGTGTATGGTTTACACGAAAGCGCTTAACAAATTGTGTTAAGTTTTTATGGTTGGAGCAATAAACCTGTTTTAAAAGTATTTTGTGGATCGTGGTTTTATCCTTGGGTTGCTGGTGTGCTGTCTGGGACATTGTTGAACCTGTGGATACCTTTCGATAAAGATATATATATACAGTAACAGAGGAGGAAATGTTAAACATTACTAGAAGATAATGTCATTACATCACACCATAGAACTAAGAATTGGTAAGTTGTAGGCAACATACTGTTACAATTATCAATCAAAGGTGGGTGGTACTAACTACATTAACTAAAAATGTTTCCATTGATTCTTGTAGCCATTTTTGCAATCTGCAGTCATGTAGCTGGGTTAAGTACAATGCACAAGAGTGTATAATATATGACAGTTAAAATAACCTGTATGTTCTGAGACCACAGAAGAGATATGTGAGAAAAGTACCATTGTGTAAGTAAACTCAACATAAAAATATATGTTAGAATGATTACTGATGCAGTAGTCTTAGCTATATGAGTTATATCCTGCAAGGGATATAACAGCCAGCCAGCTTTCAAAGCTTCAGAGCATCCTCCATGCACCCAGACCATCTGGTATCTCGAGCTGAGCTGACTGAAAGACACATTTGGGTGCCAAACCATTCAGAGCTTTCTTACCAACAGATAGACTGTGGCTGAGCCCCAAAAGGGCAATGCTAAGAACAACAAAAAATAAATGTCCCCACTCTTGCATAAAACACAACAATGATCATTCAAACATGTACTGTTTTGGTAAGTTTACTTATGCACCTGTACTACGTTCATCACTGATGCAGAAGTCTTTGATATATGGGTAGATTACCCTAGCTTACTTCATTTGGGAGGTGGAAGGAGAAGATTCCAGAAGCCCCTGGAAAATGGTCCTAGCTAGGCCTGACCTGGACCAATAGAAGAAATCAAGCTTGTAGTGCTTTGTAAAAGTATGTTCAGAGGACCAAGTACAAATACATCTAGAAGCCAGCCCTTTCCAAATAGCCATAGATGAAGCCAAGGCCCTGGTAGAGTTGACCTCGACCTACTTTGAATAGTTTTTTTATGGTGAGTATAAAAAAGGTAATAGCTTTACACACAATTTGGAAATAGTCTGTTGTCCCTTCTTTTTACCTTCTCAAGAAATGAACAATTGATCTGAATATCTGAAAGATTTAATTCTGTCAAGATAGTATCTGAGTTGTCTGTGGGCTTCCAAGATATGAAGTATCCTTTCTCCCTCATTTTTAGGTTTAGGAAAGAAACTGAACCATGGATAGTTTGGCTTAAAGTAACATTGGTTACCACTTTAGGCATAAATGAAGGATTAGAGCTCAATGAAACCCTGTCTCTGTGGAAAATGAGATAGACTGACTCACCATAAGTGTGACATCCCCTTTCTGGGCCAGTAATCAAGGAGCCTGAATCCTCACCACTGGCACTGAAGATGGACATTCACTTGGAACAAAATGGATACACCCAGTATTTCCAGATGTAGCTCTCTGCATCAGGCACAATTTCCCTTAAGAATACACAGGGAATGCACTCCATCTGGGGACTAATTTTCCATTTCTCTCCAGATCCCCAGTTAAGACTCCCCAATGGCACAGCTGTAGAGTTGAATCCTCAGCCGAGTGTCCAAGCCAAGTCCTCCACCACTCACTCTGTAAAACCAGTGCTTCATGTCCCTGCTCCAAGCAGCTGACACATACACACACACATTCTTTGAAAATTTGATTTTCAGACACACACACACACACACACACACACAAACACACACACACACACACACACACACACACACACACACACACACACACACACACACACACACACACACACACACACACACACACACACACACACACACACACCTGGGAAAGGCTGGCACAGATTTACTAGCTATGCCCTCTCCTGCCCAGACTATCAGGTAAATACACTGCCACCAGGCACTACAAAGCCAGCTAGTCTAAGGCTCTTACATGGGTACTCAATTATACTGAGTGAAATTAATATTAATACAAATTATAGCATTTGGCCAATGCAGTAAGGTTTTCAGGAGTGGCCACAGTGTCACCAAATAGACATAAGTCCTCTCAAAGTTTAAAATATTCTCTAAAGGACCAGCCACAATGAAAAGTTTAAATATATGTAATAATAAATAAAAGAACATGAAGATACGAAATGTCTATTTACAATAAACTCCAGAGCTTCAGCCCATGAAATATTAAAATAACACAGACAAATAGATTCACACATATACAGAAAAACAGTACTTAATTAATCTCACTATATTTTCCTGACTGATCTAAAGAATTACTATTCCCTGGTTCACTTACTAGAGCAAGGCAAGATGAAGTGGGTGAGAGATCCTTCTATGTCAGGTTCCAAGAAACAGATTGCCATGAGACTTCTCTCTCAGCTGGTATTAAAACATAATTTTTGTCCTAGATTACAGAATTACATCACATACATCTGGTCATCTGACTTCTGGTCCCCATGCAACCCCCATTGCTAGAAAATGAACCAAAATTTAGCACATATGTGTTACCATACACACAGATAGAGCTTTGATGAGATGTATTATAGCATGTAGAAGCTATAAAACTATAAAACACTACCACTTTTCCTACAGGAGCTAATAAACCATTCTCTGGCACAGACATTTAGTCTCTGGCTGCAGTCAGAACTGTAAGATATAATCTTTATGGCCTAAATTAAGTAATTTAATTTCTTACTATTTTCAAAGTTAGCTGGACTGAGATTAACCTCTTCTCTTCCAGTATACTCTGTTAAAATTTATACATTTAATCAGTTACAATATAGTCAGGACCCACTGTTGGTACATTTGTAACACAAGCAACTTTACAAGTACATTTTCAACAGTGACATGTAATTATTTAAAAGAAATTCCAGCTAGCTTTACTGGGATAGGTTACACATCCACTGCCCTACTTCTCCTGGCATAGGTAGCAATACCTTGCATCATCATAGTAAAAACTTGCAACTTGGATACTCTTCTTACAAAGGTCAGAGCAATTAGTAAAGCTATTTTCCATGTTAAGAATTTTGAGTCAACCAGGTTAGTTGACACATATGTTAGACTCTCTAACACAAAATTAAGATCACAAGAAGGAGCCACATGTTTACAATGAGGCCTCTTGTGCAAAACCCCTTTCAAAATTATTTGATATGAAACTTCATTGAAAGAGGAGGATCCATGGGCAGTCATGCTGAAATGGCTGATAAATTAACCTTAACAGAGGAATAAGAAAAGCCATAGGATAGTAACTCACACAAATATTGTAAAACTAGTGAACAATTAACCCTACATGGGTGCTCATTATGTTGTTGGCATCAAGTAGGAACCCTTTTTCATCTGCTAGTATATGATTTTCTAGTAGCAGGCTTTCTTTCCTCCATTAGTACCTTGCTGAACATCCTCAGTAAGCAGGTGCCTAAAAGTAATCAAGACCCTATCATCCAGGCATTCAACTGAAGTTGATTGATGTTGAAGTATATTAACCACCCCTGTTCTTGTGTGAGTAGATCCAGTCTGAGAGGAAGCTTGTGGTAATTGCCCCTGAGCATTTCCAAAAGAAGGGAGAATCATGGCTGACTGGGCCAGAATGGAGTCACCACAATGATATTGGAGGATTCCTTCTAAATCTTCAGAAGTACTCTGTATATTAGTGGAAAGGGTGGAAAAGCATATAGGAACATTCCCGTCCAAGGAAAAGAAAAGGCATCTGTCTTCCATGCCTTATTGCATGGAGTACTTGCCAGTTGATTGTTCAGAGAGGAGGTAGAGAGGTTTACTAGAGGAACTTCCCACAAATGAATCAAATTTTGGAAGACCCCCTGATCTAGTTTCCATTCATGGGGTCTGCTTTGGTTTTGTTCTGCCATACATTTTTGCTCTGATGAAATGTAGGATGCTTGCAGAATGAGACTGTGCTGTGAAGCTATATCCAAAGCTGACATGGGTGGTCCACAAAGGGGGTATCACCTGGTTCCCCACTGCTTGTTGATGCACAACATGGCTGTGGTACTGTCTGTAACATTTTGAAGAAGTACTGTGGAACCAAAGAAGATTCAGAGTTGAGTGACTTGATCATGGCAAGTAATACTTCAATATTTATGTGTTTGTGTCTGTTGGTGGTGTTCCCCACACAACCTGCCCTTTTATCTCTCCTGCAACTGCTCCCCAACTAAAGTCCAAGGCATCTGTTGACTGACTACTTTAGAAATGTGAGGGAGGAAGAAGGGGGTACCTGGATTTAAGGATATCTGTTGTCTCCACCAAATGATTTCCCTTCTAACAAACCCCAGAACTGGGGTTTGAAAAGAAAAAGTGTGTTGGTGCTGGGACAAAAGACACTTTAAATAACCACTGTATCCTTCTAATATGAGGTCTTGCCAGGGGTATCATGAGAATCACAGAAACCATGAGACCCAGAATACTGAGGTATTCCTTTGCAGTGACTAAAGTTTGAGTGGCAAATCTTAGAGATAGATCTAGATATCAGTATAGATATAGAGACGGTGTCCTCCCAGACTCCCTCAGTGACCATCAGGCCACGTTTCTATTAACATTTAAAACCCAATCCAACTCTACCTCCAGATCACTAACAACCCACAAAACAAAAAAACATTGACCCCCAACAACTTCAAACTTGAACTAAAACACCATAATTGGAACATACTAAAGACTTTACCCCTAGAAGAAGCTGTAAACCATTTCAACAACACCTTCCTAAGTATCCTAAATGCCCATGCCCCACCCCGTATCACTAAACTCAAAACAAAAACAGTCCCCTGGCTTATTAAAGAGACTAAACAGAGAATTTCAGAAAGGAACAAAGCCTGGCATACCTGGAGAGCCACTAAAACCCCAACAGCTAAGGTACAATTCCAACAGCTCAGAAATGAGGCAAAAAGATCAGCCCTCCTAGCTAAAAAGAACTATTTCCTAGAGCTACAAAACAAGCACCAAAACAACCCCAAGAAATTCTGGGCAGGAATAAACAACATACTTCACCCTGGTCATCTCTCCACCCCATCTCCTACCTTCTCTAATGAAATCACAAATATACCAGACGCATTTAATAAATATTTCATAGAAACTATTTCTAACCTTGTTCAAAAACAGCCTACAACCATTACCACCAATCACCCACAACCTATAGACAGACCTAAAACTACCTTCCTATTTCAACCCATCCCAACCAACTATGTCAAAAAGTTGCTACTTAAACTTAAACCTACCTCACTAGCAGTAGATAGACTACCTGCCGAATTCCTTCAGCTGGCTGCTAATGAACTTGCCTTCCCTGTATCCATCGTACAAAGAGATCTATCTCAGAAACTTCAATCCCACCCATCTGGAAAACCTCCTATATTATCCCCCTCCATAAAGGCAGAACCTCCACTGATCTCACCAACTATCTCCCATAGCCATTGTCTCCTCTGGCCAAAATACTCTAGAAATGCATCCGCCACCAACTCATGCCACACCTACTTAACAACCAACTTCTCTCTCCTACACAGCATGGATTTAGGCCAGCTCATAGCACTACCACTGCCCTACTTGACTTCACAAACCTCATCAATCAAAACAAATACATAGGTAAACTAACCTCTGCTATATTTCTGGACCTATCCAAGGCCTTTGATATGGTCAACCACTTCAAACTGTTACATGCCCTTACTGACCTCAACCTAAGTAACCAAACCCTGGCTTGGCTTCAGAATTATCTCCTAGGAAGACAGCAAGCATTATGGTGGGACAATAACTTATCCTCACTGCTAACCATCACCACAGGGGTCCCACGAGGATCTATTTTTTAGGTCCCCTCCAATTCTCCATTTTTACCAACAATCTTCACACTATCTGTCAGGATGCAGCAGTTATACAATATACTGATGACCCTACACTTGTCTGTTCAGCCAATGACCCACAGACACTTCTCTGTATAACCCAACAAGCCTTCCATACCACAGAAACATGGTTTCTTAGCAAACACCTAATACTAACCCCCCCAAAAACCAAACTATTACTTTTCTCACCCAACAAATCTACCACCATACACATTCCATTTAACATAGTCTCCAGTGATGGCACCATCATCTCCTCTGACACACCAAATTGCTAGGAGTTACCATCGATAAAAACCTCAAATTTGATAATTATATTAACCAAACCATTAAAAATGTCCAGAAAAAACTGGGCAGTCTATATAAAAATAAACCCTTCCTAACACAACCTGCTAGAATAACAATTGCTCAGACTCACCTTCTTTCTACACTGTTCTATTCCTCACCCATTCTCACCAACCTACACAAGACCAAAATTGCCAAACTCAACACTTGCTATAATCAAATTGCAAAATTCGTGACAGGTGCCCCCTATCTCGCCCACCACCGCCTATCCCTAAAACAACTTGACTGGCTTGAATTCACTAATCTCCTAACTATCATCAACTATCCTTTGCCCACAATCTCCTTTTATTCCCAGACAAAACCCCATCACTGGCTAATCTGTTAGTACTCCAAGCTATTCACTCTAGTAACACAAAATTAATTAATATCACAAAAACTAACAACACAGCAGGGGACTCCCTTTTCTCCAACTACATTGGCAAAATCTGGAACTCCCTACCAACCTCTATTACCTCAGCTGTCTTAAAGGCCACATTTAAAAGACTCCTAAAGGAACACATAAAGCACTCATGGATCTGCACATGTTTCCCACCTGGCTTACCTCCCCCCTTGCTCTCCCCTGCCCACTACTACAGCCTCATCTCCAACACTGACAGCCACTCTAGCTTCCTTCTACTCCATCCACTATACCACCCCATAGTCTTTATCACTCATATACCACTGTCAGATTACTAGATTAGCTATCCATTAACTACTTCACACACTCTATACCCCTACATCTACTACATATAGTAATACATCACTTTCCTGCTGATCATACCTATCCTATAATCCTATCAACATTCCTTAAATCTCCCCTATTACTATTCCCCTCTACCTTCCACCCAGTTACTTTTTTCCCCTTTACCTACCTACCTACCTACCTGGCCAGCTTCTTCACTACTTTATTCTACTCTACCTCTCCAGTATGGAATATCTAAACCATAAACTGAATATTTGTGTATACACTATACAATACTGTTAAGCCTGAATCTCAGTTTGCCTTAAATTGATTATGCCAAACTTAGTATCTGATATGTTAACTTGAACTAAGCATGAATAATATGTTGCTTGTCTATCTTAAGTCTGTCACTTTCTGTGAATTTGAACACCTCTGTATTCCTTCTAAAGATTGTCTGAATTTTACTGTGGAGCTTTTCTCCCCGGCCCTTCACTGAAAATGGACATGCATCCAGTCAGACTTTCCCAGTCATCAAATGTAAAATAAAAATAATAAAATAAATAGATATACATCTGCTCATTCCTGTGAAGAAAAGCTCTTCAAACTGAGTAAGCTGACAACCCAGGAACACAATCCTATGTGAAGGAGTCAAAAAAGACTTTTGAATGTTCTCTTGAAATCCCAGCTTGTGTAAGAGATCTCTCACGAGACAGATATAGAGAGGGAGAGAGAGAGAGAGAGAGAGAGAGATTGCTGACATTTTGAAAAAGACTCTGCAAAGATAAGTAAGTCATCTAAATATGAATATATATATATATATATATATATATATATATATATATATATATATATATATATATATAGTCTAAAAGGTTAGGAAGAAAACTGAGAATGTGATCCAGACACACAAAACCTTAAGAAATGTCTGAAGTCTGGATAAATAGGGATGAGATGATAAACATCTTTTAAGTCTAGTGTTACCAGGAAACTTGAAAGTGGAAGAAGAGATAACAGGTTGTGATGTGACATAATTTTGAATCTGAGCACTATCTCAAACAGGTTTAGGAAAGAAAGATGTGGAACTGATCTCCAAGCATTTTTTTTCTTTGGCACTACAAACATCCTTGAATAAAAACCTTTCCCCACCTGGGAAGGAGGAACTGATTCTATCACTCCACGGGACAGCATGGAAGAAGAACCGATGGAAAGAAAAGAGTCTGATCTGGGGGATGAGGAATGAGAATGGCCCTTCCCAGAGGAAAGGAGGCATGTTCTCCCACTGCCATCTGCAACCTTGATGAATGATCTTCAGAACCCATTTGTCTGAAACTATCTGTTGCCAATGAGAAAAATGCAGCGTCAGATTTTCTGGAAGAAAAAAGAAGCCAGGGTGGGAGGGAGTTACAAGTTCTCCTGAATAGTTATTCAGACTTGTTGAACTGTCCTTGGCTTTGGCAGGTTTGAGGCTTGTTTTTGGAAACCTGCTTGTTGTTTCTTCTTAAATATCTGTTTACCTGTATTTTATTGAGACCGCTTATTCTGCTTTTTGCCAAAATTGGACAAGGAGCTAGACAATCCCTAAAAAATTTAGAAAAGGAGGGGTGAAAAATTGTGAAGATTTCCTGGTTCAGCTTACCCCTTTCATCACACTTTATGATCACCTCTGTAGTATGTGTGTGTGTGTGTGTGTGTGTGGGGGGGGGGGTGTAAAAAAACTAAGTCTGTATTCAAATGGGAATTTAAAATCTCATTTTAATATTATTTGGGAGGTTCTGAGAGAACAGCCAGGCAAACCTTCTCAAAACAGTGCCAGTGGCAATAACCCTGGAAGAAGTGTCAACAGAATCATACACATACTGTAAACAATGAGTAGTGACCTGTGCAACAGAAGAAACTAAATTATTTAAAGCAGATTTTTCCTCACAAGAAGAAGAAGATGCAGATAAAACATTCTTCGTATTTTCACAATTAGTCAAAACAAACTTTAACATATGAGCCTGACAATTCAAAACTCTGAAAATCAAAGTTGCAAAAGTATACACTTTTTCCCATACTTATCAATAATTTCCCCTCTTTATCAGAAAGAGTAGGACTGGAGTTAAGTGTTTAGCAGCAGTGGGCTCAACTAAAGGTATAGCTGCTGGGTCAGGTTTGGGAATAGTGTATAAAAACTTAAATAACTTGAAAGACTTTATACATCCTATCTGCCTTTTTAGAGGCAGCTGGCTGACAGTCATGAAAACTGCAGGCAGTAACATGTACAGTATAAAGCAGACAGAACAAGAGGAATAGTAGGTTCTGGAAAAACCTTCTGTAACAACTCTGACACATTCTAGAAACAATCTCAGAGAAAGAGACATCCCCCACAGCAGAGTTGGATCATGGTCAAATGGATTGGGGCCCCCATACACAGCCCCCCACAGCCATTCCAGTGTCACATTACTTGGCTATTTCTCCTCAGTTACCATAAACACTGTTCAAACTTCGCAATGTTTCTGCTTTACTTCTACAATAAGATGAGGCTTCTAAAATGAAAGCATGCAATTCTGTCTCGCACACACGCATGCGCACGCACCCGCGCGCGCACATACACACACACACACACACACACACACACACACACACACACACACACACACACACACACACACACACACACACACACACACATCCCTTGCTTGCAAGAATCTGTCCAAGAAGCAGCAGCACAATAAAAGGAAAGGAGCCTAACACTATACAAAACTCTGTCAGGAGTGAGTAGTGAGTATATATGTTCATTCATTGCGCTGAAGCAGCAGCAGCACAGGAACAGAATATCTTCTTTATATTTGTGCATGTGGAAAGGAAGAACAGGAGGTCTGTGCGACAATGCACGTACAGATGCAACAGGTCTGTGCGACCAGTCGCAGAAGATGCTCTTAAAGTAAAATGCCCTTAAAAACAAAAACACAGATTTTTTTTTTTAATTAAAAAGTAAATGTGACAGCCCCTCAGCAAGTGGAACACCTCCCAGTCTGCTCTACCCCACAGGGAGAAACAGAAAGTGAGCTCTTCTCTGAGTCTGAATCAGAAATCTGAGGAGAAAACCCTGCATCTGTCCCATCATCTTTTTGTTCAGATTCAGAATCTTGAATCTCTTTAGGAAAAGAGGTGTCTCCCTTTCTTTTACCAGAAACTGCTTTACAAGAAGGATCAGTATCCTGAATTGAGTCAGACCCAGTAAACTACTCATATCTAAGGAAATTTAAGGAGGGGTAGACACATGCTTTGTTTTCTGTTTCTTTTTGACAAGAAAAATTCGGTCAACCATGTTATTGATGGCAGCAGGAGCTTCCCTAGGGATGGGCACAGCATTATGAAAAAAACAGAGAAGCCTTCCCTCTTACCTCTTCCCAGGACTGACAAGCCCTAAAAGCCAGAGAAGATGTGGCTAACCCCTAGTCCATAGTGGCTGTAAGGTGCTACACCAGAGGGATCAGGAGTAAAAGATGAATGGACTGAGGTACAACAAATGGCCACAGCAGAATCACCCACCTGAAGCTGAGGCAAATTGATAGCCTGATGTGGTGGCGAAGGCTGTTTGCTTAAGTTTTTGTGACTGGAAGAAGGACTGACTATGGGACCAGTAGTTTGTTCCATGGTCAGGCTGAAAATAGTGCCTTTTTCCCAGTGAAGACAAGCAGCAGATACCACTAAAAATTCCAAGTCTTTAAAAGTAATTTTTTCTACAAGAAAAACAGTGAAAAGCATTTTAAAACAATGTGCCAGCCCGAGAAAAGTAAAATAAACACACTGTCTCAACAGAAAAAAAATATTTTCAGTTACTTTACACAGCTTTTAAACTTGGGAAAAATGAGCACTCCCATTTAAAAGTACAATATAGTCTTGTGACAATCTGTTAAAACACAAAACTTCTAGTTTTAAAATAACTTTCCTGAATAGGAAAGTGTTAAAGCAAAAACAATATTTAGAAAATGGAAGGTTGTCCCCAAAGGGAACTTCTCCGCCCAGCAAAGGAATAGCACAAAGCTGACCATCGGTACTCAAAATTTTTGGAGGACTGCACTCTTTGGCAGCAGTAAAATGTAGTCAGCTCAGCTAAAGCTGCCTGACAGTCTGGGCATGTGGAAGGTACCATGAAGATTTGGATGCTGGCTGGCTGTTATATCTTTGGCAGGATATAACCCATATAACGAAAGCTACTACATCAGTGATCAATATGATGAACACCGGTTTTACATCAGAGGAGAAAAATTCAGTGCCTCACTTCTGTCTTTGTGATTAATAATAACAAATGCAATTAACTGAAATTAGCATTTCTGGATTATTAGTCAGTGGATTGTATTTGATGACAACAGTGATTTATTCTATTTGGAGAGAAAAACTATGTAAAATGGCTTTGGTCATGAAAAATATTTTAGACAAAGATACAGTCACTGATAATCACACACATTCCATCTGCAATAGGAAACAGCTAACCATGTAAAAGAATTCATAATGAAAATAAAATTAAATAAAGTAATTTTATGAGGACTTGTACTAACAATGGAATGTCCCCTGGTAGTTTCCAGGACATAATGTTACATTTCTTGAAAAGAAAAGCTGTATAATACTGATGCCATTACGTTATAACTTCTCTGTGAAACATCGACAGCATTCCAGAAGAGAACACATGGCAGGCTTCAGCACATGAAAAACAATACCATAATTAAGTAAATGTGCTAACAACAGGGTATACAATTAACACACAGGAGGGAGCAATAGCATTATGAAGGAATGAGTTCAGTTTTTCTTTAATGCACACCATTTGACTTTTCAAGCAATTATTTAAAAATCTAATAAGCAAACTGTGTTTTAAAGCAAATCACAGAAGATAATAATGCCTGAGGTTAGGAAAACATACTAAACAAGATTACCTCTGTATCATCACTGCCAATCGATTAAAATAATAAGAGACAAATCAGATGACAACATCCACAACATAATCATACTAAAGACTAAAAACAACTTACAGTGTCTATGAGCCATATCAGCTTGTGTTTTTAAACTTTTATACTGCATGTCTTTGTCCTTATTATCTTTGTGTATCTATTCATTACATTGTTCTACAATCAGAGACTTTCCCAGAACATCTACTTTCTCTGTTACCATCCCATTTATTAAGCCACCTGCTTTATTGAGCACAGGGTCTTATGTGTCGCATTTGCATAGCCACTGCGCCAGCTCATTAGCTGTCTACTCACATGGATTTGTCCTGATGGGTTCCCTCCAATATTTATACATCAGTAGACTGGCTCCTCCCCCTAATTACATGTTATTAGATTGGCTCTGCTCCATGCTTTATGTAAGAACTGGGGTTCCTCCCCTTTCCTACACACTTGTAAAGTAATTCTTCTACCAACATAGATATCAACAGACTGGTTCCTCCACCTTCTTACATATCGATAAATTGGTGTCTCCTGCTTATGAATAAATACACTAATGTTGCGTCATATTTGCATATCAGTAGACTGCTTTTTCCCCTTACTTACATGTCATTAGATTTCTTCACTTACTCATGTGACTGGACACTGGCATGGTTCCACTAGTAATCCATTCACACAGTCATTTTCATTTCCTGCCATGATGGCCTCTAATTGAATGGATATTCATGTCTAAGTGTTTGCAATCATCCCCCATTTCTTTGCATGTGATGTAGCTGGTGGGGGGGGGGGGTGCCCATGAAGTCTGGCATTTTAAGCAGAGGGTTAAGGCTATGCACTGTTAATGAGCTGCTTCCTGTGGTATAGGGTTACATTCCCTCAGCCGTCATATGCCTTCTGTGTGACCTTGATGAAGCTACTCAACCAGACAGTGCTCTGAGGTAATGGGGAAATTGACCTAGCCTAGGCTCCTCAACGGTCTCTTGGATTTCTGAACTCCTAGACTGCATGTCTTGTAATTACCTAATAACATATGAAACAAAAATTTAAAAAAAAATCATAATCTACTAAGTTCTCTAGCAAATACGGGTACTGCTCCCTGACAAATAAAGTAACCTGATAAGCAAAACATGCTTCATGCAAGCAGGGTTTTCAATAGCTGCTGAGGTAAAAAAAAATCTTAGCAAAGTTATTTTGTGCTGACCACAGACCATAGGGTAGGAAAGTGATTGCCCCCTCCCCATTTCCAGTGAGTTTTTAGTTCTGATTATCTATATCCTTTGCTTGGCATTTTCTCTTTGAAACACGTTTTCTTTTCATTTTATAAGGCCAGATAGATCCTATCTTTCTCCCTTTACATTTACAGCTATATTTGAAAGATAATGTTCTGACTTCCTACCTTCAGAACCATACTACATGTATATTTTAGCATAAGAGTACAATATGTAGTGGTGATTGCACTAAAACCCTTGCCCTCCGGTTTTGTGGAAAAGAAGTTTGGACCCACACTTACCACAGGGTATGTTAATCTTTCCTGTTTCCAAGTGATTTATTGAATATTTTAAGATATTTTCTTGGTCCATGCAATAACACAACTTCCAGAATTGTATAAATCAAATTATCAACTCTGTAGTAAAAAATAAACACATTATTATTCTTAGGGCTTATTACTCTTAGTGACTTTAAACTTACTCAGCCCACTTTAAAATGAAAAAAAAAAAACAAATACTGATCCTGGCCTGTTACAGTTTCAACAAAACTCTAAATCAGATCAACACCCCTTTCTAGACTTCTAATTTAGCAGTAAATGTCCTATCCCCTTATCAGTTAAATTATTCAGACTTAAACTGCTTCCATCTAGAGTGGTTTTCTGTTTGAAATAACAAAGTAGTATATGAAGACATCACCTAGAATGTATGCACTATACCCCAGTTTTGCATCATTTTGATCTTAAAACAGCAACCAACCCCTTAACTTCTACTATGCATCGGCTATAAGACAAATTCTTTCCCTTGATCAACAGGCTTCTAAATGTAAAACATAGCAACTGGTTCAGACTAGAGCACAAGAGACTTCTGAAACTCAGAGATGAGGCTTTGACACACATTGGAAGCATTCCAGATCCCTGTCTAGCTAGGACAGGTGTATACATCTGTCCATCTTAACTAAAAAAAAATCAGTGAAATGGTACAACACCCTTGCTATCAGGTCCTAACAAACGACCAAAATAACATTCTTCAAAAAAATGTTCTCAACCAACACCAAACCCTTTTCCTGTGAGGAACTCATAAAGAAATTCACAAGCCTGTCATCTCTAAACAAGTATGTTACCCATAATGCATCGATTTAGCCCACCCCTGTCTTTTCAAGCCCCACCCATCTACCTAATTACATATTCTCTTTTGCTTTTGCTGCACATATAAAAAGTACATTGCAAATCTGAACAATTCCTTCCAGATGCTCAAACGAGGGCTGATAATCCACAGCCTTAGTTTATCACACTATGTAAAGATCACCTCATTGTCCCCTCTGCCACATCATTAACTTAACAATAACTGAAAACGTCATGTCTGGCATATGGAAATCTATAGTAGCCAAACCTTTACAAAAGTTTCCCACCCCTAAATCTACCTCAGACTTTAAGACCCATCTCCATTTTATCACCCCAGGTAAACTCATTAAAAAGTTAATATTGAACAAACTCTCATCTTAGATAAGAGTACAATTTACTCCTCCCAGAAATATGGATTCTGGATTGGCAGAATTGCAATGTTTGCAATCTGGACTCTAATAGATGACATTTTACTAAATATGGAGAAATTAACTGCAGGAGTATTTGTCAATTTTACCAATGGTGGCTTTTGACTTGGCCAATCACACCTATTAACCTATGCACTGATTTTAATAGACATTAGTGAAAAGACATCTGAATAGTTTAACCATTTCTTGCAAGTAGGAGCTTTCAACTAAAGGTAGTGTTTCCCCCTCCCACTCATCCCATATTACTAAAGGGGTTCACTGTGGATCAATATTGTCTCCCTTACTTTATGTTTATCAATAACCTTTGGTCTGAATTCCCCAGTCTACCTTTTGTATAATATGCTGATGATATGATCATTTACAGACTAAAGCCTTCCTTAGAAACAATGAAAAAAATATATACTAGAAAATGGCTCCTATCAAAATATTGGGACTGACGATGCAGAGTCCCAACATAAAGAAAAAAAAAGAGAATATTGAAAATTGCTTTTCTCCTTTAAACTTTTTTTGCAAGGGGGCAAGCTTCACCCCAACCCCCCATGTGAATATATATATATATATATATATATATATATATATATATATATATATATATATATATATATATATCAACCCTGAGATTAACGCACCTCATAGAAAATAGGAGTATTCTGAGAAATGGCAGTTTCAAACTTATGTGTAAGTCTAGATTTCCAGTTATTTAGTCTCCACATTCCAGGCTCAGAATTCTGAGTATCAGCAGTTTAGTTACCCAGGAAATAATGTACAAGAACAAAATGCTTGGCTTATGAAAAAACTAATGATACTAAACTATACATAGACAAAGGTCGTGTTATTTGTGACTCATCAAAAGCTATTCGGGATATCATGGCAAATTCACATTGATAACATATGTCCCCACCAAAATGTTTAGATCAAAAATTAAAGTTTCAATAGCACATTGAGCTGATATGATAAAAATAAACCAGTTTATATTCTGGGAATGGAAAATATCACATTTCCTAACCCCAGAAAGCAGAACAGACATAAATAAAGACCTACTCATGCCACAATTCAAATATGGCCTCTCCTTATTGTTAGCAGCATTCCAAAATGTGTTGAAACCCTGAAATAACTAGCAACAAAATCTGCAGATTTTTAATCTTGTTTCCAAAAAACAGGCACAACTACCAGCTTTTATCCAATACTAACTGATGTTACATAAAAAGAGATGATATAGTCCTGGGTTCCCTCCTGTATAAACTCATCAAACACAAAACGTGCAGTCATTTCACCTGGAGATTTCTTCTTCTTTCGGCTTTTCCCGGTTAGGGGTCGCCACAGCGGATTGGGACTAAAAGAAACATTTTCCAGTTATAACCTTTACTTCTTTCTATTGACCTGATAAAATAAACATTTTTATCAGTGATCATAGTTTTTCTATCCTAATGTCTAAAATATGGGAATTATTCCCTATGTCCTTGAAAAAACAACTTCAAGTAGCATTTTAAAAAGCACTTCCAGGAAGCATGCAAAGACAGAATTCCCCCAACTCTCCTTCCCACTACATAACTCTCACTATACAAATCTACACAGCACACAAACTTGAAAGAAGATAGCTCCTTTATGTCCTCTCTACCTCTAGCTATATACTTAATATATTAATTTTGAATCGCTTATACATTATTGGACATTTTTAAAAGTAGACCTCATTATCAGGCCTTCCTTAGTTGTGAATACTGCTCAACATAATACTGTCATCAATGTTTTTCTTGAAGCATTTTGTCTTTTAACTGTTGTAAATGCAGTCATGTATTATATGCAATTGTTGACATATCCTGTAACATGCATTCAATTAAGCATAATTTTTTTCAATATACAGCTTTCGTTGTTTGAACTGCTACAATTTTCATTTTCAAAATAGTAACTGTAATTTTATTTATTTATTAACGTGAAAGCCAATTGGGTCACAAGACCCTATATTCAGTATAGGCCCAGGGAGAAATGGACCAATTTACACAGCTAAATTACAAAACATCTTGCTAAGATACATAATCAGTTATTTACAGTGCTGTAGACATTTAGGTAAGATGCATAAATAAAAACATCTTGGTAAGATACATATACAGTTATTTAGAGTGCTACACACAGAAAGGGAGAGATATTAGAGTGAGAAGAAAAAGTCAAAACACAATTTACAATTTTAGTTTGAAACATACTATTTACAGTTCTTGCTGAGTAAACTTAATTATCAAAGACAGTAACAGTAGATTGTGGCAATTAGAGAATTTGCCCTTTTGCACTGTAGTGCAGTCTCAGAGGTGGTATGCATAATTAGCAGGGAGTGTGGAGGAAAATCCTCTATTTTTTTTTTCTTGTGATTTTCAATGTGCTGGTTATCGGTCAGTTGCGTTTGATCACTTACCATTTGATGATTTTTCTGATATTTTGACACACAGAAACATTAGAGCAGGTAGTAATGGTAACAGCTCAGGATATGCAGAATTTTATTGTCAGATTTTATTTGATGCAGGACATGAGGATTTAAATAATAGTTTAAATTTTAAAAGTTATTTAAAGATGGATAGAAAATATATAGTATGTTAAAATTTAATACATTCATGATGGTATAAAACAATATCTTTAGAATACATATTAAGTGGTTAGGGTAGCATGTTCTCAGTCACGTGACATTTTTAAGAAATATATTTGTAACAGGAAGTGTTTTTCACAATGAAGTTTGATGAACTCTCGTAACACCGATCTGGAGTACATTTGTGAGAAGAAAGCACTTATTTCATTGTCTGGTATTAAATTATACTTTTTATGTTATTTTTGAATTTTTGTCATCTTTTCTTTGACAGTTGCTACAGTTTTGTGATATCTATGTGTGTGTGTGTGTGTGTATTTATATATGTACAGATAGATATAGATATATATATATATATATATATATATATATATATATATATATATATATATACACACACACACACACACACACACACACACACACACACACACACACATATATATATATATATATATATATATATATATATATATATATATATGGGTTCCTGTCACGTTATCGAAAATTGTAAACGGCGAGCGAGTATTGAGCAAACCCGATTGGTCGAAACATCGACATCTCACGCGCGTAACATGGAAATTGCCGTAGGGAATATTTTCCCTTTACTTCAATGCAGTGTGATCTTGGAGTAGGACTATTTAAGTAGTGGGGGTGTGGGGGGTGCAGGGGGGCTTGCCCCCCTGCCTACAGCATTTAGGTAAGTATAGTTTTTGATTTTTTTTTTTATTATATTTTCAAAATTTCAAACATCGCTCATATGGTGTCGACCATATGGTGTTCGATGTTTGAAACTTTCGAAAATATAATGTAGACCCTACTGCAGTGGTGGTGCTGCGGTAGCATTGCCGCCTCACAGTAAGACGCTGTCCTGTTCGATTCTCAGCTAGAGCGTCTTCTGTGTGGAGGCATGCATGAATGGGTGTATCTTCGTTGAAGGTTGTGCATCAGGGCTGGTGACTCGGCACGTAAAAATCTACTGTCAATCATTAGAGGACCGGAGTTCCGCTGTGGCGACCCCTAACTGGGAAAAGCCGAAAGACACAAACAATATATATATATATATATATACATACATATATATATATATATATATATATATATATATATATATATATATATATCTACTTTTAGATGCTGAATGTCCAGTTGATTGAACTATAGAATATTGAGATATCAAGGCTCAAAACACGAAAACTCAATTACCTGAAAATTTACAAGATTGAGTCCCATTATATCGAACAAGGAAAAGCAAACAGTAACTTCTTATTCCTAAATGTTTTGTAACAGTTACATGATATGTGGTTAAATACTGTGCTGTCCCTTTAACGTTTTGCATTAAGGATGTAAAAAAAATGGCAGAAGTAAAGTTGAAGATGCTGGCTTCGCTGGAGACATGCTTGGAAGTTTAAACTTTAAAACAGAAAAAGAACTGGCAATAATTGACAGGTATGTTATGAATATAGAACGGACTATTAGCATAAAAAAAATTTGTTGTTGTAAGTACATACGTTCTGGTAGATGCTGAGTGCATCCTTAGTTTACCCTTTAATTCAATGTAGTGCGATCTTGGAGTTGGTATATTTCATTTGTTGAGGGGTGTGGGGGGTGCAGGGAGGCACAGCCCCCTTCAAAAGCTTAGGAATGAAACAATAGTAGTAGTTTTGAATTTGTGGAGAGTGGTAAGGTACCATTTGCTTTTTGATGTGCAATATTATGGGACTTGATCTTGTAAAGTTTCAGGCAACTGAGTTTTCGTGTTTCTGGTCTCAGTATTTTGTAGTTCAATCAGCTGGATATTCGACATTTAAAAAGTAGATCCATATATAGACATATATCTATATATATATCTATGTATATATATATATATATATATATCTATATATATATATATATATATATATCTATATATATATATATATATATATATATATATATAGACATATATATATATATATATATATATATATATATATATATATAGATATATTTATATATATATATATATATATATATATATATATATATATATATATATATATATTTGGATTTACTACATTAGACCAGCAGTCCACAACACCGACACCACAAGAACGAAACCGCAAAAACACGAAAGCTCACATGCCCGACAAACCACAATACCAACAGTTAACAAAACAAAACGTTTGCTGTTTCACACAACACACACACAACACAAGCACACCAACAACCTAAAAACCTACACTACACCTTACACACAACTATCTATGCACTAACCTTAACCCAAACCCTAACCCTAAGGTCCGTCACTATCGCACATTTACCTTACCCGCACCCTAACTCAATTAATCCGCCCCGAACCCTTAAGTCCCTCACTATCGCACACTTACCTTACCCACACCCTAACTCACTTAATCCACCCCTAACCCTCAAGTCCCTCACTATCGCACACTTACCTTACCCGCACCATAACCCAAAGTCCCTCACTATCGCACATTTACCTTACACGCACCCTAACCCTAAATTCCTCACTATCACACACACACCTTACACGCACCCTAACCCTAAATCCCTAACTATTGCACACTTACCTAGTCGCGCTCACACATTTCCCGTGTCGATGTTTTTGCTGTCGGGATTCGGAGTTGTCAGTTATCTGCCCCGTCGGTCTTCTGGTGTCAGTGATGTCAGTGTCGAGCTTTCGTTCTAACATAGGGAACCCATATATTTATATGCAATATAGGTTTACTATCAAAATAAAGAAAGAAGTTATGACGAATATGCACATCCCCGAAATGGAACCATGAATACCATCCAGCCGACTGCTCAGAATGCTGATTTTTTCGAAAGGAAAAAATCGACGCTCGACACATAATGGACAACTCACCATCTGGAAAAAACACCGGAAAAATGGCATATACAAGTCTGTGGTTTTGCGGGGGGGGGGGCAAGCCCCCCTGCACCCCCTTGTGGGTGGCTATGCCTCCCAAAGCCCCTGGTAATTGTATATTCTAACTCCAAGATCGCACTACAGTGAGAAAAAGGGTAATTTTCCTGATCCACACTGTAGTGCAATCCAATTCAAAACGCCAATGCTCAAAACTGCAAACACAAGCTATGTGTCTATGTTTCGGATTTGTGTTACCAGTTTTGCCTTGTTGCACCCTTACCTTTGACCTTCTGAGAACCGGTAAGGTGTTTCACTATTTATTATATATATATATATATATATATATATGTGTGTGTGTGTGTGTGTGTGTGTGTGTGTACACACACATATCTAATATAGGATCACTTTATCAACAGAAAATCATCATAATTATATTTGACTTTTGTATTTTTATGCTTATTTTATTCTTCTCAGTTACTGCCGCTCCTCCTTTGGTATATCCGGAGATAATGACATTATCAGGAAAGTAAGCAGATAAGTAGATACTTACAATCAATGCCATGTTATACGACACTGTTCAGAAAGCAGCCTCTCCCCAGCTGCAGTGATGTTATGAGTTTAGCAGTTTCAAAACATAAGTGAAAAGATGTTCATTAAGAATACATAGACAGGACTAAAGGAGAGTTGTAATAGTGTATAGTTCAGGACTTACTTTACAGAACCATAACTATTCCAAGCCAAGATTACTGTTCTATTTCAATGCTTTATTACTAATATGTATATTATTGTGGCCAGTGGCCTTATTTCTGTTGGGTTGTCATCATTTGTAACATTTCAACAGCCCAGAGAAGGTGCTTCATCAGACCCTATGGAGTTTGGCCTACTAACTTGTACTTTAACAAATACAAATAAGTATTTAGTAGTAAAACAGCATCAGGGTACTTTATGTACTGTCTGTGCATTCCATCAGTAAACCAACAGTTTACTGTTATGATCCCAGTTATTTCATTAGGGTTGTTGTTTGTCTTTTGGCTTTTCCTGGTTAGGGGTTGCCACAGCAGAACTCCGGTCTGCTAATGATTAGCAGTAGATTTTCACAAATGCCAAGGAGCCAGCTTGACGTTCAACCTTCAACGAAGGCATGCCCATTTACGCATGTCTTTCGAACACCACCCAACCACGGGGAGGACATGCAGACTCCACACAGAAGGCACTCCCCGCACTCCAGCTGAGAATCGAACGGGAGAACTTCTTGCTGTGAGGCAACAATGCTACCGCTGCACCACCGCGGATGTATAATTATCAACCATGGGAAGGGGAGCACTAATCTAAAACCAAATGGGATAGGTTATTTTGAGCACAAAAAGGGAAACTGGGTAGGCTTAAAATGGCCCAAAAGGACAGCTAGCCGACTACTTACCTATGAACCTATGAACTTGTAACCAGAATGCTGACACTAAAACATGCATGATCCAAGACACACCTTTGGAATATGCAGACCAAAAGACACTAGTTTTTGCAGGGGGACACGTACCTCTGCGCCCCTATGTGAGGTGGCTGCATCTCCTCATCCACCGCTAATTATATATCCGAAGTCTGAGACCGGACATTAGCAGGAAAGAGTATATTTCTATTTCCTGCTGTTACAGTGATCTTACACCTTACACTGACACCTACAATCAACTGTTCAGTTGATCAGTAGTGGTTGAGATTACAGATGTCCAACCAGTGTCACATAGATCTGCATTCAGGAACCCATATTTTGTGTGAAAGGGGAATCGGGCGTCTTCTGGGTTGGTCAACAATGGTAAGTGGCTTTGTTGTTGGACTAGGAGTTTATGGGCAAATGTGTGTTTTAGGGTTAGGCTAGGTGACAGATTTAGAGTGCATACTAATATGTGTGTTTTTGAGTTATGGTAAAGGTAATACATGCTAACCCTAACCATGCCCCTGTCCCGAAACCTAATTGTGCATTTCTCCTTTATAAAAGCCCTCTCTATAACATTACCACTATTCAGAGAAATTTGAGCTGAATGTGTGGTTTGGTTACAGTGAGTACATCACAAAAGGAAATTTGATTTGTTTTTTCAATGCAGTTGGTGTTGGTTGTTTTAGCTTTCAATATTGTAAATGGTTGACATGTTTTATTTTTATCTTCAGTCTTTTGTTTGTCAATCAATTAACATGTTGATCTTTCATGAACTAATCATATCTGTCTGTCTATAAATCTATCTATATTTATGTTCGTTGACAGACACTAGACACAGGATCTTCTATTGATGAATTGACATTGAATGGCAATTGCATCTGCCACTGAATAGTACAAGTTATAACACAGTAAATATGCTTTTAGAAGATACACAAAAGAAAGCAACATTTCTTTGTATATGAGTTCACACACACACAAACAGAGAGACAGACAGACACACACCAGTGCCGTAGGTATGTAATTTGGCGCTATGCGCCGATCCTCATACTGACACCCCATCAACTCAATAAGAGCAAAAATAAAGCCCTCTGACATAGCAGTTGCAGCTGCTTGAAGAAACTTAAAAACGCAGCTTGCTGTAGCTAATACCTACAATAAACGCATTTCCACTAACTCAATTGCTCATGTAATGTTAATCATGAATTA
>NC_056746.1:1076042385-1076127385 GCF_019279795.1 Protopterus annectens
TGGCTACAAATAAGTCAATTTCAGATTTGATTTATTAACAAAAAAGGTCAGAATTGTTTCTGCTATCCAGAATATGAGCCAGTTTTGTTTTACCATACAGAGCTTGAGGGAAATCATTCTTAAACATGTGTAACTTGCTGTGGAAGCGTGTGTGTGTGTGTGTGTGTGTGTGTGTGTGTGTGTGTGTGTGTGTGTGTGTGTGTGTGTGTGTGTGTGTGTGCGTGTGGGGGGATAGAGCCCTAACTGTGAACCTGGTGATTTGGGTTCAACTTGTGGCTCTGTTAGTTGAAGGTGTGGGTTTGTGGCTCTCTTAGTTGAAGGTGTAGGTGGAGAGGATTGTCTGGCTCATACTTGGGGGAAGGGAAGGAGTACTAGTAGCATGTGCAGGGGTGTAGTCAGGAATTTACAAATTGTACACAGCGGCCATATTGCAGCCCCTTCCCATAAAAGGTATAGGTTATGCCAGAGTACTAAAATCATTCTCCACACCCCATAAAATGTATATGCCATGAGTTGGCACTACAGTACATTATCTCTTGAACCATGTGACACAGACTGACTTTTGGTTACAGTGCTGCACTGCAACACGTCTCTGTAGATCAGACATAAGGCTGCTCTTACAATGCACTCTGTGACAAGCCTCTGTGCTATGTCATGACAACAAGTCCTACAAATATTCATTGATATCAGTGCTGGCATTCACAGACATGTGCCTGTGCCACATCACATCAATCAGTCCCAGGGTTTCAACCAGATTAGTGACAATGTTCATCACTTAGCCAGAATGCTGGAGTCAGTGACAACTAGTCCCACAGATCAATTCACTAACAAGCTCTTCTGCCAAAAAATAATATCCATCCTCTGTACTCAGGCAAGATATAAAAGGACATGCTGTATACTCTTAACATGATACCCATGGCCGGAGTAACAGTATTAATGCATTTAAGCCCACCACAGTGAGCACCGTTTAATTCAAGGACTTTAAAATGACCAACTTATTAAAGATATATGATGAGCTTTCAAAACTCAAATGCAATATTTCCAGTCACCATGTAGTCTCAGTTGTCACTTATGTCAATGAATTTTAGTGAAGTTTAGAAATAACATATACCAAGCTGTCACAATCAGCACCAAGTATACTGGGGAGCATAAAAATAAACCATCTTGGTGTAATGCAGCTTTAATAAACTATATAGTAAAAGAAAAAAAAAGCATTTAATGTTTATAAGAAATCAGTCTCTGTCCACATTAAAGACTCAGTGAAAAAGCTCAGCAAGATCTGAAAGTTATGATAAGAACGACTGTAGTGGAACACAATTTAAAAGTAATATCCATAGTCAAAGATAATCACAAATATTTCTTTAACTTCATCAGATGATTAAAAAAGTAATAGACAGCAATAATTTGAATTCATTTTAATGGTATTACTCACTCTGTCTGTAAAGATACTACTAATATACTTTGAGATAAATTTCTGTTGACTTCACACCAAAAAACAGAGCTGTGACTGTAGTAAGACTGGTCAATGAGAAAGGCTGTCCTGGATAGAAGCTGTTAGGGGGCATAATCTACTTCTATAGAGGATGTGCCAGCTGTTCCCTGCAAGTCAGAGATATAATAGCTTTTGCTGAACAGCAGGGTATGACATCAGTAGTTATAATCATTTAGACAGCTGGTGATTGAGATCATGACCATTTAAATGATTTGCTTGCAGCATGTGTATGTGTATATGTATGTGGGTGTGCATGCATATGTATATATATATATATATATATATATATATGTGTGTGTGTGTGTGTGTGTGTGTGTGTGTGTGTGTGTGTGTGTGTGTGTGTATCTATACATTAGGAATTGTGGCATGAAGCTAGTATATCTCTTTGCTACAGCTTCTGAAAAGTATTTCAAGCAGACAAGGAACTATTATGTAGGAAGATTATAGCTATTTGCTCTGAGCACATTTTCTATGCAAATCTAAGTGGTAGGCTCCATTTGGGTGTCAGTTTGGGGGTTACCCAGGGTGCCAGGTGATCTATCTAAATTATTGCCAAAAACATTTATTGAAGTTCTACAAACTCCTGAGGCCCTCCTATCCCTCAAGATTATATTGGAACATGTCTTAAATGCATGCTCCAATGCTTAACATACCACCTCCGTGGACCTTAATAATATACATTTATGTTTTATTGTGTAAGTTCTGATATAAAAAATAATGCTCCAGACCTGCAATAATATGGTTTTGTAAAAGAGGGGCATATCTACTTACTTTAGTAAACTTAGTAATAACCTGTAGATATTAGCTATCCAGTTCATGAAGTATGCTTGGAATTCAGCCAAGCCCATTGGCATTAATCATCAATGCTGGTATTCCAAATAAGACTGAATGATTAAATGTAGATCCTTCTGTTTTAAGACACCTAACAAACTGGCTGATAGATAAAACTCACATAGTTAAAGTAGCAGATGCCACCTGAAAAAGCAAAACATTGGTTAGAGGCATTCCTCAGGGCTCAGCACCGGGGTCCCTTATGTTCAGTATCTGCTTGTTGGATCTCCAAACCACTCTCCAAGACATATACCTAATTAAATTTGACAGTGACTGCAAGCTGGGTGTTGCCATTCACTCAACATCTGGTACAATGTACTACAGCAAGAGCTAAACCATGCAAATCAATTGTATATGAGGACATGGACTTAAGTTAAATGCAGCGAAGTGGTGCATTGTCACTTTTGGTAAACAAAATTTGACAACAATTTACATTACAGATGGTATCCTGCTCTATATCTCTCAATGCCTTAGTTTAAGAATTCGGGACAAAGCCAAAATAATGGGGCACAGGTCCAAAATCAGGGGCAAATTTAAAATATTGCCCATATACTTAGAATGTTGATAGCTAGCAACTTTTACTTTAGCATGCATTTTCTGAAGGATATTAAGCCAAAAACTGTAATGTATGCCATTATTTAGTGACTTCAGTCTTCAGTGAATTGTGAGAAAACCACAAATTTTATGAAGAACAGGCCAAAAAAGAGAAACAAAATTCTGGGCATTCTTATAAATTCTGTTCATTTGAGAGGTATGCCCCAGTTCAAAAGGATATGTTCATGAGAGATCTCAATACCCTTGTAGACCACTGCATATAACTACCATGCAGAAACACTAGTTAGGAAATCATTTTGTCTAACCCAGTTAATAAATAAAGGTATCTCATCCAAGTTAAAAGAAATTACCTTTCCTCTAGATGCTATACTCGATTCTGATCAGACTAGTTTTAGAACATAATGCACCTTTTGTATGCATCTATGCAAATGTATTCCACATCTACAAAGACAGCAGAGGTTCCTAACTAAAAAAAAAAAAAAAAAAAAACAAAGTCTAGTGATTACCGAGACAGGCTTGAATCTCTATGTCTATACTTTGTATCCTGTAGACTCATGTGGGTGATTTATGTCTGCCATTCTGTGATATTAGTGACTCACCCCTCCTTGATCTCCAGTACCACCCCAAAACAATTGGTTTCAAAATTACTCAAACTAAAGGCTTGAATTTCTGTCAACAGATTATAAGTTGTATTACAGCATATAGATCAAATGACCATCAAGGAATACTGACTCACTAATTTCTATATCAAATGAATAACAACCTACCCAAAAGTCTAAATTAGACTTAAATTTGGTAATTGAATGTCTCACTGAAGTAGGTAGTTAAAGTAAATCAACTCTTACAGGTAAGAAAAAATAAGACGTATTGTACCGCAAATGAATTAATTAATGCTTCTTCCATCTCTGGAATATGTTACATTAAAAAACAGGTGGTACCCATGCTTGAGTTAAGCAAACCTTGACAATTAGATGGGTGCCTGTAAATTCATTCCTGTACTGACTTATTTTTCCTTCCTAGAGGCAGGAGGTGCCCTACAAGGGAGGGTATTGACAAGGATTAACTATGCCTTGTATACTCTTATGACTCTGTGACTCTATACATGTGTGCAGTGGTCAGCAATTGTGGTTAGTTAACCCATGACCTATTAATATGCAGTCTAAATTCCTGCAATTTGTTGCACTTAGCAATAGATCTCAACAGTGAGTGGACAATTCCGAATAAAATATTACTATGTCTATAAACTACTGAGAAATGTGCAGTCTAAGTTTCAATGATCAGTTGCCCTTAGCAACCAATAACAATAGCTTCTAGTAAAGTAGTCATTTGACTAGAGACTGCCAGGAATTGCACAATTGTGGATCTTCAGATATACTTTTCACTTTGCAGGAGTGTGTTTTTTCTTTTTCTTTTTAAAGTGTTATGTATTTATTTGCTTTTGTTTTACTGGGAAAGTCAGTCTAGGCAACGATTACCCTTTTTCAGCACTGGCCTGGGAAGAAACTTTCCAGCAACATTTCATCAATGGTTATTTTTATATACAATGCACATTTTTGCAGCATTAGAGAGACAGGGTGCAGGATTCACGAAGCCTCCGTGTAAGAGATACAAGGCTTACACGGAGGCTGCAGTTAAACGGTGTGACGTCAGCATGTCATGCATATGCATGAGGGCATGCTGAATCACACCTAAGGCTAACACGGTCCGTGGAAGACAGTAGGGGGCATGTCCGTAGGCCGAGCCCTGCAAGCGGACACGCCCCCAGAAGAGTAAAAGTGCCCAAAGTAAACACCCACGACAGAGTCCATGGAAATGTGAATAAACACAACACAACACATGCCCCCACAGACTATGAACATAAAATATATAAATGAACATGTTATATATTTTTTTTAAATTGTAAAGATGTTTGCCCGTGAGTGCGCTCGTTTGTGTGGGCATGCCCGTAGCTCAGCCACAGTTAGCAGTAAGTGGAAAAGCATATAAGAACTAACTATGCAAAGTAAGCCAAAAAGCAATAGCGTAGTGGTAGAGATGTCGGCTGAAGAGCAGGCAGTCATGGTTCGAGCCCCCACAACATCAATTTTTATTTTTAGTAAAATAAGCACGAAACAAGTCCCTGACATATATGTACACATATAAAATTATATTTTATGTAAAATGTAATGAAATAGGCCATTTATTTTGAAGAAATGTGAGATAACAAAATAATAAAAAATGCCAGATGTGCCTATAGCTGAGCTACAGTTTAACAAGGTGAGTGCATCTGCCCGTAGGTGAGCAGTGGTTTAACAGGTGTAAAATGAGTGCCCGTAGGTGAGCAGTGGTTTAACATGCTGAAACTGTGTGCCCCTAGCTGAGCTGAGCGTAATATGCGTGCTGACAGCCAAATGAGGCGTAAACCAGCGTAACCCATTTGCGCGGAGCTGCGCACTAACAAGCTAACCAACGGGCAACGTTGAGCAAGCTGTAACAAAACTGCCTTTACACAGACACACCCCTAGCCTGTCTAGACAGTCATAAAATATAAAAAGCAGTGGCCAGGTTCGAACCCAGGATACCATGCACCATAGTCAAGGTACTGAACCACTAAGCCATGACAGCTGTACTTAGAAATGCAGTAATAGCAAATATATAGGAATGAATAGAAAGTGGAGCATGACAAAGCAGGTTTTGTGAAGTTGATACAATTCCAAAATGGCCAATCACAGATAAGTGCGGGAAAAACGGCATATATAAGCCCCATAGGCGGGAATACACAGCATAAACGATTGTAGAACTAACTTGCAGCCAGAATGTCAGGAGTAGGTGAGGGTAGTTGCTTTCGAGCACAGAGGTGGGGCATTGAGGAGTCCAGATATATGGTCTGGCTCCTAGTCCACAATCATGAGGCCCAACTCATGCAGGGCCAGGTCCTGTGGGGAGCATATAGGGCTGAGGCGTGGGACGGTTGGCTCATGATCTCACCAGTGCCACAGGGATTCCAAGGACTGGTGAGCAGGTCCGTCACCACCATGCGGACCTGAAGAGACGTAAGCAGGACCAATTGAACCTTTGGATCCAGGAGGCCCGGCAAATGCCCAACGCCCCACTACTGAGTAAGTTACATTTAATTATGTATGTAAGAAATTAAACTAGCTGATATTATGGAGATGTGTATTCCAATATTACTTCATTTATATTACAGCTGCAGGTGTCCGTTCTGCGAACCGCAGAGCCTATGGCGATAGGCTGGTGCGGTTGCGCCACCAGGCAGGTCAGTAATCCTCTCCCAGTAACTGTAAAGAAATATAAAAGTATGACAGTTAGCAAAAGAGTGCAGTGTAGTCACTAAGTAATAAAATGTGCAAGTAACAGTGTAAGAGTGTTTGCAAGTATTGCTTGATTACAAAAGTGTGTTGCAGTCTGTAATCCAAACAGAAAAATGAAAATGTCTGAAATAAAGTCTGAAATAAAGATGCCCCACCTGTAATATAATAGTACACAACCTGCAGCAGGCTGAAAAGTACAGCTGCAGAAGATGAGCAAATCACATGTGTGAAATATATCCCTGTTGAAATACTGAAACATGACAGAAGTGAGACTGCTGGAAAGGATTGTAATAACTACAGGTAAAACATGTCAATAAAGCCTAGAAGTAAGTACCATCCTGAATAGTAAAATGAAAACAAGTGAGAGAGTGTGAGAAAGAGTTATGAATCCACCAATAAAGTAGTAATAAACCCTGAATAAAGTATACTGCAGTCAGTACAGAATGAAATGAATGTGACAAGCAGAACCAAACTGCGAAATGTGTTCAAAGTGTTGCTGCAGCTGGAATGTGTATCCCAAAATCTGGATATGTTGCTCTCAGTCTGCAATATGCAGATAGTATGATTGTCTGAAATACCAAACATCCACAGTTGTCTATAGCTATATAAAGCAAATGTAGCAGGATGATGTAGCTGAACAAAGCCAGATATGAACGTGTATGAATAACAATAAAATGTATATTGATGTAGCAGTAACAGTCCTATCACCAAATTGAAGTAGTTATCATATAGGAAACTGTAGTTAGAACAGTAGTGTGTATATATCTGCAGCTATTAGAAATGTACAGCATATGTATTGGTATTGAAGGTGTTAATAATATTTTCTTCACCCCACCCTATAACCACATATAATCCATTCCACGTGAAATTGGTATGTGCAATCACAATTAACACCCCTGGACATTTGTCCTGTTGGGTCATAAATATTTGCATGTACGTTGATGCATCTGCCCTGTTCATACATCCAAACCTGATGGCCTGTTGCCATCAATCAACCCTGCATGTTGTTGGACTGTGTATTGCTGTTCAAATTATGCATGTGTTATGCTCGCTGTTCAATGGTGTGAATATCTGGGTGTTTGGTTAATGGGAATACTAATGCATGCTGTTACAACTAATTGCGAATGGTATTGTATGTTACTAACCCAAACTGTCATGACATAATGCAAAACATAGGACGACAGGGAAGGCGGGTTCCAGCGGACCCACCTCTCCCACCTCAGCTGGCGAGTGCACCTGGCACTAGTGCCCAGTCTGGACCCTCCTCCGGTGGCCCTGTGCCACCTGTGGGTGGAAGCGCTGCAGGGGATGGGGCCCGTCCCCCCTCTGCAAGTGTGGCTGGAGGAGAACCACCACTCACCCTCCGTAGCGTCCGGACTGTGGTGCGTAGGGAGATCCGGGACTCTGTTCTTGGGCCCCTATGCCAGCTTGAGGCACAGGTGGCACAACTTACGGGCATGCCTGTTGCCCGGCCTACACAGCCCCCAGCACAGCTCCGTCCTGGGCAGTGAAGGAACAGTGGCAACTGCCCATGGGTGGGGATATCAGTTCCACTGTTGCCATCTGTGGGCTCATGGGCTCTGGATATCCAAACATCCGTCCCCGTCAATTGTGTAACCCCCCCACACGTGTCATACACCGCCCCTGTATGCGTCTTGTTTGTCTTGTCTGTTGACCTACCCAACCTACCTCCCCAGCTATACCGACTTCCTTCACCTGACATACCACTCTCACCTGAAAAAAAAAAAAAAGGGCACTCTGTACCCACAAAAAATTATGCCCCATACATAGCTGCCCATTCCGCACACATGTCTGCTGGACATGGAAACTATCAATTACAATTGGCTGTACAACAAGTATTATTGTTGTCCTGACACCTCTCTCAGGGGTGGAAGGTTTCAAATGTCACACCAAATTACATACATATGCACAGCTGTTGCTGATGAAGAAATGGGCAGCTATGGGCCTTACCTACATCCCTCCTGCAAAACCCAAGCTTGTTTCCCTACTGTCTTACCCTCTTTGTGACCCCTTTTTCACCACTTTCCTGTCTCCCCATTTTCATTTCTTTCAAAGAAAATAGCGGTGTGCCAGAGTAAGCACTGTTAAGCGGTTGTAAGCGGGTGTGCTGAGCTGAACGCCAGTGCGCATGCGAGCTCCGCAAACCAGCGCTAACCCGGTTACAACTGCTTAAAAGTGCCTTAGTCACTCTGATTGACAGGTCCTGTAGTCAGTTCAAAAGCAAAATAAAATCCCACTGTCAGTCCCGAACCCAGGACCTTGGAAACAGTAGTCTGCATGACCTACCACTAAGCCATGACTGTTATACAAGAACATTGTGCTAAAATAAATATATCATGTAATAGTAGGAATGAATGTAAAGGGAATATAGGATGTGTAGTACACAAAGCATGTCATGTATACTTACTGTCAAATCTAGTGGATTTCCATAATAGTAGTGTGTGAACAGAAACAGCCATGCTAGTTGGTAGCTAGTAGGTAATAATGTCAGTTAATGTACATATATAAATGTATGTATATTTACATATATATATATATATATATATATATATATATATATATATATATATAGTTGTAGGTGTCAGTGTGCATACACACTTACTACAGGAAACAGGAGAGAGGAATGGAGAAATGTGAATCTACAACACAGCCTGAATCATGAGAGAGATACTAACCTTTACACTCACAGAACAGTGTCCACAGCATACCAGCATGGTCCCCGCCCTTACAATCTGAAAGGGCAATGCCTATCTCACATACCCTTTTATAGCACTGTCCTGAAATCACAGTGAGAACTGCAATCAGTACACAACTGGCTGCATGCAATTAGCAAATGCTGGCTTACAATTGGTGCAGAGGCCATCACATGGACTTATGCAGATACCTACAAAAGCATCCTGTACTCACACTCCACACATGCAATACTTTCATTGCACTGTCTGGAGGCAGACAGACAGAGAGAGAGAGAGAGAGAGAGAGAGAGAAAGAAAAAAAAAAAGAAAATAAGAACACAAACAACAACACACGTTACACAAACTAAGTTGAAGCTGTCAGCAGTGTCAGTACCAAGCTGGGCTAGCAGCAGCAGGAAGCTGTAGTAACGGTAACGCAACCAGCTGCGACAAACACAGGTAATGTAAAGTAACAAGTTAATAGTCTACATACTGTGAACCCTCCATATGTGTCATAGGTCTGTATCTATAGGTATGTCCATGTGATATGTTGTGTGCACGTAGTTCCACCCAAAGGGGATGACTATACATTACATGTCATTCAGTGTTAGGCCATGATCCTGGCACCAGTTGTCCGTTTCAGTGAGGCCTGTCTGTAGGATGTGTGTGTCAGCTGGTGTAACGACTATGGCGCTTAGTTTGCAGTCATCTGGGAACTTTGTCATCCACAACCCGCACATGTTTGCTTTCACATCTGAGAAGTAAATGCCAAACAAGAGGGGTCCTAGGACAGAGGCCTGTGGGATACCACATGTGACTGGCATTGAGTCTGACATGGCTCCTGCAATATCGATATTATGGATTCTGTATGTCAACCAGTGTGCAACCCATCATGTGACATATGTAGTAACATGTAAGCTAATGAGCTTGTCTATGATGCCTGAGTGGAGTACTGTGTTGAAGGCCTTAGGCAAGTCCAGGTAGGCTGTATGGACTGCGTTGCCCTCATCAATGGCTGTAGTGACTGTTTTGAAAGGTCAACCAGGTTCAAAAGGCAGGATCAGCCCATCACAAAGGCAAACTGGCTGGGAACAAGTGTCTGCAGGTACCCAATATCGCTGTATATGCGTCCCATACTGAATCATTCCATAGCTTTGCAGACCAGGCTGGTTAAGCTTATGGGGCGGTAGTTCCCAGGGTCAGTAGAGGTGCCTCCTTAGTGGAGTGGGACCACTGTTGCTGTATGCCAGTGTTCAGGTACATATCCCGTAGTATGGCCAAGGTTAAATATCAGTCTTATATGCGGTTGTATGTCCTCTTGGAGTTCACGTAGCACACATCCAGGGATACCATCAGGTCACATTGATGCTGTGTGTTCTGCTTTGCTGAGGGCGGCCCTCACCTGGACATCTGAGATGATAGGGAGGTTACATTCAGCTGTGATAAGTATTTCTAAGTGTGGGGGAGAAGGAGGGGGGATACGTGCACTGAACCTGTCTGCCAGAATGTTGCCAATATCTGTGTGTTCGGTGAATGTTAAGTAGGTGTGTAGTAACTCAGAGCATATCTGAGGCATTTGGTCCATATGTGTAACATAACTGAAGAAGGCCTTGTGGTTATCTATAGTGTTCGTGGCCATTTCCCTCCCAGAGTAGGCCGTGGATGTTGTTATGAGAGACCGTAGCTTATTACCAGTGCTGACCACAGATGCCTTCCCTTTATGTGAATCTGCTCTGTCCTGCAGTAGCCTCCTTCTATCGTTATACAATCTGCCTTTGGCTGGGGTCCACCAGACAGGATGCCTAACCTTTGTGCATAGGGTCTGGGTTAGAAATGTGTGTGCATGTTCCATGCATTCTTTGGGATGTCCGTGGGAAGCATTCGCAAAGGGGTCAGCAGTGTGGGTTGTGGCTTCCACTGGCCCAGTGGGCTGCATGGATACCATGTCAGTCCTAACAAGTGAATATCTGTCTAATCACATATATATCAAAGTAGTCTACTGTGCTGGTGGTGGTGGTGGTGGGATATGTATATCCAGGCCGAGTAATTTGTGTCCAGATCACACTAGTGGATGGCGTTCCACATACAGTACCTTGGTATGAACCCCAGAGTGAGGTTGTGCATTGGACCTGTCTCAGTGTGCTGACCGATGGGGCATGCTACTATGTTGTATGGAATGTGGCAGGTATTGTTGCACAGGTGTTGGCTGAGCACTGATATCTGGCCATGTACTTGTGTATCCACCAAGAGACACACACATGCTACATATGGGAGTAGTAGTATATCACTACAGTTGAGTATCATGTATAGTATGTGTGCCATATATTGCTGACATAGTCTGCTGATATCCTGTTTGTGTTCTCTTCCAGGGACATGGCGCGTCAGCGAAATCCTGCCTACTCTGCTGCAGAAGATGAAGAGATACACCAGAGCCTGGTGCGGGATTATGACATACTGTTTTCCCGCACCAGCCAGAATCAGCAGGAGAGGGCTGCACTGTGGCAAGACCTTGTCCGTAGGGTAAATGACATTGGCGCATAATAGGACATATGAGCAGGTACGACATCACTGCAGTGATTTAATCAGAAATGTCCATCAGCGTGCGTCGGATATCCACAGGCAACAGGTCGCCACAGGAGGTGGGGTGGCCACACATCCCCCCTCACCAGACTGGAGGGGCTACTCCTAAGTGTTGTGGCTCCAGCCCGGAACATCAACAGCAACACACCTGCATCATGATGGAGGCTGGATCCACACAGCAACACGACATGGAGCATGCAGGTAATATGCCATATGTACACTTGACTGTTCTGTACACTGTTAGTTTATGCATGTGTAAGGTGTGTCCGTGGTATGTAGCTGTCAACATAGTATGTAATTGTGCAGGTGTGATATTGCCAATATCAGCAGCTGACATGTGAAAGGCAACTGGTGTACTACTGCACTGTATCATATGCAGTATCAATGGCACAGTTGTGCCCACTGACATTAATCTCCTCATTTCTGCAGGTCCCTCCGGTGTTACAGCAAGGCAGCCCATCCATGCTGGTGAGTGTGTTTTAACAATACCTATAATAGTCCTGATAGTGCTAGTAATACTAGTGTAACTCAGTAGTGCTCTGTGTGTATACTGCGGGGTGTGCATGTGTGCATGTGTGCATGTGTGCCTGTGTCCATGTGTGCATGTGTGCATGTGTGCCTGTGTCCACGTGTGCATGTGTGCATGTGTGCCTGTGTCCACGTGTGCATGTGTGCATGTGTGCATGTGTGCCTGTGTCCACGTGTGCATGTGTGCATGTGTGCATGTGTGCATGTGTCCATGTGTACACGTGTCCACATGTGCACATGTCCACGTGTGCATGTGTGCATGTGTGCATGTGTGCCTGTGTCCACGTGTGCATGTGTGCATGTGTGCATGTGTGCCTGTGTCCACGTGTGCATGTGCATGTGTGCATGTGTGCATGTGTCCACGTGTGCATGTGTGCATGTGTGCATTAGTGCATCACTGGTAACATTGTGTAGACATTGTAAACTGTGTTTCCTGTCTTCCTCCCACAGGTTCTGGTGCTGCTCTGGTGTCCTGCAGCAGGGAACCTGAATCTGGTGCCACAGGTACTGATAATGATGATATCTGTGTAATGGCACAGGAAGGTGTGTCAGGGTCCGTCATTGGTCAGCCAATTGACAGTACACAGCTGTCAACCCCATCATTGCGCACAGTCATCCTGCCAGTACATCCTATGTCACCATTGTCCCTAGGTGATGGACAGGATACAGTGGGCATTGACCAGGGTAATGTGGTATCTGTGGCACATGCTTCCCCACACAGCAGCCATGGGCAGGGTCCTGCGATGGTACCACACAGACAGTTGCCCATGGGTTCTCGTGGGAGCATCCGTGGGCGTACTGCCTCTGGCAGGCGTGCCCAAAGAGGTCTGTCAACCTCAGCTATGTTTCGGGCTGTCATGCAGGCACAGTCGCGTATGGAAAGGTACACCAGACAGGGTCTGAGGGAGCTGAGAGCATGTCGCACAGCCATGACTGACAGTATGCGTGACATCGCGGATGCTATCCGTAATTTCACCGATGTCATAGACAGACGTTGTGGGGACATATTACAGCAGTTCCACAACCACATGTCCATGAGCCAGGGCAATGGTGGATGGCTGCGGCGTCGGCGTGGCCGTATGCCAGCATCAGCAGCAGCTGGCAGTCGGCGCGGACGACAACAGGCCCGTGGATGCCCCCATAGTGCCAGCAGCAGCCCCAGCAATTCTGGGTCTGTGCTGTCACGTGCACGTGGCTCTGGACAGTCCCAACAGGGACCTGTGTCCAGTCAACACACTCCCGCTTCTGATGACAGTACCCAGTCTGGCTTAGTACCGGTTACGGTCCGTAGCACCCCTGCCAGGCACAGGTACCGTGTCCATGCCCACAGACACTGATCTGTATGACCTGCCAGGTGCAGTCTGTGGCTGTCCACAAACTCCAGTATATGGCAGCCATGAGGTGGAACTGTGTGCATGCATACACACATGTGAAATGTTAACACCTAGGGCTACCACATACACACACACTGCACCAACAGTGCCCCACCCTGTACTGCTGTCCCTCACCAACACACATACACACACATGTCAATTGGTGGTATCAGTGGCAGACTCAGGCATACCTAATTCACACCCTGTGCATATGATGAAACTGTGCCACCTCCTGCAATCTCCAACATCAGTGCAGGAACAGGTAAACACGTTGCTGATGCACAGGGTGACTACATAGAAGTGTATTACTAGTATCATGTTGGTAACAGTACAGTGTGCTGATATGACTGTGTGTATATCCCAGCATGCCTGATGCAGTAACTGTATGACTGTCCTGAATTGTTATCTACACCCATAGTAAGTACCATAGTGTAACAGCTGCACATTATTGCATACCGGTGGTAAGGATGTCAACAGATAGCCACATACATAGGTAGCACAGGGGGAAGCTAATGCAAGTAGTGATACGCAATGATGGACATGTACAGTAATGGTGGCAAGTTGCCCACAACGACTATGCAATGTGGATGTTTGCGCATGTTGATATGTGTGCAGTACCAATGTAATACAAATCACAATTAACTATGACATAATATCAGTTCTACCATGGACATCTGAGCTGTGCATTCCTGGGTACATGTTGATAGTGCCTACATATTTGCACTGTTACCTACTGTAAGTGTTACCCCTTCTTTGTTGTACAATGGACTACTTCCAGCCCTGCTTACTGTAGCTTTGTTTGCATGCATGTTCGCTTGGGGTTCCCTGGAACACTGCTTCCACCTGCAATGCAGAGTTACAGAGCTTCTGTGGACTCCTAGTGACATCTGCATAGCGTACTATATGTATGTCAAGTTTCCACATGACAGAACGTCACTGTCTGTCCTGTTCGCATGTACGTTGCCTGTGACACATTGCACATGACTTACCTGGCATTTACCCACGTGTGCAGTCATATATGCCAGTGCTATGAAATCAGTAGCAGTACACCCACACATACACACCTTCAGTATGTTGTTCCCCATTGGCCCTATGTGTTGGTAATCACCATGGCAATCACACTACTATGGTAGCATGTGCAAAGGTAACCTGAGAATCACCTCTATGGTCCAGTTGTGGTTTATGTGAGTCATGTGGCAATGTCACAGCTGCCACATGTATGCAGTCAACCCTCTCCCCTGGCCAGGAACGTACAACACATGTGTGGGATGCCACCACATAGCCAATCTGGGGACTGAGCACTCTGAACCCAGTACTGCCATACCCTGTCAGGTGGCATGACATACTACAGTGACTACAATACCAGTCTGACATAGACCCGCACTGACAGCAATCTGAACACACTGGGGCATACTTGGAGACTCAGAATAGCATCCTGCCTGAGCATCACACACCTCCGCAGCTGGCACACAGGCATACGTTACGTTGGAACAGAGCACATGCCACACATGGCACACACATCCCGTGTGCCACACACTCACAGCCTGTAGGGCTACACAACACACCTGCTACAGATGTGTCAGGTACCTCTCTTGGCCGCTGCAGTGGGGTCCCGCTCAACAGGCTGTACATGGTGAAGGTCACAGTGATATGCCTGTGGGGCACTATGGTCCACCACAAAACACATGCATACAGGTCAGTCAGAGGCATGGACACATATGACTCAGTCATTGACCATGCCACTATGGATGACCTGAGACATACCTCCCTGGACTACATGATAGGGAACATAGAAGGGATCTCTCAGCATGTGGCATGGGCCAGTATGAGCCTGATCTTGGTTGCCATCATACCCTCACCAGGTATGCTACCACAATATGTAGGAAGGGTGTTCTATGTCTACATTCTGCTCAATCTCCAATGTCATTCATAGGGTATCCAATGGCTGTCAACGTGTGCTTACATGCTAGGAAGCCACAATGATTTGCGAGGGGCAGCTTGCACGTGACACCCATGGGCCATTGTATATTGGCGAAGCCCCTTGATACACACATAGTGCCTTTTGCTGCAGGACACGGATTACATAGCCACCTCCATGGGTATCACACAGGATAGGACACTAACAGTGATGCTACACAACACCAGCAGTGTACACCGCAAGATGCATGCACTGGACACTGTCCTCAGCATGGTGAACTGCAATATCTGTGCAGTACCAGATTCCTGATTCACGGCTCACAGGTGCAACCCATCACTGCCAGGTTATACCTCATACCATGCCTGTCGTCCCCTACACATGTAACACACATGGACAGGGGGGGTGGTATCCCAAGGCACCACAGATACACACACCTCCAGGTTGTTGGCACAGCACAAAGCATCAGGGCCTATCCATGAGCAGCTAACAGTGTGTTGGACTGCCTTCTGGTTCATAGCCTGGCACACACAACCCTCCCATACACAGGAAACCCACCTATCCTCCCTAACAACACTGGCAATATGACAGTCTCAAGAAATGTCTTTATATGGCTGGACTGCATCCAGCCAAACATTGTGCGTGAGCATTACTGTAGCTACAACACACTAGCTGAAAGGTTCCCAGCATGTAGTCACTGAATTGCAGTGGAACAACATGTTACCACTCCCACAACAGGTGGGAACATGCAGCACCTGTTCATCGACTACATGTAGACTATATGGCCCAGACCAGATGTGTATCCCCTGCTGTAGGTATTATACCATATACAACCCACACTGTATAGACACATACCGCGCATGCCCTGCACAGTAAGACACAGTCATATTGTTATGCATTGCGAATACCATTTATCCACTTGAGGCACGTGTCAGACATGGTAACTACTGAAGGTCACAGGTATATATGTGTATGTGTCACACACATACATCATGTGTGCATTGCCATTGCTGGTTTAGGCAATGGCATGCATTGTTATGAACAACAACCCACACATGGTCATATTGTGTGACACAACCACACGTGGCAGTTGTGGGTTTCCAAAACATACCTATCTGTGCTCTGACAGTGGTAATAGACCCAGTAGCGGAGCGCACTATTGGCATTACTGGGCAAGTAGCCCTGTTTGGCTGTACTGATAGTGTGGTGACATCCCCTGTGTTTACTGGGGGAATATGCAGCATCTGGTGTATTGTAGTATTTGCCAAAAGGATCTGTTCTCTCACACTTGCAATTACACACACCCTACTACCCCCACACACACACTTGCCATTTGCAGGATTCATACCCCTACCTAACTATGTCACGACACGTGAGAGAGACACATTAGCGAAGCGCACTATTCGGATTACTAGGAAGTTCCTCTTCTCCGGCTGTACTTATAGGGTGCTGACATCATCAGTGTTTGGAAAGGGTAATGTGCATCATGTAGTGTGATCTCCTGATTGCCAAAAAGCACATGTCTTTCATACAGAATTGCACACACACAAACTCCCTCATCCAAACACACACACTTGCAGGTTTCAAACCCCTACCTAACTATGTTATGACACTTGAGAAAGACGCATTAGCAGAGTGCGCTATTCGGATTACTGGGAGTTTTCCTTCTCCTGCTGTACTTATAGGGTGCTGACATCATCAGTGCTTAGATAGGGGAATGTGCATCCTGTAGAGTGTTTTCCTAGTTTCCAAAAGGGACATTTCCCTCACACACACTAAACCCCTCCACACACACTGGGCAGTTGCAGGATTCAAACCCCTACCTAACTATGTTATGACACTCATGACAGATGCATTAGCAGAGCGCGCTATTCGCATTACTGGGAGGTTTCCCTCCTCCTGCTGTACTTATAGGGTGCTGACATCATCAGTGCTTAGATAGGGGAATGTGCATCCTGTAGAGTGTTTTCCCAGTTGCCAAAAGGGACATTTCCCTCACACAGACTTGCACACACACTAACCCCCCTCCACACACACTGGGCAGTTGCAGGATTCAAACCCCTACCTAACTATGTTATGACACTCGTGACAGATGCATTAGCAGAGCATGCTATTCACATTACTGGGAGGTTTTCCTTCTCCTGCTGTACTTATAGGGTGCTGACATCATCAGTGCTTAGAAAGGGGAATGTGCATCCTGTAGAGTGTTTTCCCAGTTGCCAAAAGGGACACTTCCCTCACACAGACTTGCACACACATCAACCCCGCTCACCCACACACACACACTGAGCATTTGCATGGTTCAAACTCCTACCTAACTATATTATGGCACTTGAGGGAGACGCATTAGCAGAGCGCGCTATCCGAATTACTGGGCATCTGTTCTGCACCTGCAGTATTTATAGGGTGCTGACATCTTTATTTCTACAGAGGTATGTACATCTAGTACTACCTGTCAGGTGGGGGATAGCATATATATGCATTTGCAGCCACCTACTTCAGGGTCAGATATGCACATCGCACTGGCAGGTTATGTTCTATACCATGCTTCGTGACCACAGGACCTGTAACACACAACACAACCAGTCCAGAACACCACTCCCACATCCAGGACACACACTTTGCTTCCCTGGGAACAGTGCCGGGATATGCAGGTGTTCACATACACCATTCCAGTTGTTAACATCAGGTACAGGCATATTGTGTGTGGGAACTACTCAGGCCTCTACAACTTTACCCTACAGCCACTACAATTTGTGGGTCCATGTGCTATGGCAGAACCACTCACCACAGCCACATGGGGAATACATATTGCACCTGTCCATCTGCAACATGGGTACTCACTGTTCCACACCAGAGGTAGACCACCATTGTTGATATCTGACCATACCCACCTTTCCCTGGACATCCATATCCCATCCCCACCCCAGGCAAGGTTGTCACTGCAAACAAACTGTATTTAGCACAAGCAGACTCTACACTTGTGAAGACTGGGGTCGCCGACTTCAAAGGCCCCATGCTGGGGACTATACTGGCCACTCTGCATAATCCTTGACAATTGCATTCTATGAGCATGTGTAAGGTTTGCATTGATCATGCTATCCCACATATACCCATGACTGCTCCACAACAGGACACCTGTCAGGTGTACACCAGCCATATATGAGCCGTCCAACAGACAGAGTGAGCTAATACATTGCAGAGCTGTAGCCCACAGAGGGAGGACATCTGTGAACAGTACCGGCATGACACTTCAATCCCACATAATCATCACAACACAGTGTTGACAGTGGAATTGTCCAGACAATGCAGATAGGGCTCCCCTCAGTCTGTTATTGATGCCCACTTACTGTTAGAGGTCCTCAGCAACCCTCTTCCAGCACACACCAACAACATGGATGTGGCTTAGCACATTCAAACCCTGGGATCTCCACTGTGCCCCTGCTTGACAGAGGCACAGCTCACTAACCTCACACGTTGCCTTATGTGACCTACTTTACAGTGGCACAGTAGCCTACTGTACTGGGGATGCAGATGCCAAGCACACTCTGGCTAAGCTGTCATTCCCTAGGGCAAACAGCCTAGTATTGACCTCTACACCCATATGTTTAATTGTCAGATGCACAATATTTGTTGCTGTTAGACTGTTTGCAGGTCTTTATTGCCATAGCATTCCCTGTTCCTATGAACAACTTGTGTATCTGTGGAAGATGTTTGAATATGAGGGCGATCCACTATATCACTTATGTCTCTGTAGTCATTTACTGTGTGCACTGGGCAGATTGCTGTGTTGTGGTTGGTTCCTGGAATGACACATACAAATACCAGATATGTGTGGCCAACTGCTAAACGGAGATATGGCCTAAGTGTGTGAGCATGCCCAGTTCAGCCTTTCCATGGCATGTTGTCTGACATATGCCTCATTTATCAAAGTGTGCGAGCATGCCCAGTGTGAGCTTTCCATATGTTGAACTCTGCAGTCCACCACATATTTGGGTGGGTGTGAACTTCAACAATATCTCACGTTTATGGTTGTGTGTTGGGTGTCATGTTGTGTACTTACTGGCCAACTGCTTCGTGTCTGCCACAACAGGGATTATACTGTGCCTGCAGGGATTGCATGGGATACTTTGCATACAGTTGTCAACATCCTTTCATAATGACCTAACACTGTAGTACCGTATAGTGTACTGGTTCAGTACTTTCACTGTGGTGGACAGTATCCTGGGCTTTAGTCCTATCACTGCTTGACATCTTCATAGTGAGCACAACAGACTGTGTAGGGGCCAGTTGTGCACATATGACCATGTTGCATTATGTTCAGATATGGACTACCTACACCAGGCTTGTCCAACATTGGTAGTGTATTCCACAACATAGGTGGACATTGGCAAACACTAGCGATGTTCCCTAGGCCATTTCTGATGCTAGTCACAGAGTGTGTTTGTCCTTCGACACACATTGTAACTGGAGTTTGCCATGACATATGTCATGGTTAGTATACTGTGCCTCCGTCTACCTCTGACATAACAGTGATACCCAGGGTAAACCTACCATCTCCCATCCACTCATCAGGATTCCTCTTGAGGGGTGTCGATAGGTGACTCTCTGGCTAACCTGTACTGGGAGTTTACTCAAGAGTGGGGGTGGCTTCTGTGTTATGGATCATTCAGTACAGCTTGTCCTATGTATGTCAGTGCTGGGGTTCAGGTCTCTCATGTGCATAGCTCACTGCCATTCAGATTGTACAAGGTGCAGCATGTTCATTGATTCCAGCTTGGACATGGCTTCATACATCAGGCACAGCTTGCCTCTGGGTGGGCAGTATGGCAGTGTGTGGAGCTGCAGTTTGTTTAATCAGGCAACACATGGCATCTGTTCATGCTCTTTGCTACTCCTGGTGAGGTACTGTTGTGGACTTTACAGTTGATGGAGGTGTCTGCTGAGGTACATCCCACAGGGGCTATTGTAGTCAATTGTGATGCTGATGAAGGATGACTGCAGAGCCACAGTGACCTCCCCTTATCTAGATCTGACAACCTTCATGATTGGGTGGGTATATGGTATGTTTCTGCGAACACTACAGCCACATGTTTGTCCAATGCAGGATATCTATCACCTTGTGTCCCCAGGTCTCTCATTACATGTTAGGTACGTAATGGGTTAACACCTGTGTGGTAATTGGTGGGCACTTACTGTATATCCACGGTGGTTGTCTATACACATTTCTGCAATTAGCTTGCTGACATGGCTATGGCTCCAGTTGTCTGTTTCTATGTGGCCCTTTTGTGGGTTGCTTGTGTCAGCTGGGGTCAGATATGGTGGGCAGTTTGTACTCCTCTGCATACATGTTCAGTCACAGTCCTTCCATGTTGGCCTGTACCTATGGGACATATATACGGAACGGGGAGGTCCCAGGACCAAGCCTTGTGGGATGCCACTCATATCTGCTTTGTAGTCTGACATGGATGCAGCATGTCTGACCATGTCAGTTCTGTCCTTGGTCTGGTTTGCAACCCCTCTACTGACATAGGGGTTTATATTTAAGCTGGTGAACATATCCATACTGAACTCGTAGGGTATTGTCTGGAAGCATTTGCACGGTCCAGCTACGCTGTGTGGACCACATTGCCCTCATCGATGACCTTAATGACTGTTTCAAATGGGTCAAACATGTTTAGGGGCAGGATCTGCACTTACGACAGCCACACTGGGTAGGGTCTGGTGTCAGTAGGTCCCCGATAGCTTTATGTCTGCGGTACATGCTGATCCTTTCCATAGCTGTGCAGACCAAGCTTGTCAGGATCCTGGGGTGGTAGTTTGCAGTATCCATTCAGGCAACACCTTTGTTGTGAAGGACCACTGTTGTTGTACACTGCTCTTTGGGTACATATCCTGTGGTAAGGCTGACATTGGGCAGTAGTGTGATTTGGCATTCCATTCTTCTTGGAGTCCATGTTGGCCTCAGCCCAGGACACCATCTCATACCTTTGCTGCTGTGTGTTTTGCTTTGTAGATGATGGCTGTTACCTCAGCATCTGCAATGTCAGGGGGCCAGCAGTCTGCTGGGATAGATATTTTGCATTCTGGGGGGTTTGCACTGCACCTGTCAGGTTGTATGTTGGCAATATGTGTGTGTGTTTGGTATGTTGTTTGTAATATCTGTGTGATTCGGAGCATATCTGTGAATTCCCAACATGGTTCCTACCATCAGTTGAGTAAGCCTTGTGATTATCCTTAGTGTCCTGTACAATTTGTATCTTCATAGGTTCATAGGTTCATACTAGGCTATCCACCCTAGGGCATTAGTAAGCCTAGCCAGAGTGTGTGTGTCTTTCGCTGTCCCTTGCTATGTGAATATTATGGCCATTTATGATTTTCTTTACTGTGCCTCTGTCTGGACGTGACACAGTGAAGACCCCCAGTGTACATCTACGATCATCCATCCACTTGGCAATATTCCTGTTGAGGGGTGTCAGTGAGGGGCTCTGCCTAACATGGAGTGGGATCCTGTTCCAGGGTGTGGGGAGCCTCTGGGTTATGTATCTGTCCCTCCAGCACATCCTATTTCATTATGTGTTGAGGTTGACATCTGTCACTCTCACAGCTCCAATGGCTTTGATTTCCTGGGGTGGAGCATGTCCATTACTCCTGTGTTGGACATGGCCTTGTACAACAGACATACAATGCCTCTGTGTAGGCAGTCTGTGACTGCATTCAGCTGGGGTGTCTACAGCCAGGCAGCATATGACATATATTTGACACCCTTTATCCTCTTGGTGAGGTACCTTTGAGGTCTTCCTAACCGCTGCAGGTGTCAGGTATGGTACATCCCATATGAGTCATTGTACTAGATTATGGGTCTGATAAGGGAACAGTACAGGGGCACAGTGACCTCTGTTGATGTAGATGTGAATCCTTTCATGATACGGTGTCCAATATAGACAGTCTTCCTAGCCACATTGGCATTGTGAGTGTCACATGACAGGTTACTGTCGACTTGTGTCCCTAGGTCCCTGATTACTCCTTGCATACATAATGGTTTACCACCTATGTGGTAATTTGTGAGTACCTTGTTTGGTATTTGGTGGGACATTCATACTGTCCAGTGTCTTCAGGATGTCTGGGTGGGGTTCCTGTGTGTGAGAGTGTGGTCTGTCGCATGCTACAGACTGTACAGCAGTTTTGACTACAGTTAGGTGCACATGGGTGGTCTCCGCTGCTTCGTGCATTGTCAGTTACCTGGCCGTATGGGTGTCTGTGCTGCATATGGATACTCCCCTCCTTTGATGTTTTGGTCCAGGTGTTGGGGCCATAACGCATGATATGTGGTATAACCTGGTAGTGCTGGTGTGCTGTCAGTAGGCTTGCAGCAGGCTTCTGTCACTGCACAGACATCGATGTTCTCCATACTGGGAAGTGCCTCAGGAGCATGCATATTGCAGTTTACACATCTGGCATTGGTCAGCATTACCCTTATGTTTCTTACCACTTATGTTTTCTAGGGTGGTGGGTTAGTCTTTTCGGCCTTGCCTACATACGGCTCTATGGAGGTGGCAAAGGCCTTATCCAGTATCCAGACACCCAGGGGTAACAGGTGCAAGCCATCCCTGGAACAGCAGCATGGCTTGTCATGCATGACATCTCAAGCAGACAGACATTAGACCCTCTTGGACTGACAGCTGTAATTGTGCCACCTGTTAAAGCTGATCATTCTGTGTTTGTACTGTGGCATCATTCTTGGTGAGGGTTGGATGCTGCAAATGGCCAGTGTCATACCGGCCTGGAGTACATACTCAGAGAGCTCATCCATGTCTCTTTTCATGTAGTCCAGGGAGGTACATCTCAGGTCATTCACACCAGCATGGACAATGAGTGCATCATATTTCTGCTTGCTTTGGGGTGACCTGCGTACTTGTGTTATGTGGCATATTGTGGCAGCCTACAGGCAGCTTACTGTACCCTTTCCCTTGTTCAGTCTGGTGAGTGGGACAGCAGTGTGTCTGCCTATACAGACACCTATTACAACTGTATCAGGCATGTTGTTTCTCCTTCTGGCCTGTGACTGTTTGGCACACCAGCTTTGTGTACTATGTGTTGCATGTGCTATGTTTGGAGGTTGTGGTTGCTTGGGGTCTGCTTTGGAGGCCTCTGTTGGTGTGGTGTGTTTGTAATTAGGGCCTCCGGGAATGTTTTTCTGTGTTTATGTGTTTGGTTTACAGTTGTGATAGGTCTATGTGGGACTGGGTTTGTGGTGTATGTGGTTACCTTCTCCTCCTGACTAGTTTTGACAGTACTGAGTTGGGGAGCTCAGCCTCCGGTTTGGATAAATGGTTGCATCTCTCACATATATTTGTATTTATTGGGGGGAGTTGAGGGTTGTCTGTGTACTTGGGGCAGGTGTAACATTGCCTCAGGATTCACAGATTCTACTTGTTGTGGCTGGCCTTAGTGGATTGTATGTGTGGACATATTTTATTGCCATACTACTGATCAGTGATTACTTCCCTTTTTATGTTTGCTCTATCATGTAGTAGCTTCCTCATTCTCTTGCATGGTTTGGTAATGGCTGGAGTCCAGCATGCCAGATGCCTGCGTGTATGGCATTGTGTCTTGTTGTTATTTGTGATTGCATAATCCAAGCATTCCTGGCTGTGTTCATGGAATGCCTGTATAACATGTTCTGCGGTGTGTCCCATATTCTGCACCTGCACAGGGCCTTTAGTGGATTCCACATCGGTTTGGAGGGTGCAACTTATGCTTTACACATGTTTTTCACTGTGGTTTTCTGGCCAGGGACTGTGGTCAGGATGTGTATATCCAGTGTGATTACTCTATGGTCTGGTCTTACCAGTGAGGGATACACTTCTCATCTTGCCATCCAGTACGCATGTTGCTGATTATCACATCCAGTATGCTTACCCCTCTTGTGGGAGTGGTACGTTGTTCCTGGGCATTTTGGTTTATGGATTCTGGGAACTTTTCTCCTACTGTGTTGGTGCTAGTATAATGCTCCCAGTGTATGTCTGGGTATTTTCAGTCAACCAATATAATGTGGTTTGGGGGGCTTGATATATTCATGTATTCCAACATAGGCCAGGTGCAGTTCCTGGTGTTAGGACAGTAGTCTGCAGCAGGCTATATACTGGGAGGCGGTTTTAGCCATTGGTATTTGACCATGGCTAATCCATGCTGCTTCTTGTTGTGGTACCAACATGGGGTGTGGTTATCCTTGACAATTATTGCTAGTCACCCTCCTTTTGTAGCTTGTTCCATGTTTTGAGGCTGTACAGCACAGTATGAGGTGTAACCTGGTAGTGTTAGGGTGCTGATGTGAGCCTTGACCCAGTTTTCTATTACAGGACTGATATCAACATTCTCCATACTGTGTGCGTTTACACTGCACGCATCTTGCTGTTTAGACTTCTGGCATTGGGTAGCATTACATCTAGGTTCCTATCCCTTGTGGTACCTATGAAGGTGGGTTTGTGTTTTGAGACTTACCTATTCAGGGCACGCTGTGGGTACTGACAGCCTTTGCCAGTATCCATGGGGCCTGGACTGATAGGTGCACGCCACCCCTAGCAGGTGGTGCATCATGTCATGCTCAGCATGTCTTCCCAGGCTGAAACACATTGGCTCCCCTTTGACTAACTGCATTACTTCAGCCAGTTATTGCAATTGATCATCCCATCGTCATTTTGTGGCTTCATGCTTGGTGAGGGTGGATGTTAGTCAGGGTCCTCAAGTGTGCATATAGTACATGGTGTTACATTACTTAACACATGGCATTCATGCCTCAGGTGGTGCTGCAGGGCTGCCTCTGTCGGATGCACATATTACACTCCCTGTACATGTTTGTGAGCAGGTCATGTCATTTTAGGCATCCCTGTTATTATTTGAGTGAGTCAGAGGGGTATCATTCCCAGGGTTCCTACTGAGCCAGTGTATGTGCTATGCGTTGCCTCTTTGCCAAGGCCAGGGCATACTGGGCACGCCTCCTTCTGCCTACTGGGGCAGGCTCAGGTTGTTCCTCCTCCGAGTCACGCTCTGCCTGTGATGGCCTTGGCAATGGTGGGGGGCTGTTTGGCCCAGCCCTATGCTGGTCCTGCTGCAGCTGTTTTCGCAAGATCATATTATGTAGCATAGCACATACCATGACAATTTGGGTACATGTAGTTGGTGAGTACTGCAAGGCTCCACCAGATGTGTCCAGACACCGGAACCATGACTTGAGCAGCCCAAACACACGCTCTATTACATTACGTGTTTGTGCGTGTGCCTCATTATGGCGTTCCTGTTCAGGTGTGTGTGCGTTTCTGATGGGTGTCATCAGCCACGGCTCCAGTGCATAACCTGCATCCTCCACTAGGTGTCCGTGTGGGATGTCCCCATTGGCAAATGTCTGGTACAGCTGCGTCAAATGCCAGATGTGGGAATCATGGTAGCTCCCAGGGCAGCCAGCACACACATTCATTATTATGCCCTGGGCATCACACACGACCTGGCAATTGATGGAGAAAAAGCCCTTGTGGTTAATGTAGGCCCTACCCTGCTCACCGGCTGGTGCTTTGATGCATATGTGCGTGCAGTCTATTGCACCCACTACCTCAGGGTATTCTGCTATTTGCTGGAAGAGACGCATATTGCTGGCCAATACCTCACGGGCATTGGGGAAATATACATGATCACCGACATGTGCTGACATGGCATCCAGGAACTGGTGCAGTACCCTGGAGGCTGATGCCTGTGATATCCCCATCATATCACCAGTTGGTCTCTGGAAGGTACCTGTTGCTAGTATTCTTAGGCCAACACATACCTTGGTTTCCACTGGGATGGGTTCCCCTCTGTTGGTTCTGTGTGTGAGGCGTGGCCTGCACAGCTCGACTATTTGCTGCAGGAGCTCTCTGTCCACTCTATAGCGCTCTACTATCTCCAGCTCATGTAACCCGTGGTAGGTGACCCTGGGCCTGTACACTCTTCTCCGTCTCCTCACTGTGGGTTGTCTGGCACCATCTGCATTGTCACCACCCTCAGCAAGTCGCCTATGTCTCATTATGACAGCTATGGCAGCCCCTAGCATTTCTGCTCTGAGTTCAGCTTTTTCAGTTTTCACTTCTAATAGCTTACTCCTGTCTTGCAGTGTCTCTTGAGAGAAACATCCTGCACTGCTGTTTGCAGAGTTTTAAGTGCTGGGCTGGGCTACTATTCTGCCTGTGTAATTGCCTGCTTCTAATTGTTTTCACCTGCTAGCTCCAGCAGTATTCCCTGCTAGCTTCCTACTAATTCTGTTGCTTCCTTTTTCCTTTCTGTTTCCTCAGGGGGGAGCAGCGTGCATACCAGCAGAAACACGCTCACAGTGGCTTACATGCGTGCACACATGCTTACACGGTTCAGGATCTGCCTATTCGGGTTAAAACGCGCGCACACCAGCGCAAACAGTGTTACAAATCTACCAACACGCTCCCACATGCTCAGTCTGCCTTACACGTGCGCACACTGCCCTACTCGCGCTTCATGGCGCGCACACGTGCGCATGCACACCCAGCAAGAAACTTTGGTGTAAGTAACAGTGTACACCTTCCATTTCTTGACTTTCCCATGCTTATCTTGTGGCACTCCTCTTTCCATGATCTGTGTCTGTCATCTGTCATGTAACACTGACCTCCAATGAACTGCATTTCTTTCTACCATTCCCCCCTGTGATGTCACCTATCTCCTACTCTATTCCTCCCCCTTATGTATCTCTTACACTACTCAGACTGTGCTCATTTGCTATGTGACTGTGGGATTCAGTATCCTAACCCTCATTTACATCAGATTGCCTACTAATGCTTAGTTACATGTCTTAGACTCAGCTTCCCCCCTTAGCAACCACTACACGGTGGCCATGTTGTTTTTGGTCTGCTGGTCCCTGCATTGTCATTCCATGTATTGCATAAAACCCACATTTGTGGGTTTATAACCTTCATTTTTATGTTTTATACAGCGCAGCCCGTTTGCGCGGGGCTGCGCTGCGTTTAAACATCGGCGAAAAAAAATTATATTTTTTAATATTTGCATCGGGGTACCTTGCCAATGGCCACATATTTGGCCATTGGCATGCTGCCTGACACATATGCACCCTTTATTTGGAGCTGACATGGCTCCATTGTGATTTTTGCAGAAACGTACTCAGTTGTCAACTGAGTACATTTCTGCAGCTAAAACGGCTCTTACACGGGCTGCTTTCTGTTTCGTGGATCGCTACTCTACCTCATTTGCATGCCTTTCGGCTGCAAGTGAGGTATTTAGCATATCCACGCCCAGTCCATGTAAGAGACGTTTTAGCTGGTCTCTTACACGGAGTTTCGGGCTGTTCCTGGATCGCGAGGCTTGCATGGAGTGTTACACGTCTCTTACACTCCGTGCAAGCCTTCGTGAATCCTGCCCAGGATGTTTTGCGTAAAATTTACAGCATTAGAATCAAAATTACATGTTTGCAGCTAAAAAGATAAATAGCAGGTGCATACTAATACAAAAAATAAACCGAGATGCGATTAATAGGTTGCACTGTGTGGTCAGGAAAGAAGAAAAGAAACAAAAGTTGACTGTTATAAGAAAGAAGAAAATGTTAACATAAGGAGTAGCCCTTGGTTATTATTATGCAGTGCTGCAGTAATCACAGACGGGAGTTATAGTGTTTTAGTTGGAATGGGTAGGTTTAGATTAGATTCAACTGCATTGAGGTATCATGAAAAAGATAATGTAGAGTAAGAGAAGGGGTGAAGTGTGACAGTAGGTTTCTGAAATAAGAACCAGTATGAGTTGTTATATAAATACATGAGACTTGAGTTAGAAAATGAGGGAAAAGGACGTAGATTAAACTGTGGGCAAAGATAAGACTACACTGCCCATATACCCATAGCAGAATATACATGATTTTATATTTACTTTTACCGTAACTGACGTGTGTGTATGTGTGTGTGTGTGTGTGGGGGGGGGGGTCAACATCTCTGCTTAAGAATTTTAGATATAGTCAAAATAATGCAAAGAAAATTTGGGGACAATTTATAAATATTGCTCTAATTCACTTAAAAAGTTAATAGCGCAACAGGTTTTGCAAGAAACGTAGTTTTTCAACAATAAGATGATGTTCTGCAAAATCAGAAAGAGCTGAGAGGCATGGTTTTCTGCATACCTTTCAACTTCTTTGCTTAAGAATTCTTGTCATAGCCAAAAATAACAGGACAAAATATGGAACAATTTTAATATTACTCTACCAGACTTAAATAAATAGTATAGTAACACATTTTTTGTATCAAAATGCATTTTCTGAACAATAAGAACTGTGAAACTCTAATGTCTGGCATTACTGACATGTCTGTAATTCTCAGTGATTTAACAAAATATCAGGGACTTGGCAAAAATGTGAGGCAAAAATCAGAGACGTTCTGTAAAATCAGGTACAATGTAGAGATACTGCTCCCTGCATACCTCTCAACTTCTTTAGTTAAGAATTCTGGACATTTATTTATTTATTTATTTTACATTTGTTGACCGGGATTGTCTGACTGAGCTAAAGAGCCCTTTTTCAGCAGTGGCCCGGGGAGAAAAGCTCCAACATATTATACCATTTTTATTATAAATTAGCATTAAACAGTAATGTTACAGGATTATTAAAAGGCATTAAGTAGCAATACAATGTTATACAGTGTCAATAATCAGGAGTATAGCATAACTATTTCAAGCTGTATAAAAAGAAATATGTCATTAAGATGAGTATAGTTTTTGGGGTAAATGGTTACAAAAAACAAGTTTTATCACGATGTAGTTGCATGAAGGCAAGACAATTACAATAGAAAGTTTCTCTGAGGCAATTTGCTTAATATATTTTAGAAGACAGTAGAAAGAGTAGTCAAGGAAGATTAGAGAGAGCTAGTGAGAAGAGTGACTTAAGGTCAGAAAGTAGATTAAGGTATGAGAAGTAGGGGATGTTAAGGAGGGAGAGTGTAGTGGCAGGACCAGTGACTTTTAAAGTGTTCTTTGGTGGCTGTCTTAAATTGTTTAGGATGTATAAGGGTCCTGATGTCTAGTGAGAGCCTATTCCAGGCAATAGTGGGGTGATAGCTGTACATGTTGCATTCAAATTTAGACTTGGGTTTGTAGATTTGTAGTAGGTCTTGGTTAGAGCTTTGGAGAAGTCTGGAGGTAGAATAATGGGAGATGAGAGGGGATAGTGCTGGGCAGTAGGAAGGCTGGCATATGATAGAATGGATGATCCGAAGCTGAGAGAGAAGAAGCTGGTAGAGTAATTCAAGCCAGTTTAGGTGTTTTAGAGAGAGACAGTGATGGGATTTGTAGGTTTGTTGGGCAGCAAATCTAGCAACCTTGTTGTAGGTAGATTTGAGTTTGGTCAGGAGTGCTGAGTTAAGATTTGTGAGAATATGAGAATTGTACATTAGACTGGGTAGAAGGTAGGTAAGAGAGAGAGTAATCTTGGCTTCAGAGTTATGGAATTTCTTATTACAGTAAAGGAGCCCTAGTTTTGAATGGATCTTTTTGATACAGTTATTAACATGCAAGTCAAATTTAAGCTGATTGTCAATGGTTACGCCTAAGAGCTTAGTACTGGATTCTACCTGAATGGGAGTGTTATTAAGGGACTGTATGGAGAAGGAGGGTTTCATATTGTTGAACCTTTTAGGTAGGAAGAGTAACAGCTTTGTTTTTTAGGGTTAAGGATGAGCTAGTTGTTGGAGAGCCATGTTTTAACTAAGTTAAAAGATGCTTTAGTAGCTGAGAAGAGCTTAGAGGGAGAGTTGGCTGTGGTGATAACTGTAGAGTCATCTGCATATTGCACTAAAGATGACTGAGGACAGGAGGTATAGAGCTGATTAGTAAAGATATTAAAAAGTAAAGGCCCCAGGATAGACCCTTGAGGTACACCCATTTTGACAGGGAGAGGAGGGGAGAGTGCCGAGTGCCATCTCACTGATTGAGATCTATCAGTGAGGTAACTGGAGAACCATGCAACAGTATCAGAGGAGAAGTTGAGGTTATGCAGTTTGTGCAGCAGAAGAGAGTGTGAGACAGTGATGAAAGCTTTTGAGAGGTCCAAGAATAGGCAAGAAATAAGTTTATGGTCATCCATGACTATAGAGACAGTGTTGAGGAAGGATAATTGAGCTGTAGAGGTGCTATGTTTGGGTCTGAAGCCATGTTGAGTGGGTGTAAGCAGATTTTCCTGTATTAGATACTGCATAACTTGTTTATGAATACATTTTTCTAGTACTTTAGAGAGAGGGGAGAGGATAGCGATAGGTCTAAAGTTGGAAATATCAGAGGAGTTACCTCCTTTGTGTATAGGTACAGTGTAGCATTGTTTCCAGATGGAAGGGACTTTAGATTCAGAGATAAAGCGATTAATTAGGACAGATACAGGGAGAGCAAGAGAGTCGGCTGCTAGTAGAAGAAAAGTGTAAGGAATATTGTCAGCTGATGCTGAGCATGGTTTTAATTTAGAGAGTAGAGTTTTGATCTAGCTAGTAGGTACAGGTTTGAGGGAGAAGGTATTTGAGGAGATAGTATTAGGAATAGGTTCAGAAAAGTTGGAGATGTTAGTAGTAGAGGAGTTTGGGTTAGGGTTCAGTAGCTTAGATATTGAATCGATAAAATAGGTATTGAAGATCGTGGCAGTTTCTTCAGATGTCTTGTCTGGGCATGGATTGGGGGAGAGCTAAGATTACCGGATGTAATATTTGGTTAATAGAGTTCCAGAATTTTTTAGGATTAGATTTTAGGGCTGTGGGAGGTTTGTTATAGAAGTCCTTTTTATCTTTAAAAATAATATAAAAATAGCTAAAAATAATGGATGGGGTGGGGCAAAATCATAGACATTTTTTAAATATTACTATAACTCACGTAAAAAGATAATAGAACAGCTTTTTTCAAAAACATGAATATTCAGGACAAGTAGAAGTATGAACTCTGACAAACATTATTGACTTGTCTAAAATTCTCAGTGATTCACCAGAAAATTAAAAAATTGCATGAAGAACAGGACAAAAATAAAAAAATCATGGATGTTTTATAAAATTAAGAACAGTTGAGAGGTATGCATTATGAATAACTGGTGAGTTATGTAGTGACAGAAGCATAAGGGAATGTTTACTACATGCACCTACACACTCAGCACATAAGCTAATGCATGTACTTTTGCTTTTTTCACAAATGCAGTTGTATGGTTTGCTCACACACACTCGTAACCATGCAATTATGCACACTCATGAGTATGTGCACTCACAGACACACACACACACACACACACACACACACACACACACACACACACACACACACACACACACACACACGCACACACACACACACACACACACACACCTGGGTGGACTACATTTGTTTCCCAGTGCCAGTAGCACATGTGAGTTTGGCTGGATTTCGCTGGTGCAGACCACACAGTGCCTCCTTTGAATGGGTGGGGCATCCTGATGACATCAAAAGCTTGTGAAAATGAAGTGTGGTGCAGTGCTGGTGATCATTGCACATCCCTGCCATGGGCTGTCTCTAAGAGTGCACAGGGAAGAGGGATTAAGGCAAAAACTTGCACCAGCCCTCATTACTGCCTTAATGATGGCCTTTCCAGAACAAATAGGTGGATTGGTCGGGGGAGGTGCTGATGATCAGCAGGCTGAAGGGGCAAGGTATTCACAAAATAACAATAAATAAATAAAGATAAGTATATATGTACAATATGCAATAAATCTTCTCTAGGCAATCAATAATTTAGTGAATTCAGGTCTTCAAATTGCTGCATTTATTTTTTGTATAACGTTTGCTATGCAGACTTTCCAGAGGTTTTGTGATCTGTAAGAGAAAAAAAATGCTTTTGTCATTAGACTTGGTTTAAAGAGATGAAAGAGGAGCTCAGGGAAACCTTTTGACTGTTTTAGATGGAAGAGCAAATAAACTGATAGTTACCAGGTACTGTCTGGGGGACTCACTTGGCACTGCACATGGTAAGTGTGTTATTGCACCTTAACAAAATCCATCAATGCCTCCTGTACACTAGGGAACATGTTGTAAACTCAGACTTGTGAAACTCTACATATTCTGAACAAAACTCTGTAAGACTACTGAAAGTGGAAGAATGCTGGTTAGCACACCCACCCCCCTCAGTCTTTTCTTCCACATCTACTGTGGCTTTTTTCTGCAGCCAAGTCTGTGGGAATAGGAGGTCTTGCTACCTCTATAATCTAGAGTGAGGTGATAATCAAACCCTGATAGTATAACAAAGTGAATTCAACATCTACTTTATATCAAAGAAATGAGATGGAAGTGGGGCTGAACTCATGAGAAAAGGCCCAAGACGTATGAATGCAAGCAACAGTATGAAGAATAAAAGAATGCTACTTCACAAGTAGGGGGCCAAAAGTGAAGAAATGGTGCACCTGTAAGAATTTTGTGTCTTGGTCATCATTAAGTCCCTATGAAGTAGTCTTTACATAAAGATGCATTAATAGCAGTGAGGTACAACATTTACTAGGAGAATGATGCAAGTTTGCAATGTTCAGGAACCAAAACAGGCTGTAAATTTGAAAAGACAAGAGTTTTATCTGTTAGAGAGTAGCCTCTGTAGCACCAACTCTGCAAGGAAGTGCTTAACTGGATTAAGTGTGCACAGCAAAAAAATTCCAAACAAACTATTCACTGAGAAAACCACTTTGGGGATTAGTTTGTTTGTTTGGTTTTGCATCAGTACTCTGAGGCTGCTGTTTGAGTTAAACTTCTGCCCAATAGCTTTGCTGGAAAAAAGGTATTTCCAAAACATATAAGACTTGGCTTCTTCTACTTTGCAGTACTGATGTAATGAGTAATAAATCAAAAATAAATATATTAAATGAATATGAATGAATTTATTGTTGACTGAGTTTGATTAATTCAGCAAAGTGATACACATATATAATTTTACAGGAAGAAATCTATTTCTACTAAATATAAATAGTGGTCAAAACACAACCTTTAGGTTTAGGTGACTAAATCTCTGTTTCCTGTCAACAGAGTTCTAGGAAGTTGAAGAGGAGGAATTGGACAAACGATAGAATGCTTAGTTCCACATTATGAACCGGGAAGCAAAGTAAACAATGCACATCAAAATATAACAGCTTGAGTTTTGTACGTTAGGAAGATTTTATAGCCTTTGTCTAGTGCAAATAAATGTATTAGAAAAGTAAGCTATAAGAATGATATACAAACTGTGCAATATATACTTTATGCATTTATAGCAATGCTAAATGGGGTTCAGACTTGCAAACTAAGGAAAAATACATGGCTTTCCATGTTATTACATTTTTTAATGTTGTCTTGCGCTGAGTTTTTGTGGTGTAATTTTTTACAAAGATTAAGATGCAGCCAGTACTAATTATTTCACATCCTTGAAGTACTTTATCAAGTTTGTAAATTGATTGTGAACTCAGCAATAATTAAGCAATAGTCTTCATTTATTCAATCTTTATGTGATTAAAAACAAGCACTGTACTTAAAATAACAATAAGACACAAACAGCAGCTAAAAATAGAATAAAAATGTATGGACAGCAAAGCCCACAGTGGCACTGAGTGGCACTGACATTAGTACTGCCTTAATGTACTTGAGTCTATAGCTCGTTTCTCAGCGTGGATGCCTTCTGTGCAGGCTCTGCATGTCCTGTGTGTTTGGGTTTGAATTTTTTCCAAGTGCTCTAGTTTCCTTCCATATCCCAGAGAGATGTACTGTAGGTGAATTGATGTTGCCCCAGTTTTTCAGTAGACATACGCTATTGATTGAATATGTCAGTTCTATGATATTTGGCACCTTTTCAGGATTAGTGCCACTACCTTGCAACCAGTGAGCACCAGAACAGGACTGGAATCTCCCATGCCTTTGAACTGGATTATTTACATAAACAGAGAATGAATGAACTTATGTATACCTAAAACAGATCCCCATTCCAAACAATTCTAGTAGATAGATTGAGAAAATGTTGCCATAAAATCTCTCCAAGGATTTGGATAGACCCTCCTAAACCATAGGAACAAGACCTCACTATCAAATATACAAGTATCAGGGATGGTAGTGAGTTCAACAGGCCAGGAGCAACATAGGCAAAGGAAGGCCACCTTTAAGTCTCTAAACTTGTCATGGAAACCTGAAGAAATCATTGCCTAAACATCTCAGTGGTTTACTAGACTAGAATTTAGGACATTTCCAGCTTTTTCAAAAAGACAGGACCCATGCTGAGTAATGCTCAGAAGTTTAACACCAAAATGTAAAATACTGAGACTACCATTAGAGCAGGTCCTAATACATAGAATTTTGCAACCTGTGTAAATGACAAGGCCATCATACCTAAGACAAAGATAAACTACGAGGAAGTAATCAAGACAGGAAGAAACAAGTTCATGCTTTATTTTGCTAAGTTCAACGATGTTAAAAAATGTTTGATTCATGAGATGTATCATACATAGTAATAAGATTACCTGACAATCTCCAGTTCCTAGTCTGTTGTTGACCACATATTGGTGAAGATGACTCTCAGATACCAAGAAATAGAAATACTAGACCAGTTAAGTTGAAAAAAATTATATATTGTACAAAAAGTATTCACAGATTTGAATTCATTGAATCTTTTTAATCTGGCATGGTAATGATGGGTTTTGTTCTTAGATATGTTATTAGTGACCCCAGTTTGACAAGCAACTAAGATTAGATAGTTAGTTATAGGCATTAGGATGGAGTGTCATTTGAATAGCCTTCCAAACTCGAAGGGTTAATGGACCTGGTGTTGTGGTAGTGGCTGATGTGCTGTGCACAGTGATATCAATGTTTGGTATATGCATTCAAAGCATACCTCTCAACTGGAAACTTCAAAAATCTGAACAAAGGCTCATGGCTCATGAAAAGTAGGTACAACTGGCCAAAAATCGGGATCTTATTAACATAAAATATGCATACATAATCACGTAACCCTGCCCACTCCAATGGAATTGTGGGATACCAGCATGAAGACTGAAGTCCCTAAATAATAATAGATAATTGGCAGACATTTGAACTTCGGACTTCAGACTTCATATCCCTCAGAAAATACATAATAATGAAAAACCTGTTATTCTAGCAGCTATCTGAGTCTACAGGCACAATATTTAATCGGGCCTTTGTCCCACCATTATTTTTGTCTTTGTCCATATTTCTTGCGCTGAGATATTGCAAACTAATGTAATATAGAGTAGCTGTGTGTTTTGCTCGCTTTAGTCATGCTGTCCTCATTGGGCAATTTTGTATAGGCATTAACAAAGCAAACATTTGAATGTCGCTCTAAATACTGCTTAACCTATGCTTTGTGCAACTGGTATTTGAAAGGGTGGATATAAATATAATGTTCCATACGATAAAAACATTATACACACATGTACATGTATATGCCTGTCCATGTGTGTGTATATAGAAAAAAATGACAAAGAGACAGATACACAGAAATCATCTTCAATTTTATAGTAGGACATAGGGTCTTTGATAAATAACCCAGCATAATGCTGACTGTGTGGACAGTGCTGCAAAGTCTTATATTTCCAATTTTTAGTTACAGTTAAGCTATATCTGCTGCTCCACTTTGGATAGCCACTTAAAAAGGCAGTAGCAGTACTCTTATGACATAAGCAAAACATGATAGGACATATTCTACAAATAGGCAGTTTATACATGAATAAATATACATACATATATGTAGTGAGGTACAGACATTTGAGTAAACATGAATCAAGCTAGCATAATCGAAAGTTAGTGACAAAAATCTGATCAAAATGGAAGGGGAATCACATTATTTGTTTTACCTGCTAATAATGCTGGAGTTTGCGCAAAGTTTTTGCTTACAGACGATCTTTCACCCAGTTGCAGGTTCTAAATGCCTACAAGTACACACATTTAATGTTTATTTCAGAACTCTTTGTCCACTAGGCACTTAAAATTACCATGGAAGCTGGGACAGCCGACTAGTCAAGGGGGACACAATCAGCATTAGTGAAACAAGAGGACGTAGAATTGGAAGAACTAGAAAATGAAGCTCAACTATACTTTCACACCCAGTCACATTATCACTTGTAAATAAACACTTAATTTTACCCATGTTGTGCTGCCATGTTTTTTTTGTCAGTTCATTCACTGTAGGTACAAAATTATTAGTGCCTGATGCCAAGTATTTATGCGTCTCATGAATGCACAGTTAAAGTTAACTAAGCATATAAACCAGATATATACATTCTCCTGTGAACGGATATAAATGTTAAAAAGTACACCTTTTAGAACACAAAATGGCATTAATTACAAACAACCACATTTAAACTGATCCTGAAAAACAAAGGCATGCTGTTCAGAGCTGAGAATGCATAAGTCTTGATCATTCATTCCAATTTAAATTTTCAATAGCTGTAGTAAATGTAATAGCACTGCACGAGTGATTGGAGAAAAAATGCTGTCAACAACTTACGGTTACTTACCACAGTGCTAAAGCTAAAATAAAGAAGGGGGGATATGTGATCCCAAAGTCAGACAGGTTTTAAATATTGCACTTATAAACTTAGAAAGTTGTTAGAATAACAAGTTTTGTGCATGCATTTTAAAGGTATAAGGTCAAAACTGAAATGTTTATCATTATTACTCATCTTTTAGAAAATGTGTGCAAATAAAACTTGGTTTAATTTACACCATCTGCAAGTGGACAATATCAGTCCTAAACAGACCCCCTGACCACAGATCTATTGTACTGAAAAATGTAGACTTTGTACCCAGTTTGCAAAAGTAGTTAGTAACTTATAGTTCAGCTACCTTTAAAAGGGCATATCCATCACCGTTCTATTTTTAAAAAATGTCTATGAAATATGGACTTTGAGCTCAGTCATAAAACAAATAAAAGTGCTTCCCAAAATAACGTACAAACTAAAATTAAGACAACAGCTTCGGATTCTGCTACCTTTGCAAGTGATCATCTGTGCATATGAAAAAAGAAACATGAATGCTATGCTCACATGATATCAAATGTAATAATGGTCAGGGTGTGTGCCCTTGAATACAGGATTACACAATGAGCAACATCTGCAAAAAGAAGCATACATGCTCAATAAAGAACTTCAAATACAGTTCTATAAAGACCATGAAAAAACAAGGATGCATTTTCCCTGCCTTCACCAAGAAATTAATGTAATTATAAAATGAAATGCAAGTATATATTCATGAATAACATTAATTAAATCCATCTAAACCATGAACCAGTAATTCATTGTTTTTTCACTTAATACTATCTTTAAAATCTACCAGTAAAACAACTACAAATACTGACCACCCCAGCACAGACTCTGACATGACTGAGTGAAGTAGTCTTCATCTCTACTTCCAGCAACAAACACACCAAGCTATGTCACCACTAAATGGATGTAACATGGAGGGAATAAAGGCAGAGCTAGTGTATGTTTGTTGGTATGCTTTCAATTGAGAATAGAGGAAAAGGCCATAAGATAGTGTAGCTTGTAAGTGTTAAAATACATCTGGAATATACCTTTCAACTGTACAAATTTTGCAGAATGTCCAGATTTTTGCCTAATAGTTTTGGTCTGTTCTTTATAAAATTTTTGGTTTTCTAGGAAAATGCTGATTGAAGTCAAAGGATAATGACATATATCTGAGTTTCAAATTTCATGTCCTTCAAAATTTCAGTGGTAATACAAAAGCTATTATTCTATCAACTTTCTAAGTTTATAAGAGCAATATTTAAAAATGTTTCTATTTTTATGCCTTTGTCTCCCCAAAATTTAAAGCTTTATCTAGATTTCCTGTGCTAAGAGGTTGAGAGGTATTTATTTAGTGATTTTACTCCTCAACGATTTGCCAGAAATCCATGAATTTTATGTAGCGCAGACCCAAAATATGAGGCAATAACCTGGACATTCTGCAAAAATCTGGACAGTTGAGTAGTGGTATGTTGGGACTCGGAGTCGGGAGACACCTGTCAAATGTATCGGAATATCCCTCATCCTCATTTTGAGTCTTAAGACACATTTTCAGTTTTATTGTCAAGTTTTTTTAAACAGATATTTGCACTATATAATATTTAATAATATTAATTCATTAAACAAAAGTTCTTCTTGTCAATGTCATGCACTTAATAACTGATGCTGTTAACAAGTGTTCCACATTTTGCCCATTGAGATGCCTGCTAGAAATTAAGCTGTCAGGTTGGTGCCTGCAGATCTGTTTTATAGTGAGTTAGTCCCCTGCTCTCCAAATAGCTGCTGAAAGTTAACTTTTTTCCTTGTTCTTTTTCTGAGAGTTGCAGGTTGTTTTCCTCAGAGTCTGAGAGGTTGCGGTCCATACTGGCAGCCCAGCATGGTAGTATTTTGTGATTATGACAATGGAAGGACTAATGCAATGTCCAAGTCCGTTGGTTGGACATCAGCCATAATAACTTAAAATTGCAAAAAAAAAAAATCTAGAATTGAAGGGGCCACTCGGAAATTTGTGTCACTCCATTATTTTGCCCTCAAAATCGGTAAATACCAAGGAATTCAGTATGGTTGAGAGGTATGCTTCACAGTTTCATGGACATGTGTGCACACCTTAGGAAATCATTGGAGTATTTACCAAGGAATTTGATGAGGTTTTAGGAGAAAAATTTACTGTTCTTCAACATGATTGTAAACACCCCATTCCATTATCACCCTTAAAATCAGTTAGAGGAGTTAGAATATCAAAGACAACTGCCAAAATGGTGAGAGAACAATGGAGCTGTAGATAAGTTGATGGCAATGAGTACATTGTGGCAGGTTATAAATTAAGAATATGAGCTAAAGAGTATTAAATAAGTTAGGTATCAGATGTCTTTCTTCTTACAGTATGTCTTAGGTGGAAGCACCACTATGACTCAGTGTTACAGTTCACACAGCAGAACCTGTAAGTTAGATGTATTTACATCTGTGCTGTCTGTTGTATCTGTTCATGCATGAATGTAAACTTGTGACCCTCTGCTAAAATACAGTATACTCATCAGTTAACAAGCTTGGTGCACTGACGTTTTCTTTTTTAAAGTCATAGTATTAATGTTTTCCTTTACTTAGTGAGAACTGTCAGTTCTGTAGAGTCTGTTATACTAATGTGTCTGGCTGGGTGTTAGTCTGTTGTAAAACAAACATCATGAGAAAAATCATATCTCAGCAAGAAAGATTAAGAAAATCGTTGTCATGCGTGTACATGTTCAAATGCTTAAATATGTGCTTAATGTTCATTACTGATTCATTATCTGGACATTTGTGATTTATTTGATAGCATTTTTGATTTGTTTTATTAGTTATTAATGTATTTACTTCTGCTGTGTTGATGATGTACAATAATATTACTAAATTAAATGCAAAAGAGGTTTGGGGCATTTCTGTAAACAATGATACGCATTTTCTGAGCATGGGCCTTCTCATTTTCCAGGTATCAAATACATGTATATCTTGGAAATTGATCAATCATATCTGCACTTATGGTAGTTTAGCTTTTGCCAGTTGCATAAAGCTTTTGATGGATCTCATTTATGACTTTATGCACAAGGGTTTGAAGTGGCAAACAGAAGTACACAGCACATGTATTGTCAGATTTTTGCCAAATATGTATGATTTGGCAAGAAAGTTTTAAAAGTGTGTGTATAGTCTTCGACCCTCAAAGGATGTACAAATATATTAGTACTGCAGGATAGTATGCTTTCACAGCTTGCTGCTACCCTAAATTTTAGAGCTGAACTGTGTGTGTGTGTGTGTGTGTGTGTGTGTGTGTGTGTGTGTGTGTGTGTGTGTGTGTGCGTGTGTGTGTGTGAGTGTGTAAAAGTCTCTCTCTCTCTGCCCTATGTGGGCTACTCCAAAGAGGTATTCAAAATGTTCTTGAATGACAGATGTTCAGCAGCCCAAAATTATGTTCTTGGCTGGTACATATCCTTCCTTACCACTCTTATGCCATGAAGCGTCTGTAAGTAACAATTACTCTTCTGGGTTAGTGTGTAGTCTGGCACATGATGTACGCTGTGGTTTTTGGTAGTGTGTTATAGTGATTAAGATGATGATGTATGAATGGGTTACATTTTGCAGACATGAGACTAAGAATAGCAACCTGTTCTTATATCATGAGAGACTCTCAGCTTGTCACTTGCTTATCTCACATCTCCTGGGTCAGCCTACCTAATATGCAGTGTTAGTAGTGCAACAGATAGCACACTCACCTTTGGTGTACAATGCTGTGAGTTCTATTCCTAGACCAGGAAAATGGATTGCTGGCACTGCAGTGTGGCATAAAGGGAGTGCTGCACTCCTGAATGGGTCATCCTTCAGATAAGATGTTAAACTGAGGACCCATTTGCTTGAGTTAGTGGTAGCACAGGTGGATGTCAAAGATCCCATGGCACCTACTGAAAAGGGATGGGAAACTTCCCCAATGTCCTGGCTAAATTTTCCATAGCAGTACAAATACGACCTCAGGTTTCTCCTGAAAAGAGACCGCTAGTCTAATGTGACTAACCCTGTAGCAAGGGATAAATAAATAAATAATATACCTTTCCCAGTTAACCAAGTGTTGTTAATCAGAATAAAATTATAATCTGGCCTTAGGTGCTTTTTGATGGATGGATTTTAACTGAACTCTATACAGTTCAGGATAAGTGTATGATGTGCTCTTCCACTTTTACCCCATGGCATGATCTAGGGATACCTTGGATAGGTGCTGAGTAATTATACTGAACATTTATATATTACAAATCCCCCAGTAATATGAATGTTGACAAACCGAATACCACACTTGGGAAGAAAAAATTTATTCAGTGGTGCTCATCTCTGGCTGCTTCTGATCTGTCCCAGATGATTAGATCTTGCTTGAAGCTGATGTTTAGTTTTCTGTTATATCGGTTCATTTGTCTACTATATGTGTATCATGATCAAGTAACTATACCACACAGCAGTTTTGGTAGAATTCTAGTGCAAGATCCTACATCTGACACTAGATTGGAAGCTATAGAAGCCCCAGGTTTTATAACACTACTACCTGATTTCCATATACATATATATACACACACACATATATATATATATATATATATATATATATATATATATATATATATATATATATATATATGGATCACCTACAAAAGATCCACTGTTTGAAATGTTTAGTGTATGTGTTTCTAGTAAATAATTTTGAAATCTAAGTATTTCAAAAAGTGTCAGTATCTGCCTGTATGAGTTTGTAATATAATGGAGAATAGAAATTTGCCCTTTGTAGTGTGATCTCGGAGTTGGTATATATAGATAGCAGGAGTGCCGGTGGGGAATGCAGGTGGGCTTGCTCCATGCGTAAGCATTTTATTTTATTTATTTATAGTTAAATAAATAAATATAATAAAAATGGATTTATTATTTTTTGTTGATCTTTCATTTTTGTGTGCGTTGATCTTTTGTGATTGATATTTTGATACTTCTGTTTGTTCAGCCTTTTGTAGGTGATTTGGCTGTACACTAGATATGATTAAAAGAATGTTGGTTCTGTCACAGAATATTGACCCAAAAACACTGAAATGCAAAACAGAGCAGAACAGAGAGACAGGGAGAGAGACAGCAATGGTCCTCCTGACATCATTTGCTAAGAATACACAGTGAAATGATTTGCATGGGATGTGTACAACTGGAATTATCAAGCACTGATTGCAAAAAAGTTATGAAATATATGTGATATTGTCAACATTTATATTAGTAATGCAAAAGTGGGGCGTGACAATGTCATGCTGAGGTTGGTGTATGCATGCAGATGGGTGATAGTAAAAAATGATATTAAAATATGAATGGTTTTATGAAGGCATGCTGAGATAGAAATGTTTCTTTGGAAAAGCTTACGACTGTTAGCAATATTTTCATAGCTGCATTAATTTCATAAAAGTTGTGTGAGCTGCAGGTGATCAAATGGCTCTATAGTATACAAAAACAATAAAGCACACAATGTTGCCACTGATATTTGTCATTAAACATTAAAGGTTTTATAAATTAGCACTGTTTTGAAATACTGAGAAAATATTAGATGGATGATTTGCATAGGTTCTGCAACATCATAAAGCACAAGAGGTAAAAACCACAAACACTTTAAAACAACAAAAAGGCAACATGGCAGATAGGACAGACTCCTCACTTTATTCTTACCATTTATCTGATGAAGTCTTGTCATTAAATGAGACGAAAGTGCTAAGAATAAACTGAGGAGTCTGTCCTAGCTGCTGAGCTGCCTTTTTGTTGTTTTAACATCATAAAGCAGCAGTTATGTTACCTCTCTTGTCATATATCATTGAAAAGCTCTCAAAATGGTGAGCATTTCTACCATTGACACCCTGGATATCTGTTGCACAATTTGTTTAACTATAACACTTATGATTTTTGGAAAATAAAATACTATTTTCTTCATAAATTTACAATATAAAATCAGCATCTATAGACAGACCCTAGATACTAACATGAGTATGTTGCTGACTGACTACTAAAGAGTTTTCATATTTTACATTTTTTTTGTAACTCATATTTTTTACCATGTATTGCAAGCTTTCTAAAATATGTTTTCAGTAGGATTTTGGAGGAATGCTTTCAGGAATCAAGTGGTTTCCTGGCTTAGAAGACCTCAGGAAGCAAGGAGATTAACCAGCCTCCTGCATGAATTTGTACTGTTTCCTGCTTTGATATTTTTATCAACATTTTGTGAACTGATCAAAAAACATTTGATATTTGCTTACAGAAGCATATATATATATATATATATATATATATATATATATATATATATATATATATATATATATGTGTGTGTGTGTGTGTGTGTGTGTTTGTGTGTATAAAATATCTATACAATATATACACACATACACATGAATGTGTACACCCCCCCCACACACACGATTACTTAAAACTCACAAATGTCAACATTGCTAATATTGACACGTTAAAACTGAAAATCAGAATGTTAACACTGTACCATGCATGCTCTGAGCATCACCTCAGCATATGAAAATTGTAAACACTGTTATTTGCTAGGGGAACCCCCCCCTGCGCCCCCTGTTTATTGTATATACTAAGTCCAAGATTGCACAATCCCAGGGGAGGGGCATATTCCCTATCTGTATGGACTGTTGACCTTGCACGCCTGTCAACATCTGTCTTTTTTGACCTTATCTCTCAGTTCACATGTATCTGTTTCTACACATTTATGAAAACGTGCAAGAAAACAGAAAGGAAAGCAAAAGCTATTTACCTGAAGCCCAGAAGTCTAGGTTACCTGCTATTTTAGAATATTATCTGCAAAACAACAATGATCATTAATGTCTCGTTATCTAGAAGTAATCAGCTCATCTCCATAGTATGAAGTATTGCTAACTTATTTCTTAAACATTTCAAACAACACTCCTTAATAAGATTACCAGCACTATTCAGTGTCCAGTGGATACCATAACAACTTCATCCCTTCTGTTAACTTTCAGCATGTTACTCTACAGGAAGTTAATAGGTAATGTAGAAATGCTACCTTATGGTGCAGATGGTTTTCCCAGGCGTATCCATATGTTTCATAAAGTATGTATACAGGAATGAGAAATATTTCTAACTCACCCTATTATTTATTTATTTTTTGACATTTCATTACCAGGATAGTTCAACTGGGTAGAAACTCATTTTCAATGGAGGCCCGGGGAGAAAAGCTCCTAATTATTGCCAAACATTTTAAGAGCAATAATTTTAAAGTCTTCAAAAATAAAACAAACATTGGTTAAGAATATATACAAGGTATATGACAATCCTTTTATATTTAGAGAAATGTTAGACATTTTGGAGAGAAATTAAAGTAACTTAATCTTACAGAAATAGGAACTGCAATATGAAGTGTGGGGAAAATCTGACTTATGGTATATTTAGAGAGAAAGTCAGGTAAGAGAACTTGATAGCAGTAAGGAAGTAAGTGAAGAGGAATAGTAAGGAGGTATAAGGAATGAAAAAGTACTTGCTCACATTTAAGGATATAGTTATCTTGGTTTTGAGCAAGAACAGAGCCAGATTTTAGCTAAGAAGTCTTTCAGAGTGGTTTTGAAGGATGAGAGGGAGGATATAGACCAAATGGATACAGGTAAGGAGCTCCAGGCCTTAGCAACTTTCTACAAGTGCAGACAATGTCCAGCAGATTTGCTAGGTTTGTAGACAGACAAGTGTTTTTTGTCATTGGATTGCAATGACCGACTGTGAACATAGTTGTGTAGAATGTGTTTTACTGCTGGACAGGCACATGGATGCTGGATAATTTTATAGGTGGTAAGAAGCTGTGTATATTTTAGTTGATGTGGCAGTTCTACCCAATTTAGGCTTATACTGTAGTGGGTTCTGAAACTGAGTGTGTGCTACAAATTTAGCAACTTTGTTATAGCATTGTTCAAGTTTTAATTTTTGTGAAGCCTGGAGGTTAGTCAGGGTGGGAGTGCCACAAAGAAAAAAGGGGAGGAGATAAGCAGTGGTAAGTGTAGTTTTATTCATGTTGGTAAGAAAGTTTTTGACTCTGTAAAGCATCCCTAATTTTTGATAACCTTTTCTTATGCAATTTTGTATATGCAGGTGGAATGTAAGATTATCATCCACTATCACCTCTAATAGTTTGCTATGATAAGTGCCTTCAATGGTTGTATTATCGAGAGAGGACTTTAAATATTGTCTTTTCATGAGAGAGGGATTTGGGGAAAAAAAGTAGTAGTTGGTCTTTTTTGCGTTGAGCATGACTTGTGAGTTACAAAGTCATTTTGCGTTGAGCATGACTTGTGAGTTATAAAGTCATGTTTCAGTGGTTGTTAAAGCTTCCTGAGTAATTTTTTGGAGGTGTACCATGTTGTCAGATGTGCAAATGAGAGTGGAATCATCTGTGTATTGTATTAGGGTGGCCTATTGTGTGGATGTGTAGAGGGTGCTGGTGAAAATGTTAAAGCTCTAGTTCTAGCATATCATAACCATATAACTGGCGATCAGAAATGCTCCTCATCATTGGAAATTATCCACAGTCACTCCATTGCTCCCAAAAAGGGACATCATCAGCAAATTATTTTTTACAGGCCAGTCTTTCTCCTCTCACAGTTATCAAAGCTAATTCAATAGCTATGGATGTCTTAAGGTGCAACATAACTTCCTCATATGATATAGTACTTAAATTGCCAGTCTTCCTCACCAATAATATTTTATCAAATACAGATAACGCAAAGTTGACTAGTGTACTGCTCATAAAGTTATCAATAGACGTTTGATTCAGATCAGCACAACAAATGTCTCTCAGAAATTAAATAAAAATCATCTAGGTACTCCAGTATATGAAAAAACTCCATGCTTTTACTATCTGCCAAGCTTTCAGCTCTTTGTTTATAAACATGTACAGAATGATAAGGATACGGTTATCACATTGTGATGTTAAAGAGCTTGACAGGAAGGATAACCCAGTATTGAAAAACACTAAACTTTTACTATCTGCCGGGCTTTCAGCTGCCACTTTGTTTATAAACATGTACAGAATGTTAAAGACATCTGTGGCAAAAGGGGACTGTTTTCACAATATTTGAAAATGTCATTCAGCGACATATTAGCCACAATGAAGGAATCTGTAATTATCAGCTAATTTGCATGTCTCTGAATTGCAGGTAATTACTGCGAGTGCAAATCAGCACTTTGCTTCGGGTCTATAACAGAAGCTTCTGAGCGAATATGGAAACAGCGACACATATTCATCGAATTGCATTTAAGCGATTCAATAAATATGTCATAGGGCAAGGAGAGAGTTGGCCAACTTCACGGAGATGCCCTTTCCTTCCCTAAAGTGTTATCTCGGAGTTGGTATATTTAGTTAGGGGGGGTGTGGGGGCAGAGCTAGGGAAAACTTTGATTATGTGGCCATTCGCTATTTTCAGGTTTCATGCATTATGTGTCGACTTTTATGTAGTTGCACATATGCACTTTCGGTGTTATAATATAGACCCCTTTGCTTCAGTAAGCAACTCAGATGGCTCATGCATTGCATTGGCACAGGCATCTCCATCATTTAGTCTCCCACAGGCATTCACACATTCATACATACACATGCACACTCACAGAAACAACCCTTTTAAATGTCTGACTTACCAGCATGTCCCTGGTATATCATCTAAATTTCATCCCTACCCTCATAAATCACAGATTGGTATAGTCAGTCAACAATACCAGACACCACAGTTTCATTCTTTGGATTATTCGGAAAGTGCATTGTGATGCTAGATCTGTTCTTTTATTAACTTTTTAAGTGAATTCAAGTAATAATTTAAAACTTCTCACTGGTGTCATCTAGTGCTCCTCCTGGCTATATCCCAAAGCCTTAGTATGGCCATATGAAGGTATGGAGGCACCCAACATGGACCCATCTCTATCCCTTTCATGTCTCTCATTTTACAGAATGATCCTGGATTAGCTTCATATATGTACCCCACCCCTTGCAACTCATGGCCCATTGCAGTCAATCAATAATACTAGACAGTACAATTTCATAATTCTTATAATTAAGAAGATTGTCTGCATTACACGCCCCTGTCAATTAGTGTAGAGTTTGCTAGCCAGATGCTTTCTGTGCTAAAAGTATAGGGTTTCAAACATTCTCACTCTTTTACTTTAATATTTATTTTTAAGACTTAAGGTAATATGAGGATTTCTGGTAGTAGTGTTGAAGGCTACCACTCTATCAAGGACCTGGTTTGTGTGCCAAATGTACAAAGTTCAAACCTTTTTGTAGCTTACATTTACATCTGTGGTGTCTACTTTTCCTCCCCCTCCCACAGGTGTTTTGTATTGCAAAATTGTAGGTATCCCTTGAGTCGTGTTCTCCCACACATGAAGTTTTTGTGCTGCAAACGTGTTTTATTAACTTATAGATATCCCTGGTGTCCAGTGTCCCCTCACAGGATTTGCTCAATAGACGCTGGGATTTTAGAAGGATGACACCTAACACACACTCATTTATATCCCCCGCACATACCTACCCTGTCTATCCCTTAACTAACCTACTGTGACAATCTAGACATATAGTCACACAGGCACACACACACACACACACACACACACACACACACACACACACACACACACACACACACACACACACACACACACACACACTCATCTGAAATTGCTTGAAATCACTCATCATTCTGAATACACTAACACATGAAACCATATACATACACACCTGCCCTCTACCCATCCACTTAATTCTGCAGCACTTCTCTCTGAAATGATCTCATTGAAAGCAATGGGTGAATAAGAACTTTTGGCCACCATTGTCCAAGCTCACTTACACAACTGAGTGATTCTCTGAATTGCTTGGCTGCATAAATGCCTTAGTACCTGCATTTTTGGGTGATAGCACATGGCTAATTAGCACAGGCTGCGTTCCTGGAATGCCTCATCAGCATCTGTGGTAGACCACAGAGCTGGACCACTGTGGTTTTGTACCTCTTCATCTTACAACACTGCAGAAGGGCCATGCTTGAATATAAAATGGCTTTCCTGCTCACTGTAAATTTTCTGAATCCCATGGTTATGACAACTGGATATAACAGAATGCGACAGAAAGGGGTATGTTCACAATACTGATATATTTTTGAACCAAAGCATGCCAATGAATTAAATAAAAAATAAATAAATATATTGTTTTTCCATATTAACCCATGGTAGTGGTGCTGCGGTAGCGTTGTCGTCTCACAGCAAGACGTTGTCACGTTCAATTCTCAGCTAGAGCGTCTTCTGTGTGGTAGCATGCGTGAATGGGCGTCCCTTTGTTGAAGGTTGTGTGTCAGGGCTGGTAACTCGGCATGTAAAAATCCCCTACCAAACATTAGCAGACTGGAGTTCCGCTGTGGTGACCCCTAACCGGGATAAGCCGAAAGACACAACAACAGCATTGTTTTTCCATATTAATTTTTTAAATACAAAAACATAAAAAACAACACTTATTGTTTATATGCAGCAAAATGCTTCAAAATAAAAAGGCTTATACACATCACCAACAAAAACAATTTCCTAAATATCGATAGAAAACATGGACTACATGCAGACCATAGAGTGCATAGAGTGCACAATTGAAATGTGAAGTGCCTTTTCATGCCATGTACTAGTTCTGTTAAAGGCAGTGTAGCCATAGACACAAAATAGTTAAGGAGGTCATTGCGAATTGATCACAGAAGTCTTTGAAAACTGGTAAAACACTTTAATGCTGTCAAATAGACAGCTGGTGGAAATGAAGTGCCTCTCTAATGAAAGAACTGCTTTAAAAGTTGTCAGATGCTTCATTATTCCACAATCTTTGTTTAAATGTGCATCAGAGAGAAACAGTATCTACCTGCTTTTAAAGCTGATTTACTTTCTGCCAATGTTCTTTGCTGGCCAGTGCTGTCAATTCCCAAAGTGAGACCCAATCTTAAGAACTGTTACGGTTGTTTAACAAAAGCTTGATGCCAGAAAGGTGCTTAACTCAATTTTTGCTGTGTAACTGCAATGCTCCATGCTCTACAAGTAGGTTATATAGGAACATGTTATTCAGATAGTTGTTCCAAAGTAGGTCAAACAAAAATATTTTCAAGGAAATAGTGTATGGACATGAGGGGAATTCAATAAAGCCTGCATGACTTTTTTTTTGTGTAGGCATCACACCACGATGCTTACACAGGCGCAAACATATTGAGATTCAGTAAGTGCTGCTGAGCGGCTCGCACGCATGCACAAAAAGGAGTATACATATGAGGAAAACTATTATTCTGGATGTCAGAAAGAGTAAGGGAATAAGTTAAATTAATATTTTTTTAACAATCTCAGCATGTTTGCGCTTTGCACTGCAGTGTGCAAACAGGCTTAATAGAAAAAATAAATAAATAAATAAAAAGTAAAAAAAAGAATTTTATAATATGTGACAGAAATGTATTGTAGGACCTTGCGTTGGATCCTTACAATGGTACATTGCTGCTGTTGTTAAGGTAATAGGGCTATGAAGCATGTAGTTTCCAGGCTGTCAGCATGGATATGTTTGCAAATGAGGTGGATTTATTGAATAGCAGAAAGGAGTAATCGTGTCTGCATATCCGCTTTGTGTAGACTCTTAGACCATGTTGATGTTTACACAGGATGTGACTGACATCGGGGGAGGGGGTGTCCTGTCACTTCTAGGCTCTTTTAAGCTTAGGTGCACTTGTTTGAGCAGTGCACCTCCTAGCTGAGCATGTTCGCACAGAAAGACCACCCTGAGGACAATGATGACATAGGCAGCAAGTCCTTAAAACCAGATGTATTTAATTATTAATTTTGACCTTTGTATAAGCTATGCTGCATGACACGGCACCATGTGTGGCATTGTGCACTGAAATAGGGCCATTAAATGATGTTAATTATATTGTAGGCAGGTGGAATGCATCATAGTTAGCCAATCACACATTCTGGACCTATAGCAGAGCTGTATAAAGTATGCATACACCCTACATTCTGATTTTCCTCCAGTATTCTGGACTATTGGAGTACAGACTTGGGAATTTTAACTGGCATAATGGTAGGAGCTGCTGCAGGTCTGCTACATCTGTATGTGCTAGATGCTGAAGTAATTTCTGCTGGTGCTGCTGACAATAGGCCTAGGCAGAGAACGAGAAGAGTGTTCAGGCCCAGGGTAACCTTCAAGGAGCTACATGAGCTGGAGAGTGTAGAGCACTGCAGGGTGGTCAGGGACATACTACAAGAACTTACTGAGCTCTGCCGCCCTCAACTCAGACCCAGCCCCAAAAGAAGGGAACCCATCCCAGTGGAAACAAAGGTATATGTAGCCCTTAGAACACTAGCTACAGGCACTTTCCAAAGACCAACTGGGGACATGATGGGGGTGTCACAGGCATCTGCATCCAGGATACTCCACCAGTTCCTGGATGCTCTGCTATCACATGCCAATGAGCACATATCTATTCCCCTCACCCCTGAGGCAAGGACTAGCAATATACAACACGTCTGCTGTGTAGCACACTACCCTGAAGTAATGGTTGCCATAGATTTCACTCATGAACACATCAAGGCACCACCCGGTGAGGAGGGTAGAATCTATGTCAACCACAAAGAGTACCACTCCTTCAACTGCCAGGTCATGTGCAATGCCCAGGGGATTATCCTGAATTTGTGTGCTGGCAGCCCTGGCGGTTATCACGACTCCCATATGTGGCAAACATCACAGCTGTACCAGATCTTTGCTAGGGTGGACATCCCACATGGCCATTTATTGGGGGATGCTGGCTACACCCTGGAACCGCAGATGATGGCACCCATCAGAAATGCTCACACACCCATGGATGAATGCCATAATGAGGCACACACATAAAGTAGGAACATGATAGATTGTGTGTTTGGGCTTCTGAAGTCATGGTACCGGTACCTAGATATATCTGGTGGAGCCCTGCGGTACTCGCCAGCCACATGTGCACATATGTTCACAGTATGTGCTATGCTATACAATCTGATCATGCAGAATCAGCTGCAGCAGGATCAGCAAAGGAATGGATACACATCACCCTGTCAGTGCCTAGGTCAGCACAGTCACAGGAGGACTCGGAAGAGGAACCCCTGCTAATGTCCCTGTAGGCAGATACAAGCATGCTCAGTACACCCTGGCTTTGGCGAAGAGACAATGCATAGCACATTCACTGACAATCTAGGGACCTAGAGACTGACACCTTACTCCTACTCAAATACATATATTAAAATTGATGCCAGGTGTGATGTCCCACCACTGGACTGGTAATCAAGGAGCCTCAATCCTCGCCACTGATACCAGTGGGGGATGTACACTGAGAGGATGACAGGTACACACACAGTATTTCCAGATGCAACTTTCTGCGCCAGGTGCAATTTCCTTTAAGAGCACACAGAGACCACAGTCAGTCTGGGGCTGGTTTCTCCATGTTTCTCCAGATTTCAAATAAGACTCCCCACTGGCATAGCTATAGAGTTTAGATCTGAGCTGATGAGGCCAAGCCAAGACCTCCAGCACCCTCTCTGCCAACCAGTGCTTCGTGTTCCTGCCCAAGTAGCTGATACACACACACTCTTTGAGGTTAGATTTATAAACGCACACACACACACACACACACACACACACACACACACACACACACACACACACACACACACACACACACACACACACACACACATACACACACCTGGGAAAGGCTGACACAGGTTTACTAGCTATGCCCAATTTTGCCCAGACTATAAGGTAGTTATCACTGCCATCAGCCAGCTCCTTATTAGCTACTTTAAGGCCCTTAACAAAGGGTGTCCAATCTTACTGTGCAATGTTGCTATCAATACAAATGGTAGTTTGACCAAGAACAAGGCTATTAGGAGTGGCCCACAGTGTCACCAAATAAATATGCACATACTCTCAGAACTTAAATATCTCTGCACAGATCAGCCACAGGGAAAGGTTTAAATATATTTAATAATAAATAATAAAAGAACAAAACAATACTAAATATATATTTACAGTGACATCAGAGTTCAAAATCACAGGAAATATTTAAAATAACATTGCAGGACAGTCTCAAATAAATGAAGAAAAACATCTGAACTATGTTTCACTATATTCCTGATTAAATATAAGAGAATTACTATACCCTAGTTAGCTTACTTACAGAACAAGGGAGATGTGGTGAATGGATCTTCTCTAGTTGTTGTTGTCAGGTCAAAGATGGAATACAGAATGCTGTGCCTCTCTCAGAGAGTTCTAAAATTAATATCTCAAATATTGCTACTAGGCTAACTTACAGAATGACAGAATTTCTTGTCTTCTGACATCTAGTTCCTAAGCCCAAAACAACCATTTATGGAAGCAGGCAGCATTTAGCATCTACCTATAAAAATACATAGACAAGGGCTTTTCTTCAGATCTTTGGGAAATGCTGGAAGTCATAGAACAATAAATCATTTTCAAGACAATACTGAAAGACTCTTAGCACAGACATTGTGTCTCCTTACTGCCATAAAGTAATTTAATTTCAGCTATTTTTCTGAAATTTACTAGACTGAGGTTAACCTCCTGTATCCTAGTTTCCACTGTTAAAATATATACATTTAAATAGTTAGAATAGTGTATGTACATTTTTGTTCTCTTCCAGCAGGGTACACTGTGGATACATCTTTAAGCTCAGTACTTCACAAACCCTTTTCAACACACATGTCTGTATAAACAAGTTTGATATACACATAACATACAGTTCCAATGCAGTTGTAACACAAGGATCTTACACAAATCATTTTGATATTCATCAGTGACATATAATTATTTACAAAATTCCAGCTAGCTATGCAGGCAGTATCTCCTTTCGTGACACCAGGCAACCCACACAATCTGTACCTATTCATGAAATGGCTGTGTACTGCTTGCATCAGACAGAGTCAGCCCTGAACTACAGTTCTGTCAACTGCTGCATTCACAAGGTAAGCCTCTCACCTACACAGTACTTGTAAGGATTATTATGATATGGCATTGTATGTATGGATCTGCTACATTTATGCAAGTAAATATAGTGGGCTATTTGGACAGAAGTAACATCCACATGGGACTACAGATACCCATTCCACTATCATATGTCTTTTAATATTCACTAGGCCTCATGTATGGAATATTCAGTACATCAGTCAGGGGAGATGTTACACAGTGGGGTTACATGATATTCGGACTACTGTGTATCCCAACAGAACATGCAGTATTGTTCCCCTACCCCCACTGCAGCAGTTTTTCCTTATAACTGCTTTAACAGTCACTCATCAATGGTATATCAGCAGTCTAGGCAGTCTCAGGGTGGTTACATAGAAATTCCTCATATATTCTATGTCTTACTTAACACAGGAATAAAAACGTACATATTTATGCGGTTGACTGTGTAATGAATGACCCCTCTCTTTCAGGCACCTTGTGTGGCTCAGTGGACTAGGGAAGTTAGTATGTGTGATGGCATTAATGTTTCTAATCTAGAAGTATCCACTTTTCTGGATGTGAGATATTACTATGTTGTATTTTGCAGACTGTCACTCTGTGTGTGGTGTAATATTATTAACCTCTGTCACAAATTAGTTATACCAGACAGCTGTAGAATGTTGTAGACAATGTGAGTGATGTACAGCACTGCAGAAACAAGGAGAGATGTCATTGTTGGTCCATTTGAACAGTTTTATATTTTATATTTAAAAAGTTTCTTTTCAAAACTGTAAATTATGTCCTTTAGTGAACGAAAACCATGGTAAGTTGCAAAATCCAAGTGTTTATGACATTTTCATACAGCTTAGGTTCATAGGTTAGTACTAGGCTAACTACCCTTGTGGGCTATTTTAAGCCTAGCCAGTTACCCCCTGTGAGAATCAAACCCTACACCTTGTGTTTGTAAGGTAAACACCTTAACCATTATGCTAACCTCCCACCCCCACAACAGTGGAAAAGGAGAATTTGTTCTGTAACAACCCCTTGAATTTTCCCCTATTGTCCATAACCCCATTGCTTGCCATGTTGGCTATGTTAGTAATGCAACCAGGAGTGTTACAGTCTAAAATACTATTAGTATTTGGCCTAACATCTGGCCCCATAGAAAAAAAAACAGTACCTGAAAGTCCAATGCTGACAACATACTTATCAGAAGAAACAGAATGTGATTTGGGTTTAAACATTTTTTTTTTTTGCTGTGGCCAAGGGAATTCTTTCCCTGCATTAAATCAGCCATTCACGTTTTTTGGATTTTGATATTACCAGATCGATCTTTAGTTATTTGACTAACTGAAGTTTCAGTCTGGTAATATAGACCCACACTGCCTACAGTGTCCACAAGGATTAGTCCCCTTTCCATCCTCCTCTTTGGTCCTAGTTTTGTATTCCAACAACTGTTTAAAATTGGCACACATTTTATGTATAAACACCAGTTCATTACTCAATACCTCAGGAATTTGTGGGTTTACCTTAAATATATTCCATTTTTTTCTAATAATATTTTTAATTTCACCAGACAAATAATTATACTGCAATATACAAGCTTTCTCACCACCATTTGTTTCGGGTCTGTCAGTGTTCAACCACTCACCTAACAATGGTTTATATTTATGACCCCAATTGTGGGTAAACTTCCTGAAGAATTCTTTCAACTAATCCCTAGGATAACCTCTCTGCTTATACATTTCCTCCACCTTGTCCAATTCTCCCTTCACATCCTGAAAATGGGAGGTCATCCTCGCCACCTGAATGGCCTTACCTTTAACCAGGCTCTTTTTCTGCGTTAAAGGGTGGTTACTTAAAAATGTGAATAAGAGTTGCAGAAAGTCTTTTTATGATACGTCTTTACGTCCTTGTGGACACTGTAGGCATTACACATACATTAATAAGGAGGCACACTCAATATTAGGGAATGTTATGAAAGCAAATATTATGTTTAAATTTGGGAACTGTGGCACTAAACAGGTAATATATCTTGCTATATGTAGCAAGTGTGCAGATTATTATGTAGGTAAGATGGAACGGACATTGAGGAGTAGAATTTACAAACATGTATATGACATAAATAATAAAAAGGAGAGCAATGCCCTATATAAACATTCCTTAGTGTGTGAAGGGTTTAATACATTTGTTTTTAGTATTTTGGATACTATTGCTATACACCAGAAAGGGGGTAACAGGAGAAATGTTTTGATGAAGAAAGAAATGCAGTGGCATTTCAGACTGGCTGCTAACTTTCTCCCAGGTCTAACTGAAGTAATCTCTATATCTCCTGTATTACAGGAGAAAGCTGAGAAATGTTAGAGATTTAATTTTTTAAAAAGTGCTGTGCCTGTATATTTATTATATACAATTTACTTTGTGAATTTCTATGTGTGTATGACATCACATTTTATTTTTTTATGTTCACTTCTAAATGGGAATTTTTATGTCATTAATATTAAGTGAAAAGTGGGCAGGTAATTTGTATTGTTAACCAATCGTGTTGTTTGGTAAGATATTTAAACAGGGTTATTGAGTGTAACTATGTATTTTGATGAAGTCTCGCTTTTGTGGAGATGAAAGCGCTTAATACGTGTGTTCTTCATTAAAATTATTTCCATCCAGCATCCTGTTCCAGTACGTTATATTTTCATTGGTTTTTGTTCGTGCTGGGCTGATTTGCTTGTGGTTATTATCCAATGAAGATATATAAAAAAATGATGAGCGTTTTTGGACTAAAAAGCCCTTCTTCAGATCTAAACAGACAAACTTGCTGTAAACATTTATACTATGAAACTACCAATCAAAGCCTAAAGAACATTGTATAGCCAATAAAAATTCACATATCAGCCCGTATTCAGACATATAAAGATATCAACCAATGAGCATTACTCAAAAAAACACCAATCTCAATGGTAGAGTAAGTTACTGATCCAATCAGAGTTAAGAGGCAGAGTAGACTTAATTCATGAATCAGCAGCCAATCTCTGTGGCAGAATATACTACTAGTCCAATCAAAATTAGAGGCAGAGTGAACCTTATTCATGTCTTGGCAACCTGTCATTAAACATACATCAAATAGACTGTATCATCCACATCTAAGAGACTGATACTGCTATTGGTTAAAAACTCTACTATTAACCAGTCTCAATGGCAGAATAGAATGTTAATCCAATCAAAATTAAAGAAGGAGTAAACCTAGTTCATATCCCAACAACCAATAACTAACTGAAAATATTTCAGTAAACTATGTCCCTTACTGATATTGGTTGAAAAACCTTACAGTCACCCTAACATTTACCAGAAAAAAGTCCCTTCATCCAAGCAAAAATATAAAAAATATCTTTTGAAATATGCAGGCTCAACCTAGTCAAACCAACGATCTACTAAACTAATCATGCCGCTGGGTTAAAAAACATGTCTAGTTAACTCACTAACAGTTAAACATAAAAAGTAGTATTTATAACCATCCTTCCTCCACAAAGTACATACATGTGGATCAAAACTTAACACTAAAAACCTGCAACCCAACAAAGTGTAACCACTCAGTCTCCACTGCCAGTCAAGTAAACCCATCAAAAAGTCCATGAAACGATGGCACAAAACATAGACACCACTACAAATGATTGACACACAAAAGGTGCTTCAACAAAGTATTAGTTTAAGAGTGTTCACCACAACAAAGTATTAGTTTAAGGGTGTGCACACTTATGCAACCAGCATATTAAATTATTATTAATATTACATTTTTTTTATTTTTTATATTTTTTCCCCTAACAGATTTGTTTGTTTTTCAATTGAATTGTATGGGTTATAGGTCACATTAAAGGGGGGAAATGTTTTGGAATTATTTACTGTGGTCTCATTTTTTATATCACAAAAACCTGGCATTTTAACAGGGGTGTGTAAACTTTTTATATCCACTGTATATATACAAAAACATACATCATTGTCTCTCCCCATATATCTACACAATGTATATATATATATATATATATATATATATATATATATATATATATATATATATATATATATATATATATATATATATATATATTATACACACCCAGCTACATTTATATATACATCCCTGTTATTAAAATAAATATATGTGTGGATGTCTGTATTGTCCTACATACCCTGATAATGTAAAGTACTATCACACATATGTAATGTTGCTTAAAAGATTCAAAGTAAGGGCTCAGCAATAGATAATGCACTTACTTACAGACTCCTGTGCCTGCTGGGTGTGACCGCATATACACCAACAGGTGAACAGGTGGTGTAATGTATAATTTTGTCAATGCATGCATTGACAGGGCATATTGTTCCTGACTACATGTTTGCCCATCTAAATGTAAACAGTCAAATATGGACAAAATGGCAATTGTAGCCACATAGCTAGAATAAATAACAGTTATCTGACTGCTCGGCTACTAGATGCAGATAACAGGAGGAAGCAATATCACTCTGCAGGCCACATACGCCATTCAACACAAGCCTAGTTTATGTAATCCACACATAGTTTGCCTGCAGTCATATATAAAACAGGTTTAAGCCATGGCTCGAGCGATAAGTACTGTGATCTATAGTGTGTTAGACTAGTTAAGTAGGGGTTCTAATCTCACTCCAGGCCACTCAGTGTTGTGTGTGTTTGTGTGTATGTGTGCATCTCCCTGCAAAACAGCTGAGAGTCCCTCATTGAGTACCAAACTGCAATGGTGCTGCACTTTTTGGCCCTGTAAGTTGGTCCTTCCCTCCAAACTGCCCTCTTCTACACCTGCTGATGTCATATACCTTAAGACTGCCAACTGCCATGCTAATGTCAGACTTAAGCCGTGGTACATGTGATAAGTACTGTGATCTATAGTGTGTTTCACTAGATAGGTAAGGGTTCTAATCTCATTCCAGGCCCCTCAGTGTGTGTGTTTGTGTGTGTGTGTGTGTGTGTGTGTGTGTGTGTGTGTGTGTGTGTGTGTGTAACTCCATACGACATACATATGATCATTTCAGTGACTTAGAAAGAGGTAGGGTTCTGTAGTACTTGGTTGTAGCAGGTGATGTGGACGAACAAATGCCTGATCACAACAAGGCCTGCTGATGTCATCACACGTAAGATATCCTAAAGAGATAGTAATAGCAGATTTGAGTTGTAGCGCGTGCATCACGGACTGTGATTTGTAGTGTGTACCATTAGATAGGTAAGTGTTTAAATCTATTTGCAGCCAGCCTAGAGTGTGTATGTGTGCTGTGCCATATCCTGTAAATATAAATTGGAAGTGGTTCTATCCTCAATGTAGCCAGGTATGTTTGTGTGTGGCTGTTAAAGCATTTTACATCAGCTTATGGAATCACAGGATCTTTGAACTTTAGTGGCCTAATGGCCCTAAAGCCCTCACAACCACAAGTTTTACCTTTATTTGCATGATCAGCACATATTGGCCCTGTCCAAGAGGTGCACAGGCAGAAGCCCTGTGGTGAAATGTCAGTCACCCAGCCAATCATACAGATGGCATCTGACGAGGCCCAGTGAGGTGCTCTGTTTGCCATTAGGCAGGATTCTGTTTCAAAGGTGTGATAAAGTCTGCTACACAGATCTCTCCCACCAGCATGGATTAGTAATGTCATGTACCAGGTTAATGTCCTTACAGTGAGTAATCTGTGCACTATGCCATCTACAGTTATGCAGCATTTCCAATCTAGTCTATATGCCGAGGCTACAATGACATTAATTTCAGATGATCCCCGTTGAATAGATAATGAAGACGTAAAGTTCCCTTGTGAGGGACCATTATGTTGTGTGCATTTGCCAGCAGGGCTCGGAGAGGTACAGTAACAAATGGCCATTGCATTCAAATATTGGCATGCTGAGGGAAGTGTACATGGAGGTTATGAGTATGTCAATTTTGGGTGACTGTACCCTCAGTTATGACATATGATGTCTGTCTTACCATTGGGGAGACATGGTGATCTCAGGTACATTAGGAGTAATTCTGTGTGGTCAGGCCTGTGTGCCCAGGTCTATCATCTCTGGGTATGTAAATCATAGGTTCATAGGTGTGTACTAGGCTAATGGCACTGAAGCCTTTACAAGCCTAGCCCATATAAGTGCCCTGGCATTGTGCTGCCAAACATTAGTTTCCAGTGCGTCTATCAAACAGAGCCACTGGAGTGATCCCCGGGGTGAACATTCTATTTCCCATCCACTCATCAAGATTTCTCTTCAACAGGGCCAGTGAGGTGCTCTGCTTGACATATAATGGGAAGTTTATTCCAGAGCATGGGCAGTCTCTGGGTTATGAACCTGTCCCTCCAGCATGTTATGTTGATTGTGGTAATGAGGTTGAGGTCTCTGGAGCGTGAGGTATGTAATGATTGGGATTTCTTTAGATGTAGCATTTCTAGTAGAGCTGGGTCAGACATGGCTTTGTAAGTCAAGCAAAGATCGCCTCTTAGTAGACAATATGAGACAGAGAATAGCTGGAGTTTTTTGAGTCTGTCCATATAGGACATGTGTTTAAGGCCTAGTATTCTCTTCATGAGGTACTTTTGTGGCCTCTCCAGCTTTTGCAGGTGTCTAGTGAGGTATATGCCAAATGGGGCATTATACTCTATGATTGGTCTAATGAGGGAAGAGTAGAGAGAAATGATGACCACTTTCTTCCTGGATGCAAAACCCTTTGTAATGAGATGTGCCACATAGAAGGACTTTCTGACCACAGTGGCAATGAGGTGGTTGAAGGAGAGGTTGCTGTCAACCTGTGTCCACAGATCTCTTATAATGCCTTTAGTGTTCAGTGGGCTCCCATCAATGTGGTAATTAGTGGGAACTGAGTTTTTTCCAAAGGGGATGACAACGCATTTTTTGGCATTAAGCTTAAGGCCATGGTTTCAACACGAGTCATTGGTCTCAGTGAAGCCTTTCTGTAGGATGTCTGCATCACTTTGGGAGTTAATAATGGCTCCCAGCTTGCAGTCATCTGTGAACTTGGTCAACCAGAGTCCCTCTGTGTTGGCCTGGAATTCTGAAAAGTAGAGGTCAAACGGGAGAGGACCCAAGACCGATCCCAGTGGGACTTCACTCGTGACTGGTTGGCAGTCTGACTTGGAGTCTGCTACTTTCACACTGTGGGTTCTCTCTGTGAGCCAGTTTGCATCTCACCTAACGATAAAGGGGTTGATGCCTAGTTTGGTGAGTTTATCAATAATTCTTGACTGAGGAATGGTATCAAAGGCCTTGGCCAGATCGATGTAGGCTGTATGAACTGCCTTACCCTCATCCACAACTCTGGTGACTGACTCAAAGAAGTCAACCACATTGAGCAGGCAAGATCTATTTTTCACAAAACCAAATTGCATGGGATCTAGAGTTTAGAGATTCCCTATATCCTTTTTAATTAGGTCCATGATGATGCGCTCCATAGCCTTACATATCAGACTAGTCAGGCTAATGGGGCAATCATTTCCAGGGTCTGTATTCACTCCTCCTTTATGGAGAGGGATGACTGTAGCAGTGTGCCATTCAGTAGGGACAAAGCCTGAGGTGAGGCTGTGAGTGAACAGGGCACACAGATGTGGTGCCAGTTCACATTGTAATTTATGTAGAACACAGCCAGGGATATTGTCAGGTCCCATGGAAGCTGTATTATTGGCCTTGGATAATGCATCATTAACCTGTGCTACAGTAATGCTGGGGGCCTGGCATTCTTCCGGTATTGAGATTGGTCCTTGGGGGGAAGAGCGGTAAGTTGGCACGGAATCTGTTAACCAGTATGTTGGCAATATCTGTTGGCTCAGTATAGGAGGTACCATTGTGTAGTAACTCATAAAAAATCTGGGTATTGCAGTGGAGATAATTGATATAACTATAGAAGGCTTTGTGGTTGTTTTTAATGTCTGCCACAATTCTGTCTTCATAGCTGGCTTTGCAAGTTTTGATGAGGGATCTCAACTTTTTGTTGAGGCTAATAAGGGGATTTTTCCAGTCTTGAGACTTCACCTTTTTCTGCAACAGTTTCTTCCTTCTGTTGTAGAGTTTATTAATGGCAGGGGACCACCAGATTGGCTTCCTTTTTTTGGAGGAGAGCGTCTTGGTTCTGTTGAGTATGGCTAGGTCCATGCATTTATGTACGTGTTCGTACAGTGCATTGGTGTATGATTCAGCAGTCATGCATCTATTTTCCATCGGCATGGGTGCTGTGAAGTTAGCCACCTCTGTTTTTAGGAGTCCAGCTTTGGAGAAGTTTTTTATGGTGGATACCTTTGTGGGGGGTGTCAGTGAGATGTGGAGTTCCATGGTGATTAGTTTGTGGTCGGACCTAACCAGGGAGGAATTGACTATTGGTGCAGAGCAACAATTGGCCATGTTAGTAATAACCGGGTCAAGGATGTTGCTTCCTCCAGTGGGGGTAAGAATGAGCTGGTCCAAGGCATTGGAATTGATGAATTCCAGGAAGCATTGGGCCAGTGCCTTGGTGTATGAGTAGTTTTCCCAGCTGATGGAAGGGTAGTTGAAGTCACTTAGTATGAGAGTGTTGGGCTGGATCTTAATAGTTTCCAGGGTGCTTAAGAATGCGGAGTGAGAATCTTAGGATATGGTTGGGGACCTATAGCAGGCTACAACCTGAATCGCCGTCTTACCCAATGTTAGTTGTATCTGGAGTATCTCAGATGCATTATGCTGAGCTACTAGTCTGGAAGTGTGCATATCCTTTATGAATATGGAGAGACCACCACCTTTGGAGCTTTGGTCCATGTTCTGGGGCCAAAAGGTGTGAAATGAGTTATAGCCTAGTAGTGCAGGGGTGCTTTCTGCTGCTTTAAACCAGGTCTCCATTACAGCACAAATGTCAATGTTCTTCATTTTGAGGAGTGCTTTGAGCGAGTGCATCTTGAGATTTAGACTTCTAGCGTTGAGCAGCATGACCCTTAGATTGCATTTATTTAAAGTTGTTACGGTGGTAATTTGGTCTTTGGAACACCGCCAAAAAAAGGCACTATAGGGGTTACAATAGCCTTAGCCAGTTCCTAGAAACCCAGGGGTGACAGATGCAGGCCATCTCTGGCAAAGCATCGAGGTTTGTCAATCATGTCATCCCAAGCAAACAGATACTGGATCCTCTTAGAGTGACACCAGAAATGTAGCCAGTTGTTGAAGTCAATCATTTGCTGTTTGTACTGAGGTATCATTCTGGGCGATGATAGGATGCTGCTCAGGGCTAGGGTTATACCTGCCTGGGCCACATAATTTGAGAGCTCCACCATGTTTCTTTTCATGTAGTCCAGGGAGATGCATCTCAGGTCATTCATACCCACATGGACAATGACGGAGTCATACTTGTACTTGTTGTGGAGTGATCTGAGTACGTGTGTTATGTGATGGATTCTGGCATCTGATAGACATCTGACTGTTACCTTCTCCTTATTCAGCCTAGTGAGTGGGACATCAGTGTGCCTCACTATTGAGTCACCTATGATTATTGTATTGAGCAAGCTGTTTTGCCTTAGGGGCTTAGGTTGAGAGGCACATTGTGTAGGTGAGCTATGTGTCTTGTAGTTTGTGCTGTGTTGTGGTAGATTTCTATTGAGATCCTCCACAAAGGTGGGTGTGTGGTTTGTGTTTTTATGTGAGAGCTGTGATGGTGGGTGTTCTGGAGGGCTATGTGTTCCATGTGGTGTGGTGCAGGTGTTGGTCTTCTCCTCTTGACCACCTATTCCGGTCTTGGCTGGAGAGTGCATGGCTTCCAATTTGGAGGTACAAGTGCATTTCTCACAAGTCTGAGTGTTGGGAGGTAAGAGGAGAGGGTTGTCTATGTACATGAGACAGTTACTACACTGCCTCAGAATGCCCAAGTTCACCAGGTTAATAGGAGAAAGCACAGGGAACTGACCTTTAGACATACCAGGGGGGATGGTCATCATTACTAAGTACTGGAGCTGTTTCCTTATAGGATGTCTAGCGCTGGTAGCACTTATGTGTGCTACAATAATTGCTACAAAAAGCCTGATGAAGTGCTAGATGAATAAGCTAATTAAAGTGCAAGAGAGAAGAGAACTAGCAAGATCTAAGGGAAAAATTGAAGATCAGACTTTCTGGCACTGGAAAAATGTTCTGAATGTGGCAATTTTGTCATTATTGGTGCATGCATTTTGTTTCATTGTTTACTGGAAAAATGTTCAAAACAAATTTAAAACACCCTCTAACAACTGTACTATATTGTACAAGGAATATCATTTAATATAATCAGGAAGGTGTATCAAAGACCACGTGTATGTTTCATGTGCAACGGGCCTATCATTTGAAAACAGCACAAAGTTAATCTTTATCTGCCACTGGCAAAATGTATTTTCTTTGAATGTGGGTTTCAATGCTGTTTCAATGAATGTGAGTTTCAAGGGCAGAGAAGTTTTAATGTTAAGTCTAGTTTCATTGTGAGACAGCATTGCTTTGTTTAGCGATATTTATTGGTGTTTTTGCTGTAAAATGCAAAATAAAACTTTTTTGGCAAATCATTTAGGAATGAAGTCACTAAATAATGACAGACATTAAGTTTCAGATGTCATAACCTTCAGAGAAATGCATGCTAAAACAAGACCTGTTATTCTATCAACTGTCTTAAGTTTATACAAGATCAATTTTTAGTACTGTTTGTATGTTCCCCCAATATATTTGGCCTTGTCCAGATTTCCTGCATTAAGAGGTTGAGAGGTACATGCAAATAAATCGCTTTATAGAATTAGGAATATCCAAACCTCTCAACTGTCCCCAATTTTGGCTCAAAATGTTGCTCCCCCCTAATAATACCTCCGCAAAATAGCAATTTTGGAAGAAAACGTGGAGGCTTTACAATTATAAATAACTAATGATCAGAGTTATACATTACTTTTATTTCAAAAATGGATGTAGATTCTCTAATTTTGTCAGCTGCTCAAGTTAACGGTGCTCATATTAAAATGGTGTCCCTTCTTTGACAGGTTCCCAGCTGTATTGTCTGGCAATTTTATATTTTTGCATCACATTTTTGGTCCATTTTTCATAAAATTGCAGTTTTCTGGCAAATTAGTGGCAAATCATTAAAGACTGAAGTTAGAAAATAATGGCAGACATTTGAGTTTCAGATTTCATACCTTTCAGAAAATTCATACTAATGCAAGACCTACTACTATTCTATTATCTTTCTAAATTTATAAGAGCAATATTTAAAAAAAATATCTTTATTTTTGGGCCTTTACCTCAGTTTTATTTATGGGTTTGTTGCTCTAAGAGGTTGAGAGGTATATGTGTGTGTGTGTGTGTGTGTGTGTGTGTGTGTGTGTGTGTGTGGTAGGTAACATACCTCTCAACTGTCCAAATTTTGCAGAATGTCCAGATTTTTGCCCTATATTTTTTGTCTGTTCCTCATAAATTTTGTGATTTTCTAGAAAATCATTGAAGGCTGAAGTTGCTAAATAATGACACATTTGAGTTTCAGACTTCATGTCCTTTAGAAAAATTCATACTAGCACAAATCCTGTTATTCTAGCAACTTTCTCATACTAGCACAAATCCTGTTATTCTAGCAACTTTATAAGTTCACGAGAGCATTATTTAATATCTGTCCCTGTTTATTTTAGGCTTTGTCCATATTTCTTGCACTAAGAGGCAGGTGGGGTGTGTGTGTGAATGAAACACCCTAGTTAGGGGTAGCAGGTAGTTAGTAATTTACTCAAGCTCAAAACCTGTACCTTAGCTACAGAAAACAAAAGCATGAATCCTCTACCCCAACTACCATGCTGCATTTTTCAAAGAACTGACTTTCAGGTTCATTTTCAATTCAAGGAACTGAGTTTGAGTGAATCTATATTATATTACTGAAGAGGCATTACAGCGAATGCCTCTTCATCGATACTAAAAGAGTGAACCGTGAATTACGAGAATGGTCGTAGCTTGGCTGGGGAGGGGGGTAGCAGTTTGAGAGCTGTGAGTACAAATTTGAAAATCCTAGCTACACCCCTGAACTCAGAAACTTATAAAACAGTTCTGGATACAGCAAATCTGTATCTGGACTACTCTAGTAACAGGAAAGGTGGGAAACAAGCTTAGAACTTTTTAGTTTTTTTTTTTGCAGAAAAAACAGTTAAAACAGTAATAATACTTTAAATGCAGTGCAAGCTAGCACACTTAAGTGTGTAGGAATATTAAAGCAAAAACAGTTAAAATAAATGCCGTTAAATAAAAAAAAAGACTTAAATCAAGTGCAGAAAGCAGTATAATCAGAAAAAATCTAAATGGAGGCACTTAAAGTCTCTCTTTCACCTTTTTGTTGCTCTTGTAGTCTGCAGGATGCCAAAACAGGATCTGCGGAGCTTAAACAAGTGCAAACCCTCACAAACACAGGCTTTTAGACCAGAAAATTGAAAGGGATAGAAAACCTGCCCGAATGGCCAATAAACTACAATTTCAGAGCCAGAAACCACTCCTCTTGTGGTAGATAGTCTACCTAGTGCCTACCACTCCCACTGATAAGCTGGAAGGCTTCCTTCTAACACAAAAAGGTCTGGAGAACTCAGAAACTTACAAAACAGTCCTGGATACAGCAAATCTGTATCTGGACTACTATAGTAACGGAAAAGGTGCAAAACAAGCTTAGGACTTTTTTTGTTTTGTTTTTTTTTTTTTTTTGCAGAAAAAACAGTTAAAACAGTAATAAAAATACTTTAAATGCAGTGCAAGCTAGCACACGAGTGTATAGCAATATTAAAGCAAATGCAGTTAAAATAAATGCAGTTAAATGAAAAAAATGACAAATCAAGTGCAGAAAGCAGTATAATCAGAAACAAATCAAAATGAGGCACTTAAAGTCTCTCTTTCTCCTTTCTGTTGCTCTTGTAATCATCCGGATGCCAAAACAGGATCCGTGGAGCTTAAACAAGTACAAACCCATGCAAACATGGGCTTTTAAGCCAGAAAGTTGAAAGGGATAGAAAAACTGCCCAAATGGCCAATAAACTACAATTTCAGAGCCATAAACCACTCCTCTTGTAGTTGATAGGCTTCTTAGTGTTACCACTCCCACTGATAAGCTGGAAGGCTTCCTTCTAACACAGAAAGGTCTGGGGAACTCAGAAACTTACAAAAAAAAATCTTAGATATAGCAAATCTGTATCTGGGATACTCTAGTAACAGGAAAGGCGGGAAACAAGCTTAGAACTTTTTTTTTTGAGAAAAAAGTTAAAACAATAATAAAAATACTTTAAATGCAGGTCAAGCTGGCACACTTGAGTGTGTAGCAATATTAAAGCAAATACAGTTAAAATAAATGCAGTTAAATAAAAAAAACAACTTAAATAAAGTGCAGATAGCAGTATAATCAGAAAAAAAATCAAAATGGAGGCACTTAAAATCTCTCTTTCTCCTTTCTGTTGCTTTTGCAGTCTGAAGGTCGCCAAAACAGGATCCACGGAGCTTAAACAAGCGCAAACACATGCAAACACTGGCTTTTAAACCAGAAAGTTGAAAGGGATAGAAAAACTGCCCAAATGGCCAATAAACTACAATTTCAGAGCAAGAAGACACACCTCTTGTGGTAGATAGGCTACTTAGTGTTACCACTCCCACTGATAAACTGGAAGGCTTCCGTCTAACACAGACAGGTCTGGGGAACTCAGAAACTTACAAAACAGTCCTGGATACAGGAAATCTGTATCTAGACTACTCTAGTAACAAGAAAGGTGGAAAACAAGCTTAGAACTTTTTTTTTTAACTTGTAGCTGGAATACCTTAAAAAGGGTTTAAACCCGTGCAGCTGAAGCTCTGGATGCTGCAGACCTGTATTTAGACAACGTTACTCAATTTTAATATTAAGAACTCAGTAAGAAAAAACTCACAATGAAGCACAGATTAATCACTTATAGTCAAAAGAATAGCACTTGCAGTATGAAAAAAAAACAGTTAAACAGCAACAAAATGCAGTAAAATGCAGTTAAACAGTAATGAATTGCAGTAGATAGAAATGGAATATAGTTAATCAGTAGATTGCTCTGAAACAATAGCTCACAAATCATAACAGTAACAGACAGCACTAATATCAAATGTTGCTACTGATGTTGCTATTGATCTGCTACTTACCAGGAACATAGGTGTTACCGATGGAAATTATACTACATATATATTTGCATGTAGTTTACAGCCATTAGTATGTCAGCAGTCATTTGTTCATCAATGCCTTCTTGTAGGATATTGACATAACTCAGAGATTCTATGACCGCTCACAGTTTGCAGGCATCAGCCAGTGCTGTCAGCCACAGACATTCAATTTTCACTTGTATCATGGTTAAATGGATTCCAAGCAGTAGAGGACCCAGGACCGAGCTCTGTTGCACACTGCTGCTTACATATCAGCTATTGGAGGTGGATTCCCCTATTTTGAGTATGTGTTCCATCAGTGAGCCACTTAGTCACCCCTTTAATGATATTACCATGGATGCCTAAGTGGGTTTTTTTGTCAATGATGCCTGAGTGGTGGATAGAATCACAAGGCTTAGCTAAGTTCAGGGGGTTGTATGCCCTGATGTCCCCTCACCCAAGTCCTTGGTGACTGCCTCAATCATGTCCACCAGGTTTAACAGCCATGATCTTTCTGTCAGAAATCCAAACTGTGTACAGTCAACTGTTTGTAGATCACATATATGTTTGCTGATCAGCTCCATGATGATTTGCCTCATTGGGCTTACAGATATGGCTGCTCAGGCAAATAGGTCTATAGTTCCTGTGGTCAATAGATGCACCACCTCTATGCAAGGGGATAACAGTTGCCGTTGTCCAGTCAGCTGAGATGCAGTCAATGGTTACAGTATGATTAATAGGAGTTCCCAATAGTGTTAGTAATCCTTGTTGGAGCCCATGTAGGATGCAGCCTGGGATGTTAGCATGCCCAATAGATGCTGTGTATCCCCCATAGAGAGGCCAGTTATGACCTGCTCTGTAGATATAGAAGGTATGAGACAGGTTGTAGGAATGTCATGTGGCACATGTGTTGAGGACAGGGGAGTGAAGATGATGCAGAACCTGTTGGACAACAGGTCATCTATGAGTACAGACCCATTATATGTGGTATCATTATATACGAGTTCACCAACAATCTGGGCCATTCCTCTGAGGTTACACGTGTAACTACAGTGTGCGTTGTGGTTCTGCTTTGTGGGGGAGGCTTATTTTGTCACATACTGTTTCTGCATGACGTCACAACAACACTATGTGCTTGTTTTAGCTGAGGAGGTTGTGCCTCCATTTTAGGAGGGGCTCCCTCACTCCAACTGTCACACAGCAATGCCCACCTCTTACTGCCCAGCCTGCTAATGGCAGTTGTCCATCAGGCATGTTTGCTGTGCAATGAGGAACTTGTTTTCCTCCTGTTAGGTACAGCCAGGTCTATGTAGTTGTACTGCTTACATAAAGCATGGCTGTAGAGCTCTGCATACTTTCCTGTCCCATCTGAGGGGGGAGGCACAGTCAAGCTATGTAAACCATCCCATATTAGGTAATAAATTGCTATGTTAATTTATATTTTTGTATTTTCTGCAAGGGGGAATTAGGTCAGATACTTAGTTTTAATGAGACTGATCTGTGGTCAGATCTCACCAAGGAGGACCTCACACTGGGGGGCTGCAGTGATCACCCATATTGCAAAACACATGATGCACTACATTGGCCTCCCCTTCTGGGGATGCCACCCCACTGGTCCAGGGCATTGTAGTTAAGGATGTGGACTAACCTTTGGTCAAGTGAGCTTCAGCGTGACTAACCCACACAATTGGTGGTTACTTAATGTCACCCCAAACCATGGTGTACTGCTATATCTTGATAGACACAATAACGTTCAAATAAGAACATTGAGTGTCTGGATTCATAGAGCTTCTCCTGTAGCTGGCAATGGCTTGATTAGGTACCCTTCCAGCAGTGAATAGCATCTGCAGTGTCTCCGTGAAATCACAGTGTTTCACCAAATTTGGATGTGTATCTATCCTTAATGAATATGTATACACCACCTGCATTACCTTGCACACTGTCAGTTTGAGGTCTGAACATGTGGAAGGATGTGTAGTCTGGTATGGCTGTTGTGCTGTCCACAGGCTTGAACCAGGTGTCTTTGACTGCAGAAAAGACATCATATTCCAAGGTGGGGACACCTTCCCCAGAGTGGGGTTTAGTGTTGCCATTCCCAGCGTGTAGCGGTATAATCGTGATGTTGTATGGAAATGGCATTCTCATTGGAAAGATTTCCTTCCAGACAGTGGCTATAAGATGCACTGTGGGGGTGTCAGCTGCCTTGGCCAGAACTCAACATCCCTTGTTTGAGAGATGAAGGCCATCTCTGGCAAAGCATTGATGTCTGTTGAGCAAGTCAGCCCAGGTGGACATCTAGTGGATCCCCTTACAATGACACCACACGCTAAGGCAATTATTGACATCCATAATTTTCTGTGTGTATTGAGCCATCATCCTAGGTGAGGGTCAAATGCAGCTGAAAGCTATGAGCATACCTGTGAGAGATACAGAGTGTCCAAGCTCAGTCATGTGTCTGCATACAGTCTGGTGATGTATGTCCCTAGTTGTACACAACTTCAGGAACTATGATGTCATCATTATGTTACTTGATATTCCTTGAGTTGCAGCAATGTGTGGTATGGCATATCATGTCAACCCACAGACAGCTAACTGTGACATTTCCCATATGTAGCCTGGTGACAATGACATCAATGTGTCTCATAATGTAATCACCTATGAATAATAGGTTTGATTTTGTGATTTGCCTCACATGTTTGACCGGTGAGACAGTGGTGCATGAACTATTATGTGTACTGTGCCCTCCAGAGGTATGATTATGTGTACTGAGCTTGCACATGGTTTTCTGAGGTGTCTGTTGTTTGGGAATGTGTCTGGTAAGGAGCTCTACACATGCAGGTGTGTGTGATGTGGGTGTGGGTGGAGCAGGAGGTGAGCTGTGCATGTTGGCAGAATGCTCATTGCCGTATGTACTGACTGTTGTTTGAGACACCATGGAATCAAGGTTTGAAATACAGTCACATCTGTCACATGTTGTGTTCATGTGGCATGGGAGTGATTTACTATCAAAAGGCAGCAAGTGAGTTAAATGACAGGCACTTGTTTGAAAATGGCAGGAGTGACATTTAGAATGTCGACATACAAGTGACTGTCAGTTCATAATATCATACACAAGGCAGGGACACGAAGCAAGTTTGGAAACGGCAACTGTCTACATTAACATCGGCCACACCTATTTAATATTCATGAGTCAAGTATATGCATCAGTAACATCATCGTTCACGCTTTTCAATGTCGCATTTTTGATAGTAATCCCATGGGAGTAGAGGGGTGGGGACACTTCCACATCTTATCAGCAGTCATTGATAATGCCATTAGCAATACAGTCATGCTTGTGTGTACATCACAGCATGCTATCATTAGGCAGTATCATGACAGATGGTGAAATGTAATGTGTCACCTTTATGTAGGTCCCCTAAGGTAACACAGCACCTGATAGTGTGCCATACAATGCATTGCCAGCCATGTAGCCCTTGGATTGACCATAATCCTGTTATTAGGCTTGGTCACAATACCATACCTCCAATGTGAAACTATGCAAGTCCAGCAAAGTTAGGGTCATGCTGCCAAACCCTTGGGGTTGGCAGCATGAAACATAGTGTTTGTTGGCACTCCTTGCAGTGATGATGTGGATGTCTGTGCATGCACAGAGGACTTGTTCAAGTTCACCTTTGCTGGCATTACATTGGTCTTGCAAGTATACAATGCCTGTCAAGCAACCAGACAGCAAACTGGTTGTTGTGTGACATGATGTGGGAACACAGACGTGTTCTGGACACATAACTGTTCAGTATGACAATTTTAGGCAGGTAATCACACTTTGGCCAAAGGTGGCCAGTCCTCTGCAATAGGCCTCAGAGATATGTCATGTGGATATCCACCGTTAATCTATTAAAGGGCAGGATGCATGAATTGCTGTGGAATTGTCACCTTACATGGATCACGGCCACTGTGTTGCTTGTTTCAGCAAGCCTGGACATCTATGTCACCAGACATTGCACATTATATTGTGATGCTGCAGCTGTGCTCATAATCACTATCTGGTCAGTTCCCTAATGACATACCACCAGTCCTGGAACAGAAGGCATAATACATTCAAAAGCCAACTGATTGCTCAGGCTGCTAATCAAGGCATCTACTTGGAGAAGGGTATGTGAAGCCTACAGAGCCTTTCATGATGTGGGACAACTATGTGGATGAACAAACAGGCTGTGTCCTGCTTCTCATCATGAGCTTCATAGTAACGTTTTGTGTGTGATGACAGTACAAGTATCAGAGCATGGTATCCCAGGAGAGAGTGGTTGTGGTGAGACCAGCATTAGTAGTAGCCAGGCACTAGCAATTCAGGGAACTCCCCTGCTTTCTGCATTTTTCAAAAGGTAATTGTGTCCTTTCAGTGCACACCACTTGATTAGTGTCCAACTGCAGAATACCTGTGTAAAACCTCCTGCCTTACCTTCACAGTGTATACATATTACCCTTCCCACCATTGTTTGTCTGTGCTCTGTACAGACACCTTGCATGACTATTTTCTTGGAACATGATGGAAGTAATTACAATACTTAGTTGCACAGAGGCTAACTAGCATGCAGTGCCAAGCAGTGTCCCCAGATCTCTCAGTCATCTGATATGTAAAGTCATGAAAGGAGTTATCATGGAAATGATCAGTAACAATGTCATGCACCTACTGACACTTGATCAAACACTGTTTATTTTGCTCAAGGGCAAATAATGCCTACCCTAACTGGTGGACCTTATTGAGTGTTAAACTATGCAATAGATAAGGGGAATATGACTCTCTCCACCTACCATGGCCTGACAAGGTGTTTGACAATATTAGACCAGCAGGCCTTGCTGAAAGCTGTGTAGGTTATTTACAAAGTAGTATGTCAGCTGGAGGATAGCCAAATGTTTGATAGTCATAAACTGGGAAGATAGCATTTGGTAGTCCAATGCTACAATGAGGTCAGTCACCAGTGGACTTCCACCAGAAATCATTCATGAACTACCCCTTCTAGCCATTCCCTTCTCTGCAGGCAGAGCCACTGTCAGTGGCCTCAGACTGACTACATTTGCAGATGATTACAAATTAGGAGCTGTCACTGAATCCTACACAGAACAAGCAGTTATCCAGGATGGTCTGACACACACATTCATTTTTTGTCAGAGCCACTGACAAATAGTAAATGCCAAGACTGCACAATACTATCCTTTTGGAAGTCTTCCACCCCTGGAAAATATAGTAGTATCCGCACACCACACACAGTTGAACCATTACTCAGGGACTTATGGACACAGACAGTAATGCAGCATTTGACTTTCACTGGTCAGTAAGATGTGGGATCCATTCATTTTGTACAATCTATACAGAAAGGTAGGGCATGTAAGTCCCAGCATGTCATTGTTATATATTTGGCACTCATCACACCTATCACTAAGTGCAATGGCACCTTTGCTATGTCACTACACAGGAATATCTTACAACTGTAGCAGTCACACAGGTTCCATGGTAAACCAATACATATTGCACATAACATGTCCTATGCAGACTGTGTCAAGACCGTACATGTGTAGTTTGTCTTCTACATGCTTTGGAGGGGATGTGTATGGCTGCCATATGGGGGGGTCAGATCCCACTGTGTACCTCCCACTTATCCAAGACAGGACTAACACATGTATTACCTGTTCTACACACCTACACCTTCACTGTGGTATAAATAGTACATGCTGGAGAGACAGGTATGTAACCCAGACACTACACCTTATATGTAACAGGCTCTCCATACATGTGAAGCACACTTCTGCTGTAATTCATATCATGTGCAAGTTACACAATGGAATGCAGAACAAGACAATCATAACCGGTGTAGCACAAATGTCTGTAATGGACACAGGAAATTTGTCAATGTATCATCTAAATCACCACAGCTTGTAGATGTGTTAGCTCCCAAAACCCTTGTGACACTTATCAAGGGTATCAGACCTTTTCAGAGATTCGGGATGCATGGGTAGGCTGAATGACGCCATTGTCCTTGTTAGCCTTTTATACACATATGAACCTATGGAGCCATGAACCTATAGTGCTGTACCTTTCTGAAGACATATTTCTTCTGTGCTGACATTCTGTCCTGTGCTGCAATGTTTATGGGTTTATTGCCACTGGGTATCCATAGGTGTCCCCCACAGACTCCTGAAACTGAAACATAAGCAGGTTTTTGACACACCTTTCATTGTGTAAGTATACAGCCATTACAATATCATACAATGTAAGGTATACAAAATAATGTGGCTTACTCATGACAAATGTCACAATACAGAATGTGTCAGTGACCAGTACAAGTGGTATGGCAAAGGCAACAATGGATTACACAATTACATATTAATTTATATAGTCACTCCGTGAATCAGACACATAGTTTCATTTCCAGACATTGATGAAGAGGATAGCAGGGATGTGGCACAGGTATCATCACTTGCACAGGGTGTTATGTGGGGATGAAGGAGGCTTAGGCTGACCCAATAGGTTGAAAGCATGTGTGTGAGTTAGGAACAGAAACAGGCAAGATGAACCATGGAAATGTGTCATGTGTGTCTGTAGGTGACCTGATTTTGACAGTGGTTTGTAAGTGTGTGTGTGAACATAGTCAAGCTCAGTGCTAGCCCTACATGTGTTTATGTTGGACAGCTTTGAACTGTACATGGTAGAGCTGACAGTTCACTGTCTCCACCCCCGAACATGGGAACTTACTCTGCCAGGAGTTGCACTGGTACCTCCATACTCAAGGTCAGAAGCGGTGCTAGTACCCGATGGTGACTGCTGTCTGCTGGGACCGTGTCCTCCATGGGAATGCCCGAGACCATGAGCCCATGGCCTGTCATATCTTGGTGTGGACAGCACACTCCTCTCTGGAGTGCTGGATGTACTGCCACTATGGGAGTATGATTGTGCATGGCCAAGTGGACTCTGAGGAGATGGAGTTGCTGACCTACATCCATGAGTCTGATGCTCAACTCCAGCCAGATGTTACATCAAAGACAATGTGGATTCCAAGACAGATATTCTGTGACCTGTTTCAGACTAACGTCTTTCCACTGTATCAGTGAACTGATCCAGGCTATCAGCAATGCAGTGGAGGCAATCACGGATGTCAGACTGTACTGCATCTATAACTCTGAGCATTCATCTAGAGTTCCTTTTGGAACATGCCTGTGCCTCCATGATGGCTCAAAACATATGCCGAGTGACCTGTGATGAGATACCTGCAACAGGTAGTGGAAGGACAGCAGGCCTCCTATGAGCATCCCTATCAATCCACCTGTGGGGAGCCTTGCCAGCTCTTTGGCTATGGCCAGTGTCAACACTCACTGCAGCCATATTTGCTACACTTTTCTGTACAATGTCTCCACCCTCTGACTTTCCAATATCTGTGGCCTCTGGGGAATGTGTGTGTGTAGGAATACTGACTGTGTGCAGTGATAATGAGGGAAGAAGAGGGATATAAACCTCTGGGACAGATTCTCCCCTGAAGCCCTCCCCTGTGCCTTACTTTGGCCACCATCATCATCAGAGTTTGAAGAGACACTAACCAACATCCCCCAGTCACCTGTGATAAAAAAAGGGAAAAGCAGGACATTAATACCTGCACTATTATACTTTGCAGTACTATGTTGCAATATATGTAAAGCTGCATACATTGTTGTCACTATTACAGAGCTGTTTAACCCCCAACTTCATATAGTAGGACATGACGGCATTACATTTCCCACAAACATCTGTCGTTACTTGTAAATAAAAGCTCTTTAAACAGCAATCTCATTGCTAAATAAAAGCTCTTTAAACAGCAATCTCATCAGCAGCAATGAGGTACACTGTTGACATTTGTGAAGACTCTGCACAGTTGCCACACATAGAAATCTGTAATGTCCTGACAATACTGTCACATCTATCAGTATGGTCACACCTAGAAGGCATAGGTATGACTCTAAAGTGTGTACAGTCAGAAAATATCTGTGCAGCTGGCAATCATACCGACAGTACAGCAATCTAGCCAGCAGGCCTGGGATGACACTTTAGGGAATACATTGCAATAAATCTGCATCTGTAATAAAACAGTGTTGTGTTTACCTGGAGCAGGACCATGGCCTTGTCCGATTCCTGACGGACCTGTGAAAAGTTGAGGGAGAGGTAATGTAAACACCACTGTATGTTGCACTATAACATGGTAATACATATATATATATATATATATATATATATATATATATATATATATATATATATATCTCACATGTGCAGTAGGTACTTTGTTAATTGTTACTAATTGTTACATTGCTAAAAATCTCAGCATGAGATTCAAACTGCAGGTAACCTCCTCCCCCCAAAAACAAACACCTGACACCCATGTTAAAGTATGTATACCCTGACACACTGAATGATACAGTATTCCAATGCTGATCAAACTAAGCCTATCTGGACACTCCTCTGGCATGGATACTTGGCACCCACATCCACGATATACGGTATGATGGATTCCTGGGAGATGTCATGTGTTCCTAGATGCACCAGGAATTCCTCAGTGGCTGAGAGTGGTTGTTCCACTGCTGTCACTTGACTGGTGACACCACGATGCCTGGCCACATCTACTGCTCTTCTGTGTGCAGCATTTATCATATCTGTCTCATGGTGTTGAACCTGCTCATATCTCTTGCTCTGGTGACCTATGGCATTAACATCATGGACAAGGTCAGCTCACAATGCTGCCTGCTGTTCCCTGTTTTGCCTCACCCTGAACTGTAGGAGTTCATGGTGTTGATTGAGGCCTTCCAGGATTATATAATTCTCAGCATTGTTAAATGGGGCATGACATTTTGCATACATGTTTCCTGAAAGACAGCAAAATGGGAACACATGTCAGGATCACATATGTGGGAGTACACTGTGTAGAGATACAGCAGGAACAGAATGGCTTGCAGTAGCCACTGCTTGATCACACATGTCATATTCCACAGTGTGCAAACATACTAAGGGTGTGGATACAACTAAGATACTAGCAATGGTCAGGTGTAAAGAATCTGGAGATCAATGACATGTCATAATTATAGTTCTATGAAAGGCTTAATGCTGTAATCCCTATTCCCCCTAAGTATATTCACACATATGCATCATGTTGTAAACAAAAAGGTTACTTACCTGATGGAGTACAAAATTCCTTTGTTGATATGTGCAGATATATAAAGTTTTTGGCAATGCGTTTACTGTGTGAAGAAAGTCTCATACAGCACAGAATGGTTCCGCTAGCTAGCTGTTTGCCTTTTTAATATGGTTCTCATTATCAGGTGATTGGCTCTTAACCAATCTGTGCTTCTGAAATGCTAACTGCAGCCAACACAGCTGATTTGCAGTATAATCAGCCAAAGACCTGCAACCACGGAACAAGATATAAGGCCTTCATGTAGATTAGAAGCCATTTCTGACATGCTGTGCTGGAAATTACTGGAGTCAAGATACTACGTCATTGCAGAGAGTATGTTTGTAGCAGCTACTTTTACATACAGATGTGTGTGCTACAGGCTGCAGCTGATGCTGCAGACAATAGGCAGAGGCAGAGAGTGTGAATACTTTGAAGGACAACAAGCTGTAAGAGTAACTGTGGAATCTGTGTTAGCCTTGTTGTAGAGGCAGGGCCAGATTGAGGTACCCATTCAACTGCAAATTAAGGCATGTAGTAAAAAACACAAACCACCATGATTCTCCAAGTTTTAGGTTCACATAAAGTAAACAAGCACACAATTCCAAGTACACAAGTGAACCAAAAAATGGCAGACTGCTCCAGTTCTTCAAATCTCTTTATTCACAAAGGTATGAACGCTTTCGCAGGTTATACTGCTTCATCAGATACATGGGTTCACTTGTGTACTTGAAATTAAGGCATGTGTTTAAGATAAGTATGTTAGCCAATTGTATCATTAACAGAGTAATAGGCAGCATGTTTGTTGGGTCATTGAGCAAAATAGGGGTAAATATACCATTATGTCAACCATTTGGGCAACTGCCAGGTCATGTGTTACATTATGGTGGTCATTTGGAATGTGTGTGCTGGCAGTCCTTGTTACTAGCAGTTGTGCAGCTGTGCTAATCTGTAATATCATTATGAAATTATTGTGTGCTGCACTCTGATATTAGCAGGCCTCATTTGCATTAGCTAAGATAAAATCCTCTATGAATGCATATTAATACATGACCTGACACTTTGTCCACTTTATAGTGTTGTTATAGGGATATGTCAACTGCGTTCCTACCTGCAGGCCTTTTACTTCCATCAGTGAAAAGCAGACATTGCATTTGAAATGAATTGTGTAGCTAAGGAGTGGATGACTCAGTCATTCATTGATGGCTTCAGAATAATGTAATTTAAGTGCTACACACCACTGGATTTGAACCCAGGACCATGTGTGGCAAACATTACCGTTTGCAAAGTATTTAATAGATTGAGCTACTGAGTCACTGTTACAGCATGTGTATTTGTCAAGATATAAGTGCACACATACAGGCTGTGACATACCTCCATTACATCCATTATTATGTGCCTGGCTTTATAGGGATGTATTCTCCACCAGAGTCCCAGTTCAACATATATTTTGCCTTTAATGTTTAGCAGGTATATTTCTAAATGGTGCTGATAAAAGTGCACATTTACCTGCTATTAGAGACCTCAGTTATATCCATTATCCTGTGTCTGGCTTTCTAGGGGTGTAGTCCTGTACCAGACTCCAAGTTACAGTCCCAGTTTTTCCATTACTCTTTCAGCAAGTTTATGTAAAGTGACATGATGCACAACTGTGCTTAAACACACTTAATGCCAGTAACTTGCAATTACTATGTTTTGCTTAAACCACCTGTTTTAATTAACAGCTGTATGGCATGGCAAGTTAATGCACTGGCCTGCAGGTGTGATGGTCATGGGTTTTGAAATAGGGCACAAGTGTACATTTTGTACGTGTTTATTATAATTTCAAACACATATATCAATATAGCTCCATTTAGCTGAGCTTAGCGATGCTGCACAATACATCCCATTACTCAAAATATTTTTAAAGAAAAGAAAAATGGAGAGATAGAATAGTGGTGAAATGGGGTAGAAGTAGGGAGAAAACACATAGTGAAAGGCAGGTAGGTATGTGCAGGAAAGGTGTAGGAAAGAACCATAGCTATCCATTTATCATACAGCAACAACTGTGCACTTTAACAGAATTTGTAGATGAATTTGGATTATCACCCCCACAGAGAGGGGTGAGGACAACATAACTGTGTTGTCAAGCCAATTGGACCAAATTACGTGTTTCTGGTGGACACGTGCAAAACGGAGAGCTATGTATGGGACAATATTTTTTTGGGACAAATGCTCATTTTTTTAAGGTGAGAGTGGAATGCTGGGGAAGGGACATAGGTACATGTGGGAGGGAGGTAAGTTGAAAAGGTGAGGAAGCTTTTGCAGAGAGACAAGACAGCAGGCATGGTTGGTGTGTGACACAAGAGGGGGGTGAACACGTTGGGTGGGGCGGGTGTTGTGGAATCCCAGTCTCAGTTGCCTCCACAAGGTAGCAGTGCAACTCAAGTCCCCACCCATGGGACTGTCTGCACTGCTCCTTCAATGTCCCTATGGTGGCAGTGGTGGAGGCTGGTGTCTGGGGTGAGGCTGCCCCACCAGGGTGGTGAACATGCCTTCCATCCAGTGCAGGTGAGTCTGAACGTTCAGAAGAGCATCCTGTGCACCAATCCTGGTAGTTCATCATGGGTGACAAAAATCACCCTCTCCACCACTGCTCCCCAAGGGGAGCCCAGCCTTGGCCCATGGCGCGGAACTATCCAATGCCACAAGTAGTGCAGGGGCAGCACAGGGGGTACCACCAGGCTGCAGCTCAGATGTGCTGGGCCCCGGTGCCATGGTCAGAGGAGCCAAGGTAGTTGGATCATCTGGAACTGGCCTACCTTGTCACGGTGTATTAAATTAGATATAAAGATAAGTTAAGATTAATAATAACCAAACAGATGTTAGTATTAATGTAATGGAACATAATATTGACTAATCCAAATACATATTAAGGTATATTATGTGGAACACAACAAAGAATAACATAACAGTAAGTATAACAGCAAACCAGTATGAAATAATCCATAAGGCCAACATTACAGTTAAATATAATATATTAATATTAAATCATAATAATAAATAACATTAATAAATTAAAGAAAATAAGGGGTGAGGAGAGAGAGAGAAAAACATACCATTAGTGAATTTTCAGTTGATATTACTAGATATACTACTAATACATACTTCTACAGGTGTGCAGTGTCAGTTGTGAGTACAGTGACTCCAATTCTTCTATAGATGATGTTGCACGTACATATCTCTCAAGCTGTTAGCATGTACAGTATGGGCCAAGCACTAACAAATGCAGGTGCACAAATGCACAGAACCTATTTCACATGCTGTGCTTGTACATTACTACCAAGGCATTCTGTAAATGGATTTGCAAGTACATTGCATTCCAGGTAATCATTTACCTGTTAATCAAGGACCGGACAGATTGGGAAGTTGTCATTGCGTCATGAAAAATCATGACAGTTGAGAAGTATATTTGTGTACATTAAGTAGACTAGACAGCCACTCATGCCTTAGTTGGCTGGCATAGGAGCAGAACCCAAAAGCTGTGACTCCAGGGTATATGTGCACTTAATGTAACAATTGACTGCAGTCACATTAAACACACATGTAATGAATACAGCCCTATTGCAGTTATTTGAACACATTACTTATCAAAGCACAATCCTGCTTTAAACTTTATTGCTACTGTTCCTTCAAATCTGTCACTTATACATATATCTGCCCAGAACTTGGGCTACTTCACCCATATACTTTGTTCCTGGAGTGGGAGGAATAGAGAGCATTATTTGACTGAAGGTAGCCTGAAGGCAGCCCTGAACAGTACTGTGGGTTGTGCAATACATTTATCAAGCAATTACTTCTGCATTCTTTATTAATTTCCTTTTTACTCTTGACTGGAGTCACATTCGAACATGCATGCAGTGAATACAGTCCTACTACAGTTATTTGCGCACATTACTTATCAAACTACCATCCTGTTTTAAACCTTATTGCTTATTGTTATTGGTTTTATTTATTGTTTATTGCACTACAGTTATCAGAAATTATCCTTATGTACCATACTCATGGTGCATCCTGACCAGGTGCCCTGAGTGAGACTGGACATTGCGAGCCTGTTCAGCCGCAGTTGTTGGAAGAGAAGCAAACCATTATGCATGCCAGTTTTGCATGGATTCAGACTGTATTTTAGTAAAGTAGTAGCAAACATACTTACATATCTGTGGGGCATGCCAGCCCTAGCCTCTTGGACCCAGGTGTCCAAGTTTCCCCTCTTTTTTTGCTTCAAGTCATCATAGTGGTGATGACACTGCTCACCAGTGTAGGCATATCAGTAGCGCCATGTTGCTTAGCATCTCACAAACCAGCTTAGCAGAGCTGAGCATCACGTAAACTCACACAACTGTGTTTTAGCAGAGCTTAGCAATGTGCAACTGATCCCGGGCTTCAGCTTTACATTCTGAGCCCTGATAATCAGCCTGAAACATCTGGGGTTCATAGTTTTGGACCAGGAGTCCGAAAAACACTCTGAGCTCTTACATACCCCACCTCTGCTCCCAAAAGTGTGCTCCCTCACCAACACCGCCTGGTATATCGACAGTTTACTATGGACTCCAATGAATGCTGTGAATTCCTGCCTATTGGCCTTAATATAGGCTGCTTTCCTGCCCTTACACATCATAGTATAACATTCAAAAAAGTGCCGTGTTGCTTAGTATCTCACAAACTAGCAGAGCTGAGCATCATGTAAACTCGCACAACTGTGTTTCAATGGAGCTTAGCAATGTGCAAATAGGAATAGCCGTTGACCATGTTTAAGCAGTACTTAGCATGATACAGCTTTTCCAAATGTAACAATTTTTTTTCAATTAAACAGCCCTTTAGGTCACCTCACACATTTTCACAGCAATAAATGTAAAAAGGTATGACTGCTCAGGACTCAAACGCGGGACCTACTCCACTTCAGGCCATGCCTCAACCTATTTAGCTACTTGACTAGTGAGAAAACCAGTATATCTTCCCATATATTACTAAGATTCCTGTTGGCATTGCTAAACGCCACCCTGTGCCACGCAAATGGCCATTCAAAAAAAAATGTAGAAAGCAAATAATTAATTACATCCAGTTTCAATTTGTAGATGTCTGGCAGGTTTCAGCCGTGTATGTGTAAGTGCAGCTTGGCACTGCTGCATTCCATGCCATGCCACACCATGCAAAGAGGCATTAAAACAAAACAAAACAAAAAAGAAACAAAAATATTAAAATTCACACATATTTCTATACTAGCAGGGTACATTACAGAGATTCATATCCTGTACATAACATCTGAACATCTGTCCAGGAATTTCCTGGACAATCCACAACCATGGGACAACCCCTACACTACTGTCTACATGTATTCAATATCTGTGTTACTATGACCTCCCTTGGCAGTGCACAATGATTAATATACATGCTTCTCTGCCGAGGGGGAACTATAGCCGTGTAAATGGATATATTCCCTGTAGGCTCTACATGAAGCCTACCAAAGAATTTATTGAATTCTGGGGGATGTATACAGCTGATGAAATGGATGCAATTAATTATTTGGCAAAATGTTGTTTATCCCTGAACACATTTGTACATTCAGTTTTGGCTACATAAAATGATAATGCTAATGGTGAAGTTACTAAGAATTGTTTATTAAAATTAGAATAGGGATAGCAATGTAGATCAAATCCAGGAAAATGGTGACATAGTTCAGCATAAAGTACAGAGTGTCCCCCGGATTCACCAATCTTCCATGCAGGACTAGCTTAGTCCTGCACGGAAGCACCTGTTTAGGAGCAGAATGTCAGTGTGCCATGCATATCAATGAAGGCACACTGCCCGAGCTCCTAGGCTTACACGGAACGTGTACAAGTGCATGGGGCATGTCTGAGAGCAGAGCTCTCAGAATAAACATGATCCTGCAATGTAGAACAGCAGAAAGTGGAAACAAATGAGCGAGATTGCTCATAGGTGTCCGCAGATCCCCACCAACAGTTCCCCATGTGTACAACAGCAACAGTACAGAAAAAGTAAATGAAGAAACCCTTTTATTTTTTTAAAAATCCGATTAAAGCTAACCATAGGTGCGCGGGTGTGCCCATCGCTTAGCTACGGTTAATATAGCTTAAAAGGTTGAAGAGGATAACAAGGAAGATATATGAAAATGAAGCAGCACAGCAATAATGTAGTGGGCAGAGCATTCGCCTAACAAGCAGGCATTCCTGGTTCGAGTCCCACTGCAGCACAGTCTATTTTACATGGCAAAGCAAGTTATAACCAATATTTTTGTTGCAAAACCCACTAAATAACACCTATTTATGAACTAGAGTACTGCAGGAAATGCACATGTGAAGTATCAATGGCATAATTAATAAGGCACTAGTAAGCAGGTCTAAGCACAACTAAGCAGTAGTAAGCATATGTAAGCACTAGTTAGCGTGTTTGAGTGTTTGCACAGGGGTAAGCAATGCCTACACAGATTAAGCAATCTGGAAGCTTGCTGAGTATAAAAAAACTGTAGCCAGAAGTTAGCAGTGCTTAGCTCCGCGCAAACACTCACAGACCCGCTTACAACTGCTTTAAAGCGTCTTAATCAATCTGTATCCAATGGCTTGTGTTCTGTCCAGCAACAAAATAGACAGCCTCTACAAGGCTTGAACCCAGGACCCTGTACACTATAGTCACAGTAGTTAACCACTAAGCCATTACAGCAGTACATAAGATTGAGGTTTCAACAAACAAATCCTCACCATAGGAAAATCAAACTGAACACGTGAAATTAATCTATGTACAGTGTGATGTTGCATAACCTGCTACATAACATAAATACATGAACTGGAGTACTGCAGTAAGGCCAGATGTGAGGCGTTATTGTAATAAAGTGTTGAATTCCCCAGGACCCCATACAGTGTACGTACACATGAATCACAGATACCAGACACAGATATAACATGTAACAAATAATAAATCAATGTCAAAAGGAAATTATAATGCTAATTATATATTAAGCAATGCTAAACATTGCACAAGTCAGCTTACATGGTGTAAGCTATGTGTAGGCCGGCTAACTCAATCTGCCCAGTGGTATGCCCTTTAAGTAATGCCAACATTAGGTAAGCAGGTGTGCCCATAGCTTAGCCTTTTCAAAACCATCCAATCATAGGAAAGTGTAGACAATCAGGCATATTTAAACCCCACAGGCACCAATAATTCCCATAACTGGTTGCAGCTCCCTACTATAGGCAGAATGGCTGGAGTTCATGAAGGCACTCGATTTAGAGCACAGCGCTGGGGCACCCAGGAGTCCAGATTCATGGTATGGCTCCTGGTAAAACACCATAAGGAGAGACTACTGGAGGGCCAGTACCAGGGCTCTCAGTATAAAGTGGAGGCCTGGGACAGTCTCGCCCGTGACCTCACCGGTGCCACACGTATCTCCTGGACTGGTGAGCAAGTCAGGCATCACCATGCTGACCTGAAGCAGCAGAGGGATGATCTATTGGACCAGTGGATCCAAGAATCCAGGCAGATGGCTGATGCCCCAGTACTAAGTACTCATTCTATTACATAGATAATGCTTGCCTAGCTTGTGTATACTATGGATAGATAATGGCTAAATATCACTGTATTTCTCTGACAGCTGCAGATGAGTGAGCTGTGAACCAGCAGGGCCATGCTGCTAGGCTACAAAGGCTGCGTCGCGAGGCAGGTTAGTAATATTCTTGGATGTACTGTCATAACAAATAAATATAACAGTACTAGAAAGTGTTGTACCAGTATAAAAATGTATTGTGTATGGGATGTACTGAATAAACCAGACAATATAGCAGGAAGACTGTCATATAGGATGCATGGAAAAAAGGTGTTATATCTAGTGATTAAAACTATAACCCCTGGAGTGCTTGTGTACATTCTGCTGTCATATGTTGTAGTGTTGCATTCTATAAATAGTACTGTTGTATTAAGCAGTCTTAACCACACTGTTGAATGCAGTTAAAATGTGTAGGAAGTTCAGTATAACAATGTTGGAAGTCCCAAGAGGTCAGTCATATAGAACAACTGAGGGAGACTTAGACAGAAACCATTGGAATGCTTTACACCAATTCACTGATAGCACAGTGTACTGTGATGTCAACTGTAATATTTTTACCACACACAGCAGGGGTTTGAATCCCTGGAGTGGGAGTGGGAGTAAGTTGTATGCGTAATCATACCCCACAATTGTACAGAGTTTGTGAGAATGTTCAGATAGAAAGCTGTATGCATAATTAGACCCAACAACTGTACAGACTTTGCTAGAATGTTCAGATAGTACACTGTAAGCATAATCATAACCATCAACTCTACAGACTGTGACAGAATGTTCATGTAGCAAGCTGTATGCATAGTCATACCCCTCAACTGTTCTGATCTGCCCAGATAACTGGCCCAAATCTGCTGCCCGGTAACTTGTTCCCCTGACAAATAGGTGTGATGATCCAAGAAATGTAGGCAGCTTATACTGACATATAATGGATAGTCAGACCTGAACATAAAAAGAGAATGTATATGGATACAAACCTGTCATTGTAGCATCTCACCCAAAGTGTATGACAGCTATTCCAAAATATGTCACATTAACACCTGCATCCTGTCAAGCCTTGACCAGAGTGTATGCAATAATGGACTGTTAGGTACGTCTATAACATAAACATGGCATCTGGGAGTATGTGTAGAATTTGTCAGGTAGTGTTAACAAAGATTTACCCCACAGCTATAACAGGTAAGAGGTGTAGACTGTAGGTACAACACAGTTCACTCAT